>NC_043709.1:135838710-135842032 GCF_006229205.1 Suricata suricatta | reverse complement strand
GTGTTGTATGGAAACCAATTTAACAATAAACTATTAAAAAAAAATCCCAAAGCAGCAAACGACATCTTGGGATGGGAGATAACGCAAACCACGGGGGGCTAAGTCTTTGCTACATTAGACAGAGCTGAATCAGTCAGATGTCAGTGCTCAGAATCTTTTTATTCTTAATATTTTATCTGTTGCGTCTTTCTCTTTCTTATGAGTAGCCCGTGTCACGTGTTTTCCCCCAGGCCAAGGCCGCACCTTGTAAGCAGGTGGGGGCCCGTGGGCCGTGGCTGGCCGCCCAGGGCAGGAGAGGGGCTGGGGCCCCGGGCCTCGCTCCGGCCCCGTCGGCCCTCCGGGGAGGCAGGAGCCTCCATGGCGGCCTGAGGTGTCCCCTAGCCTCCGTGCTGTGGGCTCAGAGAGCAGGCAGGTGGACGCCAGTCCCCTCCGGGGGGAGAGCAGATCCCATTTCCATCAGAACAACCGCGAGCTGTCCCTCGGCCCGCGGCCAGCACTCCAGCCAGGAAGGGGGCAGGCGTGCGGGTGGAACCTTGCCTGAAAGAGTAATTTCTAACGTTGGAGGAAGGCACAACTACACATCTCATGAAAGAGTCGTTTAAAGGGAGTAGAGAGTTGGAAAATACATCTGATTGGATCAGATAGCAAAGCTACACATTGGTAAAGGGGAAAACGACCTCCTTCTCTCTCTGTCTCTCTCTCTCCTCATTTGACCAAGGTTGATACCAGAGTTATTTTAGACGAGAAAGGTCATCAGGTCGGGACTTGTGCACCCACACCGGCAGCCCGTTCCAACCCCCCCAGTTGGGAGGCCAGGAGCTTCTGAGGCGTCTGAAACTGGTGACTCGGGGAGGGGGGGGCGGAGGACCATGCTGGTGGTGCGGGGGCTGGGGGGCGGGTGGAGACGGAGGAGGACCATGCCGTCTCAGACACGGAGGAAGCCCACTGCCGGTGAGAGCCCTCACTTACTGGTGACTGAAAATGCACGGTGACGTCTCGCCGGGTCACCAGGCCTGGGGCTCTGGCATCTGGCAGGATGAAGGTGCCCGCTCGGAGAGTTCCGTAGCCGAGCCCCCAAACCAGTGGGCCTTTCTGCACAAAGGCCGCAGCGCAAGCGCAGTGAAGTGCTGGGGCCCTCTCGCTAGGAGCAACACGTCTGGAATACGGTGCATCAGCGATGGCAGCGGGTCATGAGCTCGGGGGGGAGGTGTCGGAGCAGGCTGAGGGGCGCCGGGGAGACGTGGGGAGGCCCCCACCTGTCCCCTCTCATGAGGCGGCCCTGTCCGAGCCTGCCGGGGCTGGCGCAGGACGCTGCAGGACCTCGGGGGGCCCGGGAGCACGCTTTCCCGTGCAGGCCCCCCCGCCACCTGTGGACCCCCCCTTCCACTACTTCTCCACACGCTCCTGATTCAGACCCCGACTGGCCAGATGGTGGTGTGAACAGCTCACACCCGGATGCGAGGTTTGCTAAGTACGGCCACACCGGGGTAGCTCGTGGCCACGGACACCCCGCACGGTGCTCAGGCAGAAGCCAGGGTGAGACTTAGGAAACCACCACCGACTTTTTTGTTTGTTACTGCCTACTGCTCTGTGACAAGTTACCTCAAAACTTAGCAGCTTAGAAACAAACACTAGAACAAAGAAACGGCAGTCAGACGAGTGTGCCGCTGGTGTACAGACAGGCAGAGACCAGAAATAAACGCTCGCGTACCTATGTGGTCATGACTCTTGGCAAAGGAGTCCCACCACTCAACTGGGAAAGGACAGGCTCCTCCACAGACAGCTGGGGAAACGGCGTCTCCACGTGCAGGAGAACGAAGCCGGAGTCCTAGCTTACGCCACGTACGAAGATGAACTCGAAATGAATAAAACCCCGAATGTGAGCCCTAATATGAAAATCTTAGAAGAAAGCATGGGGTAGAAGCTTCATGACCTTCGGTTTGGAGATAATTTCTGGCATGTGACACCGAAAGCACAGAAGACAGATGCAAATTTAGACAAATTGGACTATTTAAAATTTTAAAACTTCTGTGCATCAAAGGACACAGTCAGCTGGGCGAGAAGGCAGTCTGTGGAGCGAGAGAGCATGTGTGCCAATCAGATGTCTGGAGAGTTCGTGCCCAGAGTCCAGAAAGATCGCCTATAAGTCAGCAACAAAACAAACCACTGGATTAAAAAATGGGCGAAGGACTTGAACAGACATTTCCCCAGAGAAGACACACAAATGACCAACAAGCACATGGTAACCTGTTCAACATCCCCACTCACCAGGGAAGCGAAATTCAAAGCCACAGTGAGATGTCACGTCCCACCTACTGGGATGGCTGCCACCAGATACAAGACCAGAAAGAAAAGTACTAGAGAGGATGTGAATAAACTAAACCCCGTGTGCACTGCTGCCCGAATCACGATGGAAAACAGAACGGGAGCTCCTGAAAAAAATTAAAAATGGAATTATTGTATGACCCGGCAATTTCACTTCTGGGTCTATACCCCGAAGAACTGGAAGCAGGATCTCTGATATTTGTGCACCATGTTCATAGGCGCATCACGCACAAGAGCAAAGAGGTCCCCAGCAGTGAATACATAGATAAGCCAAATGTGAACGCGAACAATGGAATATTACGCAGCCTTCAAAAGGAAACACATTCCGACAGCTGCTGTGACTCATGTGGTCCTTGAGGACATTCTTCTCAGGCACACAGACCACAAGCACCGTGTGACTCCACTCACGTGAGCCACTCAGCATAGTCTGATTCGTGGAAGTAGAGGACAGACCAGTGGCCACTGGGGGCAGGACAGAGCACGGATCGGTTCACATCTCCTGGGGGCCAGGATTCCTCGAGGAGGTGCGCCTCGTGCCTCTGCCGGGGCCTCTCCCGAGGCTGTCCCTGGAGACGGAACTGAGGGGGACCGGTGTCTGCCACGCTCGCCCTCCGTGAAGCAGCTCATGGGAGGGAAGGCAGCCACGGAACGGGAGCGAGAGGGCCACGCCAGGAGGAAGGCTCGGTCGCCATCCCCTCATCTCAGACGCGGTTGTCCATCGCGTTTGTCGGACTCTATTCATCAGAGGCGAGGCCCCAGTCCCTCCGGCCGCACTCAAGTTGTGTTTGTGTGCGGGAGAGTGTTACTCGACACGTTTGTCCTTGACTTCTGGTGCACTGCACGGCCGTTCCTCTCTGTGGTTCACTGGGAGCCGGGTGTGGGGGGAAGGCAGCAGGTAAAGACTGAAATGTACGGTTGACTGCAGTTTTAGGCATAATATTTGGCACGTTAGATACACAGTGCATTTTCTTGTGGGACAAGGCCATTGAAAATTGTT
>NC_043709.1:135822166-135838610 GCF_006229205.1 Suricata suricatta | reverse complement strand
TTAGAATGGCTTTGGCATGATGGTCACCTAGATTTAATAAAATAGTGATTTCAAGGCTTTTTTTTGGCCCAGAGGGTGGCTGTGTTTGAAGGGTAGAGCCTGCGTTCCGTGCTGAGCCCATGGCCGCCCTGTGCGGATTCCGTGACGGGGGAGGGTGGACGGGCTTTGGAAGGATTGCTGGGAGGGTGGGTGAAGCCCAGGCTGTGGACAGGATCACTGTGGCTTAGCCCTTTGGGAAGCCCAGGGCAGGAGGAGGGACCGGTCGCGGGGAGAGAGCTGGGGGGGGGGGCTGGGGGCGCGGAAGGCAGTGAAGGCACTGTGTGGGGCCTGAAGAGGGGAGGGCTCCGGAAGGGAGCGGGGGCTGTTTAGAGAGACATCGGAGAGAATAAGAGTTAAATCGAAATCTTGACCAATAACTTGCCCAGTGTCTGAGGAGTCTAAAGGGACTTCTTCATGTCAATATCCTCCATGTTTGGATGGTTTTATGTGGGTTACAACCCAGGGCCAATCTTTCAGAGAACCACGTGCCTCTCTCAGGATTTCCGAGCCAGGGCTCCTGTTGGCACCCAGCTCCACTGTCCGCCTCTTGGAGGGACAACAGGAGATATTGACTAGAGCTTGTTTGGAAGTCGCTGGAATTGTGAGACCAAATTTTGGGTTGGTTTTCTTTCTCTTCACAATTCTTCCCTAGAGATCACAGGATCAGGAAGTTACAGACAGAGGTGCCTGGGGGGGGGCGGGGCTCAGTCAGTTAAGCACCCAACTCTAGATTCCAGCTCAGGTCATGGTCTTACAGTTTGTGAGTTCGAGCCCTGCGTCCACCTCTGCACTGGAGGTGCAAAGGCTGCCGGGCATTCTCTCTCCGTCTCTCTGCCTCTCCCCTGCTCGGGCTTGCTCTCTCTCCCAAAATAAATATATAAACTTAAAAAAAAAAAAAGAAAGAACCATTCCTGGCAGTATTTCACTGCTTTCATGATGGATTTTTAAATGCATATTTACATTTATCTTACTTTTTATTCTTCATCAGGGCTTCTGGCCCACACTAATGCTTAACCAGCCATGAGTTTTTATTAGTGAAGGTAAAATGGATGACACCAGTGAGCAGCGAAAACTTGCTGACCTGCTTTCACTAGATGAAAAGGAAGAACTCACAGGCCTGCTACCTTTCTAACTGTGTCTCTTTTAGCTGGGTTATTTACTTTGTGAAAACACTGGTGCTTTTTCAACCTCCTCTGGAAATGTGGGCGGTCTTCTAAACGGGGCTATTGACTAACGTCCAAGAGTGCTCCTTGCATTGCGACATCACCTTGCCTGCCGCTCAAAGGCCACGTGCCTCGTGACGAGGTGAGAAGTGGATACAGAGAGAACGGGGAGCCAGGGGAAGGCTGACCAAGAGCACACAGGAGGGGTGTCCCCACCCCCAAATCTGGCCTTGCTTGCTTGCATTTATTGTGGGCTTGTCTTTGCCCTGGAAGCCAAGAGAAGGCAAGTGCACATATTTATATATTTTGATGATACACTGCCCTGTAGTCCTTTTCCGTCTCAAGACCAGGATCCAAGTGATGCCCCAGGAGCCGCGTTTCAGTTCTTCATGGTTCCTGGGAAACGGCCCCTCTCTTCCAGAAACCTAGCGCCATGTCTCCAGGCCTTCCGGTGCATGAGGGCATAGCTTTACACAGTGATTTGCAGAATCAGGTCCCTCAGATACTCTTCTTGCTGCATCCGAGGTCAGCGCTCTGGTTCCATTAGATAAACACACCCTGCGGAACTAGCTAGAAAGACAACACTCACCAGAGTGGCTCTCTTTTAGTAGGAGATAGTGCAGGATGGAATGGACACCATCTCCTCTTGAATGATCATGGTGGAACATGGCAGAAGACAGAGTTCCCACAGACCACGCGTCCACCCAGGGCCTCTGATGCCACACTTCATATGCCCTTCTCTCCACACCCTGCCTCTACGTGAACTACACTCATCTGTGAAACGTTTAGGATTTTTCTTATTTCATCAAATGGATAACAAATTCTTTCCATCGAAACAAATATCACTTCCAAAGACTTTATTTTTCCCACAGGATTCCTTTTTGGAGCTTCCTTCTCCATGTCTCCCAGATTCCTACACTTCATACTCAACACTCCTGAGCCCAGTCGGCTGGTGGCCTTCCCAGACCACATTCCTTTATTGCTTTCATTTCATCAGAGGCGCCAAGGGGATGCTCTGAGAGGGAAGAATGAAGATATATGCACCACAGTTCTTCGACTTCTCGTTAACCCCATTTTCTAGAATCTTCTTCCTGTAAACACGTGCATTTCCCAGTGATGCCTCACTTTAATCTTTGATTTGACATCTGGTCAGCCCTTGTGCTCTCCCCATACCATATTTTTTTCATATCATCATTTTTACTCAGTTTCGTAATCCTGGTTTTATTTTCCAGCTTTCAAATCATCTGATTTGGGACATAAGCTTCATTATTTTATTAAAAGGGTGTTGCTTGAACACTGTTCTAGAAGCACAGTGTCTCATCTTGGAATGGCAGAATGGAGTAAAGCATGCATGCAAGCATAGTTGACTTAGTTTGCCAACTTTGAGTTTTCCAGAATAAACATTTCATCTTCTCCTCTGGTTATAAAATAAGTAGAAGTCTGGTTCAGAAGATTGGCATTAGGGCAAAGGTTATGGTTTCTACAGAAACACAGAATTCAGGATTTCCCCTGATTTATCTCCACCTGTAGAGGAAACGAGGGCCGGCCTACACGTGTGGGGGGGCAGGGACTCTGAACTCTTCAACATTCTACATGTATTGAAGTTGAAGACTTAGGTCTCTTTGGGAAAAGTGACACATTGACTCATGCTCACCTTAGGGAGATATCAGATCTGGAAACAACACAGCTCATAGAGATTCTATCTGGGGTTCTGTATGGTGCAGGCTTCCTTGGCTCCCTTGGGATTCCTATTTCTTAGCCTCAGAGATTCTAATTTAACTTTATATCCTCCAGTGTCTTGTAAGGAAACAGGGCGATTATAGAAACTGAGGGAAAACCCTTTGTATTAGAGGTGACATGAGAAAATTGAAGGAGGCAAAGAGAAGGGATGTTGGACTCCCAAGGCCAACCTGCCCAAACCAAGCTTTGGTATGGAAAGTACAGCCTGTCCCGCAGACATGAAGCACTGTGTCCATTTATGCAGTAGGCAGTGACACAGATGGGCTGCAACTGTATGGGTATTAAATTTGCCTGGAAAGGAAAGTAGGACTGTGTTGACATCATCCCTGCTCAGACCCTGCAGGAAGGTGCTGTTTGGCAAACCCTGCAGGTCAAGACTCATTCATGTAAGATGGCCACTGAGAACATGTATGGATTGCATGATTCTACATTTCCCTGACTTTTGGAACCATTTTTTTTTCAGATTTACTGAGACATGGTTGATATATAAAGAGTTGCATTTCCTTAATGTGTACAATTTGATGAGTTTAGATATAGGCAAACACCTGTGTACCATCACCACAATCAGCAAATAGAGATATCAAACACCTCCCGAAGTTGTTCCCTTGTGTTCCTTCGGGTTTGTTTTAGTGTGTGTGTGTGTGTGTGTGTGTGTGTGTGTGTGTGTGTAAGAACATACCATGAGATCTGCTCTCCTAACCAATTTTTAACTGCATGAAACTGTACTGTTAAGTCTAGGCTCTGTAGTGCACGGTGGACCTCCCCAACTTGCTGATCTTGCAAGACTGAAATGCTATGTCCATTGAACATCTCCCATTTCCCGTAGCCCCTGGACCCTGGTAGCCATCGTCATGATCTCTACTTCCATGAATTTGACTATTTTAGATACCTCATATAAGTGGAACCATTTACTATTTGTCCTTCTGAGAGTGGCTTATTGCATTTAGCATGATGTCTTCCATCTGTGTTGTTGAAAATGGCAGGATTTCTTTTCTTTTAAGACTAAATATAAAATTCCAAATCCTTCCAAGAGATGGATCGTTTTCATATCTTTGTTATTATGAGTAATGCTGCAATAAACACGGGGAAACTATCTCTTTGCAATCCCAATTATATATTTTTAAGGATATATACCCAGAAGTGGGATTGTTTACATTACTCAGTGGTGAAAAATTGGAAGCTCTTCCTTTGAGATTGGGGACAAGACAAGGATGCCCACTCATCACTTTTATTCAACAAAGTATGTAAGACCTGGCCGGATAAATGAGTCAAGAAAGAAGGAGTAAAAGAAATCTAAACCAGAAAGAAAGAAGTAAGATGGTCTATATTTGCAGATGATATAGTCTTATATTTAGAAAATCCTGAAGTCTCCACAGAAAAAACTGCTTGACATACACATTTAGTAGAGTTTCAGGATACACAACTGACATATAGAAATTGGTTTCATTTCTATACACAAACACTGAACCGTCTGAAAAGGGAACTAAGAGAACAATCCTCTTTACTATAGCATCAAAAGAAATAAAATACTTAGAAGTTTGTAAGAAAAAAACTTAAGCAAGGAAGTGAAAGATTTGTACACTGAAAACTACAAAACATCTGTGAAAAAAAATTAAAGGAGATTTAAATAAATGGAAAGAGTTCCCATGTTCATGAATTGGAAGACTTAATATTGTCGGAAAGTTTATACTTCTCATAGTAACCTACAGATTCAATGCTATCTCCACCAAAATCTCAATAAAATTTTTTTTTGTAAATGAAAAGACAATCCTAAAATTCATGTGAAATCATAAAAGACCCCAAAGAGCCAAATCAATTTAGAGAAAAACAGACAAATCTAGAGGCATCACACTTCCAGTTTCTAAATATATCTCAAAGGTGCAGTAGTTAAACCAACACAACACTGGCATACGGGCACACATCGATTCTGGTGGGGCAGATAAACCCAGACAGATAGTTAATGATCTGTGACAAGAAAGCCGGGAATACACCAAGGATAAAGGTCAGTCTCTTCAACAAATGGTGTTGGGAAATCTAGATAAACTATATGAAAAATAAGACAAAATACAGTTGAACCTTTATTTACATCAAATGCACAGACTACAAAAACAAAGACAAGCAAGCAGTACTCCATAAAACTAAACAGCTTCTGCACAGCAAAGAAGACAGTCAACAGAGGAGAAAAAGCCCCCTATAGGATGGAAGAAAATGTTTGCAAACCATACAACTGAGAAGGGGTTAATTCCAAAATATAGAAAGAAGTCTTCCAACCTAAAAACAAACAAACAAACAAAACCCGCCAAATCACCTGATTTAAAAATGAGCAAAGGACTTAAGAGACGGTTTTTCCAGTAAAGACACACAGGTAGCCAATAGGCATATGTGACAGATTCAGCAGCGGCAGTCGTTAGGGAAATGCAATTTGAAGCCACAATGAAATGTCACCTCTCACCTATTAAAATGGTTATTAAAAAAACAAGCATTGGTGAGGGTGTGGAGGAGAGAGGAACCCTTTTGCACTGGTGGTGGGAATGCAGCCTGGTGAGCGGCCGTGGAAAACAGCGTGGAGAAAATGTTGCGTGGCTACATCATTTCCGGGAGAAAACATGGGCTGAGAGGCAGCCTCGTGTCATGGGAAAATGTAGGTTCAAGCTCTCTTCTGGCCGTATTTTATGTCATTGTAAGACCGGACTTGTCTTTCCTGCAAAACAGAAATAAGAACGTCTACCTCCTTTGGTTATTGTAAAGATTCAGTGAGATGATGTGCTCATGCTATGTAGTAAGTGATCAGGAATATTAAGATCTTTCTTCCTTCTTCTTTCAAGAGTCACTTATGCAATCAGCGCATCAGCCTGTGAGCCACATCAAAGAGCACCCAACGCTGTGGGCAAATCTGGGCACGAGGACAGGGAGGGCTGCATGAAAACACATGTGATAGTAGATGGAGGAAATGACTGAGCTCAAGGAAGGAGGAAGGCATCATGCAGAACGCCTTAAACACAGAGGAACAAGGAAGAGTCGTCTCGGATCTGGATGAACATTTTGACCCTCAACTGCTTTACCCTACTGAACTCCCTAGCTCTGGCCATCCAGGGGATTCCTCACTCCTGTACTAAATGATTGTCTGTGGGCTGGAGACCTGCTTACATTCCTATTTGAACCCATCATCCAGTGGTTTGTTGATCAATATTATAAGGTGATGATTTAGACTTCCTACAAATTGCCACAATATGCAAGCACAGTTAATTAATGACAGAAGATTGCTTTGGCAAGTTGCATTGGCAAGTTGCAAAGTGTACCTTTCCTAGACTAAAGAGAGATGCCGTTTAGCCAGGTAAAATGGAAATATGTCTTCTCCACGTCTTGTCAAACATATTTTAACAAAATAGAGAAAGAATCCACCAGTTTCCTTGCCATAGACTCTAACTTTCAGGGCTATTAGTCCTTTGGTGCTTGTGAATCTTATCTGGACTTCAATTCTAATAAACAAATAGGAAAGTGTGTGTAAGATTTGTTGGCTACTGATTATGACATTGATGTTGTTTGTTTTTCTTTCTTATTGTATTTTATTTTTACCTTTCATACTATTTTTTGTCTTGAACTGTTTTCATCTAAGGGAAGCTATATTCCGTTTTTACTGGAAAGAATGACTCTCAATACCTAGCAGGTGGCATGGGCTCCCCGGGGACAAAAAATTCTGAAAGTATCTTCGAAGAGAGAAAGACAGAGGAGGGAGAAGTCCAACGATGCTACATACTCGTCGGTGTTTTCTGTCAAGACATGTATGGCTGCGCACCTGGTTCTTCGGGGGAGAGCAAAGGTGCCCATATGCTCACCTCCTTCCCTTTACCTCACCCAGACCATTACCTCAGCAGCTCAGCTGTGTTATGGAGACATTTCAGCGTGAAATTTGTTTTTCCTCACTGAACTTTAAGCAGAATTTCAAGTGCCAAGTCTCCAAAGCCAAGTGGGGCTATTAAGAGATAATTACTAATTATGCTAATTTGAGAAGTAGCTGCCTTTTCCTTCCCCGGTCATTTTACGTGCAGCTGTCCTGAGAGAGCTGCCCCTCCACGTGTTAATCACCTTCCCTCTGAGGTGCTCGCTGGAGGACGGCGCGTCCGGAGCCTCTGCACCCTGGCCTGGGGAGGTTTATCGTCTATCAGACAGTGAGGCAGGAGATCTTCCAGGAGAGCCGGTGGCCTCGTCACCGGTGATTTATGTTACTTATTAATTTGTCCCATGACGACAATATTTACTGTCCTTCGTACTCCGACCCGAAGAGTACATTTAACTTCTGATAGATGTCTATTTTTCCCTCATCATCTCCGAATCTTGTAACAAATCCCAAGTACTCAGTCCTCGGTAGTGTGGCACCAAATTCGGCACTCCGGGCTTCGCGGGTCTTGGATAATTATCACTCTTGCTCCTAAAACGCTGCCGTTTAGAAGGAAGGTAAGTTATGCAGCTCTGGGCTTGATGTGGCTCACATAAACATCGCATCGGTAACTGGCACTCGGCCATGCACGTGTACTTGGCACATGGCCTGCTGGACCAATAAGCACGAGATGATATTTGGAAAATTCAGCCCTCACGAGGGTGCTGGCGAGGCCCCTTCGCCCCCAAGGAAGTGGAGGGGTTTGCCTCCCCGGCGCCGTCTGTCGCTCCTCCACGGGCGGGGGGCCCAAGGAAGACGTGGGGTCACCTGTCCTTGGGCACCTCCCTGCCTCCTGCTTCATGGTTCACACCACACGCCCACCTGCAGCCTTGTTTTCATTGGCCACGAACCCCATACTGGGACTTCCTCTTTGCTCCTTCCACCATTTCTCAACCTGCGCAGACCAGCATGGGGAAGAGCAGGGCTTTCAACACGCTCCCACAATGCTTACAAGGACTGCCCAGTGAGGCTGCAGTATAGACACGGCCAAACTAATGGAGTCAAGTGTGGGAAGTCCGAGTGTCCTGCACAGGGTACCTTGCTGGTTGGAAGTAAGTTCTTGCAAACCCTCTGGGCACGCTCAGCCAGTGGCCGGGACAGTCCCATCACCTGACGCCTGGCCTGTCCAGTGCCCACCAGGCCCCCGAAACAGACTCGGGCACCTGACCCAACCCGCAGTGACTCCAGGCCATCAGCTGGCTCCCGGGTATGGCCAGGCTGGATGTGACTGGGACTTCCTGTCCTTTCAGAGGGGAGC
This sequence comes from Suricata suricatta, assembly GCF_006229205.1. NCBI lineage: Eukaryota > Metazoa > Chordata > Mammalia > Carnivora > Herpestidae > Suricata > Suricata suricatta. Next base: position 135,830,473 of record NC_043709.1, on the reverse strand, counting down.
TCACGTTGCCACTTTCAACATGAGAAGCCAAGGATGTGCTGACCGATACTCCCGGCGTGGCCAGGATTGGCGGGGAGCCATCTAGAAGCACTGGCCCCAGGCGCAGGTGTCATAAACTGTCCCCTGATGGACAGCGGATCCTCACAGGGGACTCTTTGCTGAGGTTTCCTACATTTAATAAAGAGAGGTGACCGTGACGAGCAATTTGAGATGGTTCTCTACCAATCTACCGGCTGCGTGACCTCAGGTGAGCCCCTTGGCTTTCCCGGGGCTCAGTGTTGCCTTACAAGACAGATTCCAGCGAATGGGGCTGTGACCACTATGGGGGCCTTGAAGCAGACGAGTGATTCTCTTTCCAGAAAGAGAACTGACAAAGGGTTTCCTCGTTATCTGTTTGATTGTGGATTTACAAGCATAACTTCTGCCTTTATAAGGAGTAGAGTGTTGGCTCTGACATTTCTAGATTATTCCAGATGGTGGTAGACTTCTCACAGCTGCCTAGAATTTAGTGTGACTCTGAATTGTGCTTTCATGCTTCCAAAAGTGTCTTAATAAAAAAAGTAGAGCTCAGATACCTTCTCCGGGTGCTTTGTCCACGCGAACTTAGATTGTGTTTAGTTTTTATTTCAGAGCTTTCAAACCGCCCATTATTTGTGTTGCTCAAAATCCACCCATTAAAAAAATAAATCTCCAAATTATGTACGTCTCAGATCCATTAACAATTCACGAAACAATAATGTTCTAAACTGTATCTAAAACAGCTGTTCCAAATTCATGCCCCTAAGTCCCTTCAGGACAGAAGCCTGAGTGGCAATGACGATTTTTTAATTTATAACTGAATCTTTCCATAGCTCGTGACACACAGGTGTTCAGAACAGTTGCTTTATACTAACTGGCTATTTCCAAACAGAAATACAATAGTTATTCATCACGTAAAAATTAATATTTTGGGGGAGAATTCACCCAGCTCTTAGGAAGGCAAACTTCACATATTTTTGATAGACTATGTTTCATAGAAAGGTGAGAAATCACCAAATGTATTACATTTTTCATCCCTTTCTTTTCTTTCTCTCTGTGTGTGCTCTGTCTGAGGGAGCAGGTGTGGGGGAGCATCTCGTGTGGCTCCTGTGTGGGCAGCTGCTGGCTGCCGCGGAGGGGGGCCCTGACGGAGTGGGGAAGGCTCCCCGTCACCTCATCCAGAAAGATCTCTCTCGGTCTTGCTGTGGGTGACTCACGCCACAGTATAAGATTGTATCGGGTAAAACCTCCTTTCTTACTAGCAAGCAGGCCCCTCAGAGATGACAAGGTGTTTTTCATCATTTACACTCCCTCGTGGAAGGGTATCTGATGGTTTCCCACCTCAGCTGGCGACGTTAGGCATTCAGAGTGACCAGTTGGAGAAAGATGTCTAGTTGGAGGGGGGCAGGTAGAGCCAGGGTCCAGGCCGTGAGATCTCAGCCTGAAGGCCCAGGACCGCCAGGGAGGAAGACATAGCTGGAGAGGTTGGCGGGTGACGGGGAGCCCCCAGGGGAGCCTGTGACCCGTTTCAGAGAAGCTTTAAGCTGAATGCCGCCGAGTCCCCAGTGACATAGTCAGTGTCCCTGGCCAGCACTCGTCTTACCCAAGCACTGTCCCAGCGAGAAGATGATGTTGGGCCAGGTCGGCCCTCGGATTCCACAGTTTGGAGCGTGCGGGCCGTGGAGCCCGGGGCAGGGGCGGGGCTCAGGCAGGATAAACCCAGTCGCAGAGATGCAGAGGCTGTGTGAGCGAAATCTCCACGCCCGACGGCGCTACGAGGTGTCGCTCAGAAGGGTCTAGTGGGGTTTAGGGAGCGTTTTTAAGGCTCCAGTTTTAAGGCCCCAGTTCCTTTGCTTGGTCAAAAAAGATGAAAATTAACACGTCAGGGGAGGCTCTCTGTGAAGAGACTGTGAGTTGGCCTCAGGGAGTTGTGTGCAGAGATCCGGGAATTCAGTCTACACGCGCCCAGTGAGTGCCAAGCAGAGGTGAGGCTGATGCTCCCGGTGTCACAGGGCCACGGAGAGACGAGCTTATGCCCTCTGTCTCTTCCAAGCCGGCCATCCGTGTCGGGTATCACAGGAAGCCAAGGCGGGGACGGGCGCACGCCACAGAAGACGGCAAGTCCACGTCAGGGCCGGTGCCGCGTCAGCCGGGGCTTTGCAGAACGTGCTCCCTGGGGCCCCGAGGCCTTGCACAGCTCAGTTCTTTCCTTTGCATGAGACGACTCCATGTGATTTCGGTTAGAAAATGTTCCACTGCTTAAGAAATATTTGGTGAGAATTGGCGGGACACCTGCTGTAGAACCTCAGGAGAAGGAAGGTTTTCTTTGAGCTAGAGCAGCAGTTAAAAAAAAAACATCAAGCACTTTGTATAAACGTGGAGGCCAGGATTTGGAAGCATTGGAGGTCAGAGTCCCAGGTCAATGCTGCCCTGGGAGGAGGGGGGGCGGTCACACAAGGCAGGTAGAGTCTGTGGTGGACACGGGGAAGCACTTGGTCAGCTGAAGGGTAAGCGTCTGCACGGAGAAGCCGGCCTGAGGAGCAGACGGAATGGAGGCATCATGTTCTGGAAGCTAAATGCTGACCTTAGTTTCACTTACTAAAAACTAAAGCTAAAATAATTCACCTGACAAGCGTTTCTGACCTGCGCAGAGCCTGGCTTACTAGGTGTGCATTCGGAATATCAAAATGGTGTCCTCCACAGTCAGCCGGAAACGGTAAACACTCAGGGTGGGTCCTAACCCACTTCTTACATTTTGTATTTAGTAACATGGACCGGCTCCTAACCGACTGATGTACGCCCTCCTGCCACACCAGCGAGATGACCCTGATGTCACCGAGCCGGCCTGGGTGGTAGGAAGCGGCCCCACGAACACCCGCGGCTCCCTCACCACTGGGCACACAGTTTAGAACCGGCTCTGGGTGGACCGTCCACCAGAACCAACTGATTAAAACCCAGAGGCTTTGCTGAAGCTGTAATGAAGTCCTTTTATAACCTTAGTATCCAATTAGTTCCATGCGCTCTCATGTGTTCCCGAGTCAAACACCCTGTTTTTCTTCCTGTGGCTTCACAACCCAGTTTATTGCTATTATTAGAAAACAAGAAGTCTGCAGCATAACCCTTTCTGCTTCCCTTTTTTTTTTTTTTTTTTTGCCTGGGCCACCAGGAAGCCCAGGACTCTGTCTAACGCTTGCTCGTCCTGTCTTCCCCAGATTCTTCCATTCCATTTGGAAGTGTGTTTTCATCTGGAAAGGTTCCCTGCCTCGGTCTTTCACGGTAATCACAAATATTCTTTTGGAAAGTGAGTGAGGCTTCAGGAAAAAATAAACATCGCTAAATGCATTTTTTTGCTCTATGAATACTTAGTTTTGACTAACTGGAAACTTTCAAGGTTATTTCTTATTAAAATGTGGCAACATAATTCTTTTAAAACTGTGGGTGACAACTGACCTCAAAGATCTAGGAGATGTGGGAACAGGCAGGTGCTGTGACGCTGAACAAGAATGATGCCCCTGAGCTGGGGGTGACCCACTTCTCAACAGTGCGTTTCATTTTGGTCTTGCTCTATTATCTTAAAGGGATTCCAAAAAGAAAGTAATAATGATAGTTCTTACTTATAAGCAGTTGAAACTAAGCACATTCGTTTTAAGCAAAAAAAGAGTGTTTACTGGAAATAGAGAGAGGACTCAGAGAGCGGACAGAGGGAGGGGGAGACAGAGGTGTTCTGGAAGGTTCTAGAGGCTGGTGGCAGGACAGCGAGGCCGGAAGCCTCCATTCCCGCTGCCTCCCCTCTCCTCCAGATGATGGGCCGAGCTCTGGGCCCCCGGCTGCACACTGACGAGTGTTTGCTGAGGGCTGTGCTTCGTGGAGGCCCCTCCAGACATGGCATTCGTGTGCGTGTCTGCTTTGGCCACTGTGGGCCATGTGGCTTCCCCGGTCAGGACGGTGGCTTTGATTCTGAGAAGATTCTAGAAGATAACCCTAAATCTGATAGATAGTCGTCTAAAATGGCTGGCGGCAGTAGTAAAGAAAGTGTTAGTGGGTCTACAAGTTATGGTTCTTAGGAAGAAAACAGAAAGTTAGGTAAATTAAAAGTCCTAACACAGATTCCTTTGTAGCAATTCCATGTGAAGGAGGCAGTGGAAACGTTCAGAGATGCTCAGTTATTCGGGCGTTTCCTAAACTCTATCCCACAGAATGCTAATGTTAAGTGAGACTTTAACGCATGTCCCCAAAAGTTAAGTTTAAAATGTGATACTAAAAATACACTATGCTACACTGCAATAATACCACATGCTTCTCCCTCGATTAGATATTACCAGTGAGTACTAGCCCTGAGAAGCCCCGTGCTAAAACAACTTGTAACATTTATAAAAATTAAAATATCCCAAGTATTCAAAAAATGCCTCTTGAATGTTGCACGAATTTTACTTTACTTCATTCCATGGAGAAATGACCTGCAATAAAATATTTGCAGACCGAGGATTCACAAATCTCTGAATTTATCTCTTACAGATGTCAAGGACCTACTGGAGAGAATATTATAATAAAATATTAATTACTTAAAAAATCCAGAAGGTGCCCCTGAAGTCACACGTGCCCGGGGGACCGTGAGGGGGCCCAGGCCTGTGGGGGTCGTGGGCGCCTGCAGGGCGGACGGCGCTCCGGAGGGTCCTGACTGAGCGCGTTTCCTCAGACACATTCTCGTCACCCTGCCCATGACCCGCCCGTCCTCTCGCAGGGCAGGAAGCGGGCCTCACGATGCAGGGGTGCAAAGCTGCAGTGCCCATGTCTCTGCCTGGTTTGGTTGTGAATTTTTCGTTGCTTTTGATTTTGGGAGTTTTCTGAGCTCTTCTCAATTGAAGGCACAGATCGGGCTCATTTCTCAGTGATTTTGGGGCAGAAACATCAACATGTGCGGGTGACGGGGGCTGACGTCTGGCCGCCGGTGTGACACAGGGCAGCTCTAGGGGCTGGGGGGGGGGAGGTGACACCATGTGGTGGCGCCCCTGACTGTGGGCGTCCAGGTCCAACCCCAGCCCTGCGCTCCGCTGCCCCACGAGGGTCCCCCCTACTGCACAGGTTCTCTGCTGTCGCCCCATTCTGAGACTGTGCTTTGAAACGGCTCCTGTGTACCCCAGGATGTGTGCACAGTTAGCACGCCTTCCGGCTGGTGTTGTGAAAACCACCAGAATATTACAATCTGTATTGGACACACATAAAGCAGGAGCATCAAACCCATAGACGTATGAAGAATATAGCTCAGAAAAATGTCACAAAAAAAAGGGAAAGAGAAAAGAACGCCTTGAAGGTGGGATCTCTGAGGATTTAGTAGAATGGTAGTAGTATTTAGTGTTGTGACTTTAATTACCTTGATCTGGAAGCTTCTGAGAACCAAACAGGTATTGCTTCTAATCCCCACCCACTGCAGATGCATACGGGCCCTACCTGGGCACACCTGCACACATGACTGCCCTTGTTAAGAAATCATTAGTAGAGGGGCGCCTGGGGGGCTCCATTGTTGACCGTCCGACCCTTGATTTCAGTTCAGGTCATGATCCCAGGATTATGGGATTGAGCCCCATGTTGGGTTCTGTGCTGAACGTGGAGCCGCCTTGGAATTCTCTCCCTCTCCCTCTGCCCCTCCCCTACTTTCTCTCTCTCTCTCTCTTTCTCTCTCAAATAATAATAAAAAAGAAACCGTTGGTGGAGGCTTGACAGTCCATGTAGAGAAAACTTTGGGACAGCCACTAACTGAGAGAGGAGGAAATAGTATAAAAGACAAGTGCACAGACTGTGTATTTATTGTTCTTTTTTTAACTTGCATGTGCCTCCAGCCCTGGCTCAGTGTGGAGGCGTCTATTTGGAAGGTTATCAGAAGGCTTCCGTTACTTTTTCTTGAGTCCACATTATCCACTTGATGTTCCCATTGCCTTGAAGAAAATGATCCCACAAACAACATGACCGTGAGGCACGACCATGAGGCCCGCCCAGACGCGCAGTCCTCACCGCCAAGGGCGGAGTCAGGGCTCTTCTGAGTGAAGGAAGTGGGGGTTCATGAACAAACTGAACTTTCGAACTCAAGCCTCGTCTTTTCTCAGCTTGGAAGGACCTCGGCACAAACACGGACCAGGGCGGTGACTGAGTCATTATTATTCAACTTGTGTAAAGAATTCAAGTCACTTAAAACAACACCAATAACAACAAAGGGGCAAAGAGAAGGACATGAACCGGAACATTGCAAGAGGTAAAAGTTTACTGTGTGTTTAGGGCCAAATAAATGTTAATGTTGACATGAAAGACTGCAGTACGAACGAACAAGTATTAAAAATTAACTTTAAATACACAAGCTTATTATCAGAGTATTTTCTAACTTTGCCGGTGCAGCGTTTTCATCTGGGAAGATCAGTTACATTCTGGGATTCCGGGACCTGGCCTTGCCGTTTCCGTACCTGTAGTACGAAGTGGACAGAGACACGGTGACACGCACGTTTGACGCCACTCAGGTTAGGAACAGCTCTGGTTGTAAATCGACGGCGAGTTGGAAGACATTTTTACAAATGAGGAAACTTAGGCGTTGGTATTATGCCAGCAGGGACGTTCGCCGGAGCCCAGGGAAGGGGGTGTACCATGTGCCACGTGTGAGCCAGACCCTCGTGTAATATGGAGACGCCGCGCCCGCGGTAGCCTGGGCTCCGTGCCCCAGACTCCAGGTCCCTCCACCGTGAGGCCATCTGTCCTCCATCTTGCTTGGCTCTTCCCTTGTCCCTGCTCTCAATCTGGAGCCTCCCTCTGTCCGGGTGACTGACTGGGCAGGGGCCGAAAATCTCTACTTGGTCCTCTGTCCTCTGTGTGCCCGGATTCAGGCATGAGGGGATTTCCCCTTCTCATTTCAGGAGAAAAGGGATTGAGGTTCGCTGGCCTGTTTTAAATCACAAGTACCAAGAATTGGCGCTTTGCTTACAGAGGAATTAAAGAAAGCAACCGAGATCCTGCCCGTGTGTGCGTATGTAAAGTGACTTCGTGAATAAGGTTTGGAGCAGATGGGAGAGGGATTTCAGTTTGCGCGGGCGTATTGCTCTCTGCGCTAACGTCCAGCGGCCACAGCCCGGGAACGTGGCGTGCTTCCTCGTGAGGGCCTCGGTCGCTTGACTGCTTTGTCTGGGGGCTCGTGTTCCCAGACTCGGACCCCACAGGGTGGGCGCAGAGGTCCTATTGACTATTCTGTACCCGAATTTGTTTCTGGAGTCCAGGTGTCATCTATTTACTCAGGGAATTTAAAACACAGCCTACATGTTTACCCGTGGCTTCCACTTGATTTTGACTTTGTTTCTCCCGCACAGGATCGGAGCCAATTCAATCCAGGAAATTGGAACAGTAAACTTATCCTTTACGCATGAGAGTAGATGAAACATATCCCATTTACAAACATGCAGACACACACCAAGTAATGTGGAATGTTTTCATGTGAAATCCAAATGCAGAATAACCAAAAATGTGTATTTAAATCTGATGAATTCATTTTATGATATTCAAATCTAGCTTTAGCATTTCACTGAATGAACAGTGCATTTTATTTTCATTGCAAAATATTAACTAATTTGAATATCACAACAAAAAAGGCTCATCTAGACTTATCTTTCTGTGGATAGTGTTGTGAATTTACAGCACTCTGGCTTCTTTTTTTTTCTATTTGTCTTCTGAGGGAGAGAATTTAAAATGTCCTCACTTCTAATCTTAATTAAACGTATTCCTTAAATATCCTGTCGTATGCAACAACTCATATTTGTTTTGGAATTGAATATACGGTTGTATAGACATCTGAAAATGGAACATGCTGATGTCTGAGTTTGTTCAACCATCTCTACAGTTTCCTTTAATCTTCAAATCAGAAAATTGTGTTACTGACACCACTTAAGCAAATGAATGCGCAGCGGAAGATATATAGACATAAATATTTGCGTCTATGTGTATTTACATATATACAAACACATGCACACACATTCATTAAGATGTTATGAGCTGGTCTGACGGTGAAAACGGCAAGTGCCAAACTCTCCCCAAAGCCCTTTCTGTCGTGGCCCATGTCACAGCTCTGATGGGCGCCGGCAACACCGATGCTGAGAAGTTTCCACAGGAGATTCCCAGGTGGCAGGGAACTGCACAGGGCCCAGAGGAGATGGGCCCCAGTGCTCTGTCCACCCTCTCCCGGAAACCTCCCCTGCCGTCTAGGGGCCTGCTCTCCCACGACATCCCCTCTGTGCCGACGGGTCCAATTCTACCCCAGGA
>NC_043709.1:135652412-135822066 GCF_006229205.1 Suricata suricatta | reverse complement strand
GCACAGTCTGTACATAATCCCCTTAGAAAATGTTCCCATCTACCGTATCGTCCTGATTATTTCCTTAGCAATTCTTATTTCAAAAACAAAGTCAATTTTCTCCGTGGGTTTTAATTGAGGACCTATTACGTTTGACATTGCAGGGGAAATACAACTGTTCAAACCTAGAGGGGTTTATATTGTAATGAGTTAGCTTTTACATAGGAGTTTCACTTGAAATAATAAAAGAAATAAAATAGAAATCCAATTTTGTAAAAACTATAATCATACTTTGCATTAAAAAATTCCCGTAGGACCTCATAGTGTGTTGGGGGCCTGATAGTTTGTTTTTATTCCGTGTTTGGAATGGTCTATGTCTCCACATACAACATAAGCCCAGGACCATGCCAGCTTACTTCTCTTGTGTATTTTCAGTTCCCAGCTCCTTGCCCAGAGTGAAGAAATGGTACATCTACATCAGATGCAGTCTTTGTCGGAATACACGTAAAATGTTCCAGGCAAAATTGCAAACAGAGCAACACTGGATGCCCCATACTTTTAAATCAAGTGTCCTTTCCATTTTTGAAGGTGCGGGAAATCAAATGTAGGAAGGTGAACTCTGATCAGGGCACAGGAAGAAAGAGATGACCTTGTTCTCTCTCTCCCTGTCTGTTTCTCCGTGTCTCTGTCATTCTGTCTTGGTTGAAATCTCTTCTGACCACGTGGTTTTTGTTTCTCTCTTATTTTGTGATATAAGAGAAGAGGTTGCTTTTTATTGGTGACAAAGATAAAAAAATCTATTTCACTTTGTGTGAAATATGAAGAAAAGGATATTTAAAAAATGATGTTTCATTTAATGAATGTTTACTTCAGGACCATAAAGCATGGTCATAAGCCAAGGTCATTTTTCAACTTTCTCAAAGAGGCTGTGCTCTCAGAAGTTTCCTCAAGATGTATGTAATCTATATTTGATTTTTTAAATGTCCATCTAAAAATGTGTACAGATTAGGCTTTGCTGTTTCAGAGTTAGATAATCTTTTAATATTTTGATATTTCCTTATTTCAATGACTGCTTATATGTACAGTGGAGGCTTGAACACCATTGGGGGAGAGGCACCGAACCCCAGAGCAGTTGAAAATGTGCGTGTAGCTTCAACTCCCCCCAAATTTAACTACTAAAGGCCTACTGTGGCCCAGAAGCCTTATTGATAATGTAAAACACACATTTTGTATGTCGTATGTATTAAATACTATGCTGGTACAATAAATAACCAAAAGAAAAGAAAACATCATTAAGAAAATCATAAGGAAGAGAAAATTCTACCGACTGCCCTGTATTTGTGGAAAAACATCTGTGTGCAAACGGATGGCAAAGTTCGAACCCACGCTGCTCAGGGTCAGCTTCATTTCAAATCCCGACTCTGCACTCTCTCTCTACTGCATGTGTGTATGACGAATCTACCCCGAACAGACAAGTGCAATTTTTAAATGACTTGAATTCTACTCGTTATCTACGTATAAAAGCCCAAATTATAATTTAACTTCTGCACAAATTGGATTAAAAAACTCAGATGATTACATAAAATTATATGAACTCTCAAATTTGTTAGATCTAAAGTAACTATCATTTTCAGTGATTCCTGAGTGAAAATTGCCCTGAGTTTCAGTGAGACTAAAGCATGCTGTGGGCAGTTCTGACCGAGCACGGACGCGGGGCCAGCACACATTTACGAGACATTTGGGCTGCCTTCCGAGGGGCCAGTGCCTGCTCCCAGCAGAGTTTCTCGGGCTGTCAAAGGAAGGGGGTCCCTGTTCTGCGGTCTTGGGTTTTTTTTTTACAAAGCTGCTTTGTATCCTGGGGTTTTTCCTAGGGATAGAGCAATGATTTCTATTTCAAATTTATTTTCTCTTTGGAAAGAAAATTTGTAGCACTGACTCATTTGAATAAAACAAATTTGTCCCTGTATCATAATGTTTGGAATTAAAAAGTCACTTCCTGCTGCAATCCTGTTGGATCTGGGTAGGCATTTGAAAATTTTCATCTACAGTATTGGTTTTGGAGCTGAGGCACAAATAAAGATATCTTTATGTCTATGGTTAAATTTGGCCCTCTGTGCTTTTATGCACCCAAAGAGTAGTGAAAGGTGCTATTTTTAAATATTCTTTCCCTTAACAGCCAAATTTATAAAAGTATTTTTTTTTAAGGGCACTCGTCAGGCTGCCTGAGTTTGTGCACATTTGGTGTGTCAGCTCTCAGGCCTGCACAAGGTCCAGTAAAAAGAATGCGTGTGTTTCCTTTAAGGACACGTTGCTTTAACAGCCATGAGCCTCGCACAAGTGGAGCATCTGTTATTGACAGGGTTGAGTGAACCCAGCCAGACTTGGGGTACAGAGGAGGTCAGAATCTATTTTGCTGACATTTCTGTCATGTTTATTAAATTGCACTTTTCTAAAAGCAATTAAACTTTCAGGAAATATTGCATTAATTTTCAGGAGAGGAAATCTGGGTACTTCCGACGGGCTCGGACTGATAAATCTGTCTTTTAATCAATTACTGGTGTCTTAGGCATCTGCTCCGAGCCGGGTTACTATGATTCCCGGGTCCCGCTTCTCGGAGGCAGGAACTCCCCCACTTTTGTTTGTTTTTAAGCAGACAAGGGACCCAGTTTGGGTTTGCATTTTCAATAAGTGACAGATTGCCTTTCAGAGAACCGAGTCCCCTCCGCCCTGTTCTAAAGCCACATCTAGAAGACATATCTGAGAAGTCCTGGGAGACGCAGCAAAACGATGAGGCAGATCTTCCGTCCCTCAACTGCGGGAAACAAGGATCAGGGATTTCATCTGAAATAAATGGAGCAGCGAAGATTAATTAAACCTATAAAATTCTCTAAAGCACATCCTGGTCCAGGTACTTAAAGGAACACTTTCTATTATGCGCAAACCACCTGGCGGTGCTGCGCTGTCCCTTCGGTGTGCGATTCACTTCTGTACCTTAGAGACCTGGAAGAGAGTGTTTACTAATGAATCCTGAGCAATGTGAGTTCCATTTATCGTCCACATGGCGAAACAACAGCAGGAGAAAGAAACCTTGATCTGTTTCATAAATAAGTTCCCCGTGGGCCCCGAGATCACACGCTCCGCGGGCTGGACCACCCGGACTCTGGCTGAAGTGGGCAGGAGCCTCCACTAGGAATACTCTCTGTCCTGTTCCACCTTTTGTCTACACTGCTGGACTTCCCTCCCTAATCCCTCAGAGACTCTGATCCTCCTAGGAGCGGAGACAGAGCCGTGCCTTTCGGCTGGAGGCCAGCGCCTGGAGTCTTCATGCAGGGGAGGGTGAGCAGTCAATCTCGAGGCCCCCCTGGCCGCACCCCTGCACGGCCGGCCCGGCTACCTTCAGCCCTGCTTCTTAAGTGTGCCGCAGCACACCTCGTAGGGGCCAGAAGCAGCGCTCTTAAAATCCAAGAGCTACGTGAGCATTTATATTCGACATCTCTTCCATTTTTAACATAAATGCTACTTTTCTTTGTTTATGTAAATGCTCCATTTACTAAACGCTATTTCTTAAGTCCCTCCTTTAACATAAATACAAAATTTATGTTACCTGCTTGCTATTTTTGGAGATTTAAAATAAAACATTCACTACTGGTGATTTTTAGAATTTAAAACAGATAATAGTGAATTTGTGTATACACACGCATGTGTGTGTGTGTATTTTATAAACAAGGAGGAAATTTACTAGCCACTTTCTTACCAGAAACCAGATACTAATTGTATTCATTCCTCACTCAGATAATAAAATGAACTTATTTTTTCTGCCCTTCATATGAAAGGCCTGTAACTAGAAAGAATAAAAGATGAGTAAATACAAGACCCACACCCTTAGACTGGCTCTTTTTCTTTTTTTTCCCCCACAGACTTATCACTCTTTAGAAAAACAAAATCTTCTGTACTTGCAAGTGATCAGGTTTACTTTTGGGAAAATTACAGAACTCTTGAAAACCAGATCTCTCCCTCTCTAGGCTGGAATTCTTTGCTGTGGTCCTGGGAACCGGACCCACTCATCAGCTTGTAGGTGAGGACCAGGGGGCCCTAAGGGCTGCGTTTGCCCCGACATTGTGGAGACAGAGCCACTCCAGCAACCAGATACAATAGCCCCTGTGCCCCATTCTTTCTAAATAGAACAAACAGGTCAGTACACGTTTAATCACTGAAGAGGGAGGTTTGGGAACCAAACCTTACACACACGTGAGCAAGGGCCAATCTTGTCTCACAGATCTTCCCCCCCCCCTTCTCTAGAGCCTCTCGGAATGTGTCAGATTTACAGGTGGATCGAGAACTGGATAAATGTTCCTCCTCTTTTTGAAAGTGCTGTCTCTTTATTTGATAGGGGCACATTCTTAAGTGAATTGCAGGATATTAAGAGCTAGAAATAAACAATTCTCTTTGCATAATGACACATTTAACGGCATGCACTTCTGTATTTCAGGGGAGGAAAAACATTTAATTGAAGTGCTAGGGGTTAATTCAGGTTCACTCTATTTATAGATGCTTCACTATGTGCGTTCAGACAGGCCCTTGCTGCGCCATTTTCCGTGTAACTCGGAGCCACATGGTTAGTGCTGCCGCTCAGTAGTTGGGGTGTTTGTGAAGGACATCATGATTTTCTTGTTATTTCACTTGGCATTAACCTTTTTTTATTTTTCAGTTTAGAAATGGGTCTCAGAAGTGCTTCTAAAATCTTACTTTTACCATGTGGAAATTCGCCCTTTAGAAATCTTATTTGTTAGTAACTAAGAACCCATTTTACCAACAGAGCATCGATTTAGAAAGGATATATTTACATGATGAAGAACAGAGTAATCTAATTATTTTTGTTCTATGAATTGCTTAAAATCGTTCGTGTTACAAGAACACTAACATTCACCCTCCAGCATTTTAGGGAAAGAGGCAGGCAGACGTAACAAACGCTCAAACATTTCGACCGTCTTCACGACGTAGGCAGGTACAGACAGGAGCAAACACATATATGACTTTTAAATTGGACACTGAATGCTTTCGGGGCATGACTTATCTTTCCACGCCTCAAGTCAGAAAAGCACCATTTCCTCATTCTGCCTTTCCTTACATAATGCTCTTCTGGGACACTGCTTCTGCAGTATCTGAATCACCACTATTTAGATACGGAATCATGAACCTCATATTTTTATTCTAAATTCAAGTTCACTCATCATATCTAATGCCCTCGAAGCGATCTCAAATTACTGCTATTACACGGGTCACTAGAAGCCAGAGGTGCTAACACAAATTTTAAAAAGAGAAAGAGGAAAAAAAAGCGCTACACAATTAGAGGCTGGCGAATGGTTTAATCAACCTAATTTTATCACGGAGCGCAGTCTCCTTCCTCCCCAGCCGTCAGGCGGCGAGGCAGCCGGGGGCTTGGGGACGTGCGGCCGCGGCGCAGGGCTGTGTCCCCGCCTGCCAGGACCAGGCACACTCGTGTGTCACTCAGGGCACGAAGAGCGTCATCCACATGCAATCTGTGTGTCGGGTTAATTTTTCACGGGATCCCGGTTCGCACCAAGCCTGTGCCTGTCATCCATCTGCTGCCCTCACTCTGCTCCGTTTGCCAACTTTTTATTTGCATTTCAGGACGTTCGGTGGCTGGCCACGCTCGCACCCCACCTTCCTGTGACCCCCCAGCTCCCGGTCACCTTCAGTGTTTCTGAGACCCTGTGTGAGGACTGCCCTGCTGCAGCATCCACATTTCTGGCATTAACGTCTTTTGCTGTCAAATACCTCAAAAGAGGAAACAAACGGTCATACGCTGATGACCGAGTCCACTTTGCTGACTTAACAAATGACTGTTTACAGAGCCTGCAATAGTTTTCCAAAGTTCCTGCCCTTTCTCTGTCTGCTGGCTGGCTCCCCTCGCCCAGAGCACGGCCCTCCGTCTCCCTCTCCCAACCAGCCGGATTTGCATTGCCTCTCGGTCCCTCTCCAAATACGTTTGCATCGAAAGAACAGTTCTTGAAAAATCTCCACAAACTTGAGTCATTTTTACACACTGTATATGCTCATTGTCAAATACTAAAAATATTTCCTTTGCAAAATGCATTTCATGCTGATACACGGCTTCTTTCAGGACAACTACATTCACTAAGGACAGAATAGCAGAAATACACGTCAGAATACAGGTCCTATTTTAATGTTTAAAAATATCTCTATGAAATTCCTTGGACACGCCGCCCGGAACGCAGCCGATGGTTGAGGGTTCTCTGATAAAATTGGAAGTGATTTATCTTCACGTGTTCTACTGTCTCTGTGAATACTGCCTCTTACGCCACCTGGTTCAGTTGATACTGATTTTAAATAGCCTTCAACCTTTGCCTTTATTATTTGGGGCTAAAATACAGACCTTCTGTGATATTCATGCACCTAGCTCCACGGAGCCCCGAGCACCCGGCGCAGATCTGCGGGTGCCCAACCACCTCCCGTAATCCCACCACGAATTACAGAACAAAGTGCCGACTGACTCAGAATCCCCTACGAGCCGCGAGCTAAGTGGGTGCTGAGTTGATGAATAAACTCCATGAACTACAGTGTTTTCTGCCAGCTGGCTGACCGTCTCCGCCGCGGCACGCGGTGTGTCAGCAGCCACAGCCGCACGCGTAAAAATTACACGGCCTCCTTGTCCTTTTCTCTGTGCTTTTTTCCCAGATGCCTATTTTTCTCCTCCTCAAAACTCAAGTTTTGACATTTTTTCACTCGTACAGGAAATGTAAATTGTTCATAGATAATTTCTAAGTGAAAGTCCCGACTAAAAAGTGACATATAGAGAAAACGCAAAAACGCATGGTGCCGGGTCCTGATAAGAGACGGGGAAGAGGCGGGTGGTGGGCGGGCCTTCTCTGAGCCTCTTATCTGCGAGAGAAACGCGGGTCCCGGCTTGTCAGCGCCCGGGACGGAGTTTTTTCTTTTTTCTTTTTTTTTTTTTTTTTTAGTTTTTTGGATTCTTAAAGATGTATAATACCCATGGAAACTGAAAATGCCGAGTACAGGAAAACATTTGATTTCTGAGGCTCTGGGCCATATTTTAGCATGGTTATCAATCCCACACTTACACTGTAGCTACAGGTTTTATTTCCAAGCCCATGGATTATTTTGACAATAGTAAGTGATGTAAAAAATTGTATCAAAGCACTTCTGGAGTTTACACATAGAAAACTGGTAGCTTCTCACAGCCCGGGGAGCTTAAAGTTAAGACGCGTCTTCAAAAATCAGCCTTAATAGGTGGAAAAATACCTACCATTGGCCAATACGCCTCACATTTATTCCCATCTATCTACTCCCACGTGAGAAGTGTCCTTCTTTGTGCTCCAGCCGGCCCCTCTAGTTAGTCCTCAGTAGAGCCTCAGCCAAACTCCTCCACAACCATTGGTACGCACGTGGATTTAACGTGGCGACACAGAGTTTTAGTAAGTGGATAACCTTAGACGCTCAGGCCGCACCTCCCAACGGCTGTCGCTGACGCAGGACTGTCAGAACGTAATTTAAATTCACCATTTTTCTTGGTAGAAGAGAAAAGCGAGGGTCTACAGGATTACACGTAAACTGACCCATTCCCAGCAAATAATCTATGACGCACATGGTGAATTACCGTGTCCCATGATTGCTATGCGCTCTTTTCATTTTCTCACTTGCGGTTACCTTATTGACTTGTCCCTACGACGGGAGTATTTAGCAGTGCGAGCTGATTGCCCCACCAAGGCCGCTGTCCAGAGATGTCGCGGGAAATCCCACCCCCCACGCAGAAATCTCCCAGCACTAGGGATTCTCATGCTCCTTAGCCTTTCCCGCCTCAGTTTTGGCTATGAGCATTAAGAGATCTGGTTTGTTCGAAAAAGCCAAGGCGTGGAAACATTTCACATAGAAATTTCACTTTAGATTCTTCTAGTTAAGTTCATAGCAAATGAAATCTTCCTTCAGGTTTCTTGCTCTTCCCCAAATTCTAAGCCAGCATGGCTGACATTTAAGGGCAAGAAAAATGAATTTGGAGAAAGGCTCCAATGTCCATCAGCTTGCATTTTATTTCTGTAGAATGCTGTTTTATTATGAAATATTAGTCCACACTCTTCATTTTTAATATTTAAGTAGACCAAGCAGCAGTGCTGGGAAACACAAACGCTTATAATTACAAGATAATGTTTCCTCTTTTCCTCTTTTAAAAGTTATGTTCATCATTGAATTCTGTGACCGCCCCCCCGCCCCATCACGGCCGCTTTCTGCCGGCGCCGGTCCGGAGGCACCCGCAGCTCTGTTCCAGAATGACATCTCCAGGTAACCCTCTGAGCAGCGGGCACGGCTGCGGCGGCTCGGAGAGGTAAGCCCGAATCACGGAGCCCCCCCCCCGCCCCCCAGCCTCTGCGTTCCGGAGCCCAGGGCTCTGAAACCTCCCGGGAAGATGCCCACACCCCTCCCCGTGGTCCCGACACACAGCCGTCACCGGCGGTACTGGCATTTCTGTCTCCACACTGCCTGGCTAATCTCTGTTGTCGGAAGAAGCCGGGAAGGGCTCCGGGGCATCTGAGGGCAGGTAGGGGGAGACGTGGCGGGAACCTGAGCCAGGCCACCCTGAGGTGACGACCCTCGGGGCACGGACAGCAGCCTCTGCGTCCTGCAGTGGGAAGCTGGAGAACCGGACCGTCTTAGCAGCCTCTGCCCGGCTGCTCTCGACAACTCGGTGCTCACTCTCTTCTCCCCCCTTAAATCAACCCCTCTCAGCTCATCATGAGAGCGAACTTTCTCCTGCAGACTCATCCTGAGCAGCTGCCGGTAACAAGTTCCTCCCTGGGAGAGAAAGAGCAGGCAGCTCGGGAAGGAGCTCCCGTCGCTCCGGGACCCTGCGGTCCCTGCGATGGCATCTGGGGCACGGACCCAGCCCGGGACGGCTGGCGGAATGCCCTAACTTCAGGGCAGCTGTCCCCACAATACCGACGCGACCCCCGGGGAGCCGGGAGCAGCCTGTCCCCGCTGCTCTGTCTCCCTTCCTGGTTTGCAGGGTTTCTGCCACTGAGGAGCTGCAATGCCTCCTTCTCTTTCCAGGTTTTCATTTCTGTCCCCCTCCCCGGCCAGCCCGAGCCGCCTGCCGTCCGGTGTTCACAAAACCACGAGCCCCGAGCGGGCTGAGGGGACTGTCAGCCAATGTGCAAGCCTGGCGGCCAGCATTCTGCCCACTCCTGCCTCCGAGACCATTTGGACGGAGTAGCTGGCGGGGGTCCCCTCCCGGCCGGGCCGCTGGCTCAGGCGCGGGTCTCCACTGGCACCGAGTGCTGGTGTGGCCTCGGGGAGGGTCAGGGGCTGTGCGAGTCCGGGAGGGGACAGTCCTCCGCCGTCCCCTCCTCCTGCCAGCCTGCTCCCAGGGCTCTCTGACCGCCGTTCTGCCCCTCGGAGCCCCCCGGCCCTCTACAAAGGGATGCGAACTCGGGGCCCTGCTTTGTGCTGACCCCCAGGCCCCCGAAGGTGACGCCGCGGGAGCAGGCAGACCCCACACACAGTCTGCGGAGACGGCGCCGAAAGCACGGTCCTTACCTTTCCTCTTGGACCGCCGCCGCCGCCTCCTCTTGGACTTGCATCTGAGTTGGCCGCTCAGCCCTCCGGACCCTCTGCTGGTCCCCAGCACCGAGGCCATGGCCGAGGCCCCGCCGGCACAGCCGGGGGTCCCCAGGCTCCGAGCCGCTCGCCTCCCCCGCTCCGGCGCCTCCTCTGCCAGCCAGAGCCGCTCACTTTTTAGGACGAGCCCGCTCCGCCGCCTGCTCTCCGATTGTTCCCTGCGAGGCTCCCGCTGGGCTGCCAGCCGGCTGCGGCCGGAGGGGGTGCGCCCGCTGGGGCTGGGCGTCCGGGCGCCCCTCCGCCCCCTCCTCCGGGTCCCCGGCCGCCTCCCCAGACCCGGCTCCAGGCTCCCCGCGATCGCAGGGCTCCGACTTTGGCACCTCTGCTTACTTGTTCGGCACCAGCCACTTTGAAGCCAATCACGCAGGGAGCGTGTCTATTTGCTGCTGCAAAGTCTAATTAGGTCCAATCACAACTGTCTTCTGGCTCTGACATCAGCACCACCAGCCCTTTGCATCCCCGTCAGCTTGCAAACTCAGCTCCCGTTTGGACGGATGGAGCTGCTGCCCAGGACCCGGTGGGAAGGGAAGGAGGCTGCACGGGAGGGAGGGAGGGAGGGGAGCGCCGGCAGAGCGGCTCATCCGGGAGCAGCCTGAGGGGACAGCTTGGAGGAGCTGCTCCGGCCTCCAGCCGCAGACCCAGGACCGCGCGGGGGCTCTGCACGCCCCGAAAATGCCGACTGTCTCTCCAGGCAAACAGTTTCTAACTAGTTAATTCATTGTGTCAGGGGGAAAATCTCTCTCCAAGAAATACGGACACCTCCCCTCCCCAGAAAGGGACTAAGATTTGCAATTCCCCGGAAGACAGCCTCGTAGGGGTATTCATTTTTCAGAGAATGCGTGTTTGTCTGTTTGCTTGTTTGTTTTCTTGTGTGTTTTCCCTTCCCTACATCTCGCTGCTCCCTTTCGAAAAGCAACATTGCATAAAGACAGAGGTATTGGGATCCGAGTCTGATTTTTAAGGGGAGGGATTTTAATGGGTGGCTTTATTTAGGTAACAATGAAATGGAATGTAGGAGGGCTTGCATCTCATAGTTTTATTGCCAAATATAACATTCGGATGAGTATTTACCAGGAAGCGGATTGCAAATTGAAGTTGTTTTCAACAATTTTTTTTCCAGGGCTATCCTATTGTTTTAAGACTGTACTTATGACACTAACATCTGAGGTAAAATAGAAGAGGAGAAATAACCCAGGTGTCATGAATGCCTTCTGCACTCAAGTCTCATAAGCCATTAATGATAATAATAGTGGTTGGGGAAAAAAATCCACCCGCAAAGTCATTACCAAGCGTTGTGTTTCAGATGTTGGTATGATTTTGGCACCTAAGTATTTCTATAATATTTACTGCTTTATACACACTGTTTCCATGCTCTTTACGGGCCTGGACATTTCTAGATAATTTTCTTTCATAGAGAAAATAACCCTGTAGGGACCGTGGGACACAGTGAGGACGTGTAGATGTGTAGACGTGTCATGTGCTGAGCTGATGAGTCAAAGCCCCATTTGTCATTTGTCGTTGGCGAGGGAGGGGAGCACGTCTGAGCCCACGCCCTCCCTCCCCTGCTCTGATCCGGGGGAAGGACGCTGTGCCTCGGTTTCCCCATCTGTGAAATGGGTCTCACCACTGCATCAGCCTCCTAGCTCCACCCCCCGCACTTGAGGATGGGTGTAAATGGTGACGGGTACGTGTTAGCTAATCTGTGATTGTTCGGTAAGTCAGTCTGGTAAGTACTTTGGAAAGAGTGAGCATATGTTAGAGCTGACCCCGGAGAGAAGGGACTCTAGTAACCGTCTGGCCATTTCCCACTGACGAGGGCAGTGAGACCAGGCCCCTTCTCTGTGCTGCTTCGGAAAGTTACCGTCCCCCCACAGCACAGCCAATGAAACTGCTGGCCCTCTGTCCCGAATGCTGGAAATGTCCATGACTTGCCCCCTGCTCTCTGCAGCACAGGAGAGATCTGAGAGCACCGGCTCAATGCCGAGATGCAGCCGCAGGACGGTCGACTCCCAGGCTGCCCACGACGCGCCTGCGCTGACCCAAAGGAGCCCCACGCAGGCCGTGGCAGAAAACCGGTCCCTGAGCCGGGCCACCGAGGCCCTGCAGACGAACCCAGTGGCCGTCAGGCCGTCCGCCTCTCGAGGTGGCCCTGCTCACAGCCCGGCCTGCCCGTGGACGCGTGCGCGGTGAGGCCCGTTTTGTGGCACCGTGGTAGGAAAAGCGGAGACCATGGCCACGGCCCGTACGTGGCATCCATCCTCAGTGTGGTGGGGCGGCCCAATCAAAATCTGGATTTTAACACGTGGTGTAGACTCTGACCTGAAAGTCAGTGAAGATAAAAGTCTTGGCCAACCTTTACCTTTCCGGAAGTTCCTCCCGTTGGCTTCATTGCTTGTACTGTGGTATCATTCTGCCCACGTGGCTTTAGCACGGGCATGTGCTGCGTTCTGTGTTTATCCGGCGTGACAACGTAGAACAGATGACGCTAGAGCCGTGGGAGAGCCTCAGAGACGTTTGCTGCTTGTCGGAGGAAAGATCACGATCACTTGACTCCAGGATGGTGTAGAGTGAGCTATGTCCTCAACTGCCGTTCTTCTCATGAGCCTCTTGGCCTTTTGTCTGTCCCCTGGAGCGCTCGGGCACAGCCGGCAGCCTAAACTGAGGACACAAGCCAATGTCACCCTGCGCCGATCAGGGGACAGCGCTGGCGTGCGTCTTCAGCCGGTTCGAGCCAGTGCCTACCCTTCCCATGGGAATGAGCCTCCCCAGAGACGCCGGGCTGCCCAGAGCCACTGTCGGCTGGAGGCTCCACAGAGCCTGGACGGGGGCGGGCAGAGCCGGCCCTCACTCCCAGAAACCGCCTCTGTGCCCGGGAAGGTGCCGGGTGGGGTCCCCTTCCATTCCATCCTCACTCACTCGAACTGGACAGCCTCTTTGTGTTTGTGTCTTCCCGCCGACCTCTCCACAGACCTTGTGGCCCACGAGGGAGGCCACGTCCCTGCAGCTCACTGTGAGGGCACCGAGCCAGGTGCACAGGTGCGTCCGTGGGATTCGTGACTGTGGGGGCCCTTTGCTCCGGGTCCAGGACACAGTGTGCATTGTACACTGCTTCTCGCCTGAGTTCACAGATGCCCTGTGAGACCAGAACTGAAACCCAACTCCCTTTACTCACGAGGAAGCCGAGGCTCAGAGAATTCAGGACATCTGGCCGGAGTCACCGGGTCAGCCTGCGGGCCGGCACTCGGGTCCTCCCAGCTGGCCACTCTGCTCTACTCGTTCTTATTCTAGCGTCGGACACGGGGGGTTTTGTGAACGCCACAGTCTTCTCTGAGATACACGAAACGATGAAATAGTGACTCTGAACCTCAATGTTTACGTGTGTGTGTATGTGATTTATAAACATAGAATCACACAGAAGGTATAAGGACCCTGTGCCCATGCCCAGACTGCGTCCATAACGCCACTTCTGTGCCTGGCTCTCTCTAGCGGGCTGGCTGCCCACAGGGCGACCGGCGTCTACAAAGATGAGATGCACACATGCACAAGCTCACGAGTCGGGCGCTGGGGTGTCCACCAGGTCCAGATGCGGCCGAGGGGTCCGTGCAGGTGTCTGTCACCCTGATCGGTGTCACTCCTGAGCACCCCATGTTTAGCCTTCCTTCTCAGAACCAGTCTACAATGTGGGTGAGAAGGACCTCGTCTTCCTTCCCTCCCCGAGGGTTGCAGAGGCTCTGAGTGTTGAGGTGTCTGGACCAGTGCTGCATCCGCAGATGGAGGATGAGCCAAGACTCAGACTGTGCCAGGCATTCCAGAAAGAGTGAGTATCAGAGTTCTCCCAGGCCCACCTGAGCTGTTTCTATCAAAGGGGAACCGAGGTCTGCACTGGGATGCGTGGTCACAGGAGTCCGTTTACGGCCATCTCTGAGCGTCTTCTTCCTTGGCCAACGTGCTGGGTTTTCACTTCTTAACTCCTCAGATGCCTGTATTTCTAGTCAGTTAAAAGTATGGTTAACTGGGCTTCATGCAGGTTCCCCAGGACAACGGAGAACATACACACAGAAACTAACATGACTTATTTAGAGTCCAAATCTTAGCTAATAGCCCCTCCCCCATGAGACAATTTGGCTGGGTGGAAAATAGCAGAACAAAGGGCCCCCTGGAATATTTCTGTCTGCTGACTCACAACGGTATCACAGAAGACATGAAATTATTACTTTTCACCAATAGGGAAATTGCACAAGAGGGCTTTTTCCCTCTTTCATCTTTGGCCATTTTTCTTAAATTTAAATAACTCACATCAAAGAACTTGGACATGAGACCTGAAAGTATTGGAAAATAATATATCAAGGCAACAGCTGCTGTGACACAGGCATCCTTAGTCACAACCCCTCCCAGGGCACCAGGGACTGAGGGGAGGTGCCCGGGCGCGGGAGACGGTCCTGGATGTGAAGATGCTCTTTGTACAATGAATTACTAGAGTCGTTTTCCCTTTGTTCTTTTTCTTCGTCCTAAGCGTGCCTGCGGTTCGACAGAAGCCAGATGCATTCTTGCCAGTTCCCTGAGTGAACACGGTGTGGAGCAGGTTTGCAAAGTGTCTCTTCCAGATTTTCACGGGGTGCTACTTGTGGGCATGCACACACACATACATATTTGAGTTCTTAGGTCAAATACTTTTGACATGCAAGGTTTTCTACATGGGCCAACATCACAGATTTTAATTCCAGTGCACAACTTCAGGCTAAAACTTACTTGAGTTCTGTACTCATGTTTAAAGGAACGCTACTTAGAAATACAGATGAAGAGAAAAAAAACGTTCAAAACTTGTCACCACAAGACCAGACGTTGGGTTCTGCTTGCGTGTTCTACTATGTCCGGTTTGGAACATCACGTTACCCTCCTGAGCTGCTGTAAACTGAGTGGAGAGAACAGCGTGGAGCCGCTGGGAGCAGCAAAGAGAGCAAGCAGGTGAGTTCCGTGTGGATGGGCCCCGAGACACGGAGGTCACTGACGATGCTTACGGTGGCCTTTGAACACACAGGACATTGATTTTAATCAAGGACTCCCCGGCAACCAGGAAAACAGGTTGAAATCAGGGTGGTCCTTGAGATGAAGAGCCCATGAGAAGGTGGGCTGCCGCCGCCTGGGCCCCTCAGGCATCGGGGCCCTGTCGATCGTGCAGCACCGTGGGCCAAGTCCTCCATCTCGACCCTGGGCTGATTGTACCACCAACGGCGTTTCTCCACGCCGACAGGTCGTCCCCCCAGATGGGCCTGATCTCCAGAAACAGTGGGTTTTGATCCCTTCCACTTTTCGGTTGAAGCAGAGAGCGTCACTACTGTTTGTGTAGAGAGTGAGATGTTGTGACCCTACACACTCCTCTCCAGCGCTCTAGACAGACCCAGCTCCTTCCGCTCACGTTCAAGACGTCCTGGGTTGCCGGTCTCTGAAATGGGAAGCCTTAATATCTTATTGACTCATAAGGAATGGCCATTATTTAAAAGCCTTCTGAAGGCATACCCCATCCTAGACTTTCCCTCATGTCTTAGACCAACACAGTTCAAAGAGTCAGTATATACGTATATTTTTTATGTTCCAAATCTTCTTCCAGAATCAGCCGTTTTCAAAATGAGCAATGTTGCATCTGCAAAGTGCCGTGTGACGGCAGGAGAGAGAGAAAAGGAAACACAGATGGAGTTCATGGCTGGGGTGTTAATCAATGTAATAAATTGAAAGGCAGGACGCAAGCTCGTCAGGAATACCTTTCAGTTGTCTGAACTGGGGGTGCGCTGATGGAACGGGTTTATGTTCATTCTCTACCCGAATGTTTAAAGTCTAAACACTTCATTTTCTCCCACAGTTTCCCGGATTCTCCCGTTACCCGACGCGCGGGCGGTGCGTGTGTTATGACAGCAGCGCTGGTGGGGACTGGGTCTCCCCCTTACCTCTGCAGGTGGCGATCCCAAGCAGAGAGACGGAAGGACAGTGGCTCATCCCACCATTCAGGGCGTGTGAGTCAAGATCTTCGATTTAGAGAAGTAATTGTAAAATGTTGTCTTACAATTCCCAACTTTTGGACAAGGCAAAGGAGATAGAGCTAAGAGGCGTGCCTGGGTGACTCATTTGGTTAAGTGTCTTGACTCTTGATCTTGGTTCGGGTCATGATCTCATGGTTCATGGGTTCCAGCCCTGTGTCAGGCTCCAGGCTGACAGCATGAGCCTGCTTGGGATTCTCTCTCCCTCCCTCTCTCTTTGCCCCCTACTTATGCACGTGCTCTCTCTCTCTCTCTCTCTCTCTCTCTCTCTTTCTCAATAAAACAAACTTTAAAAAAGAGAGAAGATTGGGGCAATTGGGTGGCTCAGTCGGTTAAGCATCCTACTTTAGCTCAGGTCATGATCTCACAGTTTGTGGGTTTGAGTCCCGTGTTGGGCTCTGTGCTGACAGCTCAGAGCCTGGAGCCTGTCTGTCTGTCTGTCTCTCTCTCTGACTCTCCCCTGCTCATGCTCTCTCTCTCTCTAAAATAAATAAAACATTAAAAAATTAAAAATAAAAAAGAGAGAAAATAGAGCTAGGAATATATTGGAAGGAATACGGAGGTGAATTTCTTAGTGTGTTTGAAACTCGAATGGGACCCCATGCGCCTGCCCTGACCTGGCCTGACCGGTGTCTGGGGGCCTCCTGGGTTTATGAGGACCCTCTGGGCAGGGGCCTTCCCGCCTTGTCCGTCTGGGCCCACTCGTGAGTGACACGGGCAGTCACAACACAGAGGCTCCATGGCCTTGGGGGCTCCCCGTGGGCAGATAGCACTCACCATGACCCCGTCCCTGAAATCACGTGGTCCTCAGGAAGGGCATCTGGGTGCTAGGAAGCGCGTCGTTTGGTCCCAAGAGGTTTGTGCGAACAGCATGTGACCGCGTCACCCTCCGCGGACGGCAGCTTGGCTGTCGTCCGTCAGTGCAAGGTGCGGACTTGCGTGCCCCAGCAAGCACTCTGGTTCTCGTGGGGCCCGAGCCCTGGGCCCGTGCGGAGTGGTCCTCCCTCTCGGGACACCTGGGAAGTGACACTCCTCCCACTCACTTCTGCAGAAAGAGGCCTGCCCCCCCCTGCCCCCGCCCAGGCCCCAGCACCACAATCCCAGGAGAGAGGCGGGAGCACACGCTCTTCAGCCCCGTGCCTGGAGGGCCCTCCTCCTGTTCAAAGTGGGAGCAAGCACACTTCCCAGGACCTGGCCCCCGAGAGGCCGCCATCACCGCAGGCCTCCAGCCCCACAGTCGTCACCTCGGACATGTGCGGGGCATGACGCCATCCGGCCGGGGCTCCTGCCATGCTCTCTCCGTCCTGTTTCCGTATTTCGAGATCAATCCATGACTTTCACATCCCGCCTTCCAGGAAGTTTCCGGAGGCCCGCTCGGCTCCCGGAGCGTGGGGCCCAGTGCCCTGGGCTCCCTCCTGTGCCCCGGGCAGCATGTCTTGTTCGGAGCAGCAGAGCAGGGATCACTGAGGCAGGTGTAAAAGTCACCACAGCAACGGGCAGCTGTGTGCAGACACCAGAAACTATTGTCTCACGAACCACGTCGCAGGCCCACAGACAAGGCTGGGCCGGGACAGGTAAGGACCAGGGAGCGTGCCCAGGGATGCTCCTCCCCCTCTTGTCCCAGCCACAGCCTGGTCCTTGGCTTCTGTCACTGGAAGGAAGCAAAACGCATCTCCAGCACCTGTTGCCAACATTTGCAGGCCTGGTTGGGGCCACATGACAGGCACGGGCGTGCTGAACAGCCGTGACACTCCAGCGACCTCACGGCGCTGTCCACGGCACTGCTTTTTCACATCAGCTCTGTGACCTTGGGACCAGGTTCATGGCAGCCTCCGACGGCTGGGGTCTCTCCTGTCACGGCAAGCCACGGGTGTTAAGGGGATATGGGAGAACATGGTTACTTCACTAATTCCTGACCTGGTGCCTCCCCAGTGGGATCCTTCCTTACACTGCAAAGCGTCTTTACAAGATACTTTGGAAAAGTAATGGGAGAGACACTTGCAGTCTCGAGAGGAAAGGATGCAGTAAGGAGGCCATAATTCTGGAACATTCCAAGAGAAACGACTGAGGAGGAGGGACACTCACAGCAAAGCAGAAATGCATGAGGGCCCTGAATCGCCCCCCCGGCGCCGTCAGGTGATCAAATCCCACTTGACTCGTTGAGTCGCCGTGTGACACTGGGATTTGACCTGCAGTCCTTGGGCCTCTGTCTCCTCACCTGCAGAACAGGGACACGGACGTCAATCTCCTGGTGTCGGGATCCAGACGCAGCGGTGGACGTAAGGTGCATGCACGCAGCCCCGCTCACTGTGAGGACCCGTGTGACCTTAGCGTGCGTTTGCCACACGGAATCCAAGGAGGTTTTGATGGCGCTCCCTTCCCTTGGGTGGTTTGGGTTTTGAAAAGGAAGTGCATCCCTGCACCCTTCAAGACTCTGGTGACAGGTTGCTGGCGTTTGTGAACCCCGGGAGCCGCCTGGCTGCGCCCCGACTCTGGCCGAAGGCCTGCCTGGTTCCCCTGGACACTGAGGGGCCTGCTCGTCCTCACCCGCCGGCGCCAGCCCGTCAGAGGGAGCTGGGGTTTTCTTGCGGCCGTCGAAAGCCATCCAGGTAAATTGCAGCTGGAGTGCGGTCAATAGATGTGACAAGCGGCTAATGCCTGCGACTGGGGACGTGGCGCAGGTGTGACTGAGTGTGGCCGGCCGGGAACCACGCAGGATCTCCCGGGGCAGGGCCGCATTGGACAAGCGCCGCGCCAAATGAAGCTCGCGTCAGGCGTCCCAGCCTGTCCCCGGTAATCGCTAGTGGCAGCAGAGCGCCCAGGCCGGGGACAGGCACTCAGCCGTATCCGTGCTGCGCTTCCTGCCCTGCGGGCCGCCCCCCGGGTGATGAGACCCTGCGGACGACCCGGGCCTCCCGTCTGGAGTGGAGAGGCCTGTGGTTGGAGCGGTAATGACTTCCAGGGTCTCCCGGCCCAGGCCGGAAGCAGGATCACAGGGGGCTAGTACGGAAATGTTGTCAATTTCTTCAGCGTTCAAGAAACCCTTTGTGACAAATGAAGGGGAATATGCTAATACGGTATTTCTTTTAAAAAAGGAAAATTTGAGATGCCATTTGAAAAACTTAATCTTCTATCTACAGCCCTCATGTACAACGGCATTTCACTAAGTTTAATATTGAACTTGAATAATTTTGATATGTGGGTTTTCGTGACTTCTATCATTGTGAATGTATCTCTATTGTCCTAAACTATGTTTATTTAAAAAAAATCATGGCAGAATATTACCAGGCATTGCCATTGTTGGACCTTTACAAGGAACGCGCAATTTTATGACTGAAAGGACTACTTATTTCTCGAAGAATTGCTGTATTAATAATTAAATATATTGCTTTTTAGAGTAGTTAAATCTTCAATTTTATATACTAGTTAAACAAACTCATCTGATAATTGCATCACTATATTAAAAGGAATTAAAACACCAAAATAGATCGGGGAGGTCTGGCCCTCGAGCAGATCACGCCCTTGTGACGGGGAATTCACAAGGTGGGGTTCCCGATGCCCAGAAAAACACCACCAGCAGGACCCCTCGCCCCTTGCCTGGGGCGTCACCGGCTCGGGGACACCTTCCCCCCACCTCTCAACCTCTTCACTCCCCCCTCCCCCCTGTTTTCTGTCCCTGTCATCCCTCTTCAAATAACAATTGTTGTTAACAGTCTTGCATATTCTCCAAAAGGTGATCTGCCCACGTAATTAAGAAAAATACTTCAGTGAGGCACATACTGTAATGTTCATTAATGAGCATCAATTTTTTCAGGGTTTATAGGCCAAAGGAGTGTTCACTGGAACATAGCAAATCCTTGATGGAAACCATTTTCTTTGGTGAGCAATGCACTTAGTTTTTACATTATAATGAAAGATGTTCTGTAAAGATCGGCAAAGCGAGGTCCATGTTTGTTATGGCTGTTCCGTCTTATGTGGGTCTTGTGACATTTATCAGCATCCTGTGCACCTGTTGTCTGTCTGGCAAACTTCCCTGTTTGGAGGGGCTGAGGGTGAAAATGCGACCTTCCGGGGTGTGGTAGGCCCTGTCTTCTGGAGGACGGAGGCCTCAGAAGGTACTTTCTGATTCATCCCAATGAGCAAACCTGGGTAAAGCCCACGGGAAAGAAGGGCAGGTGTTGAGGAGGAGGCTGCAAGGGCTCAGCACTAAGCCGTCCTCTCTCGGGGGCTCCTGGGGACTCAGGCGGCTGAACATCCCACTGCGGCTCAGGTCATGATCTCACCACTCGTGAGTTCGAGCCCTACGTTGGGCTCTGTGCTGACAGCTTTGAATCTGGAGCTGCTTCAGATTCTGTGTGTGTGTGTCTCTCTCTCTCTCTCTGCCCCTCCCCTGCTTCTGTTCTCTCTCTCAAAAATAAATACACATTTAAAAAGTTTTTTAAACACCCATCCTGGGGCACCTGGGTGGCTCAGTCAGTTAAGCAACCAGCTTCGGCTCAGGTCATGAGCTCATGGTTCGTGGGTTCAAGCCCCACATCGGGCTCTGTGCTGACAGCTCAGAGCCTGGAGGCTGCTTCAGATTCTGTCTCCCTCTCTCTCTGACCCTCCCCTGCTTGCACTGTCTTTCTCTGTCTCTCAAAAATAAATAAAAAACATAAAAAAATTAAAATAAATAAAACCCCATCCTATCTGGGACACAATCCTAAAAGGAAGTCAGATTTACAATTTTAAGTAAAATCTGCATCTTCCTCATTCACCAGGTCATGGGTTTTATGAAAATTTAGAGCCAAAAGAAACCTTAAGTGGCCAGCTAAAGCAATGCCTTTTCAAAGCGGTGTCTCGTGTAGAGTGTCCGCGTCCACGTAAAGGAGTGTGGGGACGGCCACGCCGGGAGGAGCCGCTCCCGGGGCAGAGCCGGGTGCTGCCCTGGCCTCTGGGAGGAGCCTCGCTCCGTGGCCTCCAGGAGCAAGCCTGAAAGTGACCTTCTGCTGGATCGCTCCCTTCCTGGTGCAGATGGGGAAACTGAGGCCCTATGTCATGTCAACGGGTGCCGTTTACTCGCATCATGTGACCCTAACAAGGGCATCCAAGAAGTTACGCCTAATAATCGTGTTTCTAAAATTTTTAGTGCATTTTTCCATCGATATTACCGTGATTTGTCTTGTGAGGTTTCAGCTCACGTGCTTGGAGCAGCCAGCAGACACGCATTTGCTCCTCCGGGGGATTTCCGCCCCCTCTGCCCATGTGGAAGAGGAAGGTACTAGGTGATCATTATTTTAAAACCCTTTCATTTTCAGAGGTGGACATTAAGTTTGAATTCCTGATCATCAAAGGACGAAAATACTGGTTTTCTGTTTGAATGGTAAGACTTGCAGTTTCCAGCTGGGCCCAGCTGGACGCTCACTGTTGCACTCACAACCAGTAAGGAACTGCGGCCCCAGAATCGGGGGGGACAGAGAAGTGCCAGGGAGGAGCCAGGAGGCTCGGTGGAGACAAGTCCGACCTCCGGTCATGGGCGGGAGCTCACACCCCTGAGGGTTTCTCCTCCGGGGTCCCTGCGAGCTCCTCACTGTGGATATCAGAGAGAGAGAGAGAGACTCCTGGGCCCCCTGTGGGGTCCTCACTGCAGATGTGGGGAGACTTCCGGGGTCTCAGAGGGAGGGGGCACAGACCCTCCTGGGACAGGACAGGACCCGCTGTTCTTCACAAGGCCTGCCTCGGGGGGACTAGCTCACCTGAGCCCAACCTTCTCGGGCTTCATCAGAGCCTGACTGACCTGAAGGAAGGGATGGCTGGACTCCAGCCCACTGCCACCACCCTGTCCCATGGGGGAAACTGACCTCGGAGTGGGTGCGGGGCCACAGCCCAGCGTCTCGGGCGCACCAAGAGTGAGACCTGATGGCTATCCTGGGCTTGCACAGTGCCCCTGCCCACCCCACCACACGTCAGCAGGGCTCCTGAGTAAGAGCAGGGGACTCGGCTGTTGTCTAGGGAGGAGCCTCTAGGGAAATCCAAGATGGCCAAAGAGACAAAACCGGGACACCAGAGGAAATTTCAGCCCCACACATGTAGCCACAGCAAGAGCAAAACTGTCCCACCTTCCGCAGGAGAAACAGAAGCCCCTACACTAACCAGCCTGTTCATCTCAGTGGTCTCCTCCCAGTGCATCTGGTCCAGCTCTGGACAGCAAGCAGTACACAGCACAGTACGGGACAAAACGGCGGGGCTTGAAGACAAGCAAGCATCAGAACCACACTCAGATTTGGCCGAGATGGCGGAATTGCCAGGGTGGGATTGTAAAACAACCACGGTTAGTATGCGGGGGGCTCGAATGGAGAGAAGTACAGGTGAGTAACGCCAGTGGAGAGACAGAGAGGAAGAACCAAAAGGAAAGGCCAGAAGTAAAAACTCTGTAGTGGAAAAGAAGGATGCCTAGACCGAGGAAACAATTGGGGAACTTGAAGAGATGTTAAGAAAAACTTCCGAAACTCAAACAGAGACAGAAGAAAAAAAGGGGACAACAGAATGTCCAAAAACTAGTACAACTAGAAAAGGCATGATCGGAATATCAGAAGGGTGAGGAAGAGAAGAAGCTGCCAGGCGGAAATGATGGGCAACAAACCACAGATCCAGGAAGTTCACGGAGCACCGAGAAGGATAAATATAAAAACATCTACACCCAGGCTTGTTTTTAACCTTCAGAAAGTCAAGGGCACAGTTTTAAAAGAAGCTGAGAAATAACACCGTCTCCCCACCGACAGAGGCACAGAGACATGAGCTGCCTGGGCTTCTCCGTGGAAACCGGGAGAGCAAGAGAGAGCAGTGAAATATTTGAAGTGTAGAAAGAAAAGGCCCCACCAAACCTAGAATTCTGTACCCAGCAAAATCATCCTTCAAAAGCAAAAGTGAAGACAAACCACAGCCCGGGGGGAAATGTTTGCAAAACGGGTATCTGGTAAAAGACTCGTGTCCAAGACGTACAAAGAACTCTTAAAATGCCACAGTAAGAAATCGACCCAATTACCTGAGAAGACACCTCTGCAGAGAAGACATACCGATGGCAGATGAGTGGATGAAAAGAAACTCGCGATCGTATCTGGTGAAGGAAGTGCGAATTTAAACAAGGAGAGACCACTGCTTGGCGGTTAGAATGGCCCAGACCCAGGCCCCCGATACCAGCCCGTGCTGGCCAGAGCGTCTCCGACGCACGGCAGGTGGGCACAGCGACGGGGGGCAGCCACTCTGGAGGACGGTCTGGTGGGTTCCTACAAAACTAAACGTACCCTCACCGCACGACCCAGCAGTCGCACGGAGGAGCTGTACGCTGTGTTCCTACAAAAACCTGCCTGTAGACGTTTACAGCGGTTTTATTCATAATCGCCAAAACCCGGAGGCATCCAAGACGTCCTTCAGTAGGTGCTGGATGAGTACACTCGGCCCATCCAGACAGTGGAACAGTATTCAGTGATAACAAGAAACGAGCTAACAGGCCATGAAAAGACACGGAGGGAACTTGAAAGCATATGACAAGTGAAGGGAGCCCGTCCAAACAGGCTTCGACCCGAGTGACTCCCGCTATCTGACGCTCTGGGAAAGGCAGAGCGCGGGAGACGGTAAAAAGGACCAGTGGTTGCCGGAGGTGGGGGAGGGGGCAGGGGAGCACAGGGGCTTTGGGGGGCAGTGTAACTGCTCTGTGTGACAGCACAGTGGTGAACCCCTGTCCTTATTCATTGGTCCAGACCCATAAAGTATGTGATGCCAAGAGTAGGTCCAAAAACTCCTCAAAGAGCTTATTTGTTCTTTTTAAGTGATCTCTATACCCAAGATGGGGCTTGCCCTCGTGACCCCAAGATCAAGAGTCACTCACTCTTCCTAATGAATCAGCCAGGCACCTCTGAAAGCAAACTACTGATTTACTGAATAATTATTAATTAATGAATAGTATTGGCCCATCAATCGTGACAAACGTGTCACTCTGATGCAAGTTGTCAATGATACTGCAGACAGGGGCTAGGGAAGGATTATATGGGAACTCTCCATAAAATTTTTCTATAAACATAAAACTGCTCCCAAAGAGAAGTCTATTAATTACAACCTAAGAATTTTTTTAAAATATAGGTTAACAAACCCTCTCATTTAGTTACATCAAATGGATACATAAGTGCAAAGACCATTCCTATTACAGATACCAGAATGAAGGTGAAATATGTGAGCACATCACAAGGGATTAAAAATAAGGACACTTCTGCAGAAGGGGACATCTTTCAAACACATGCTCATGTCTGGTGACACGGGAGATAATTCTCTAAGCAATCTTTATAAAAAAGAGTCATTCTGTTTAAGATGAGGGCCATTATTTCTGGATCCTGGAAGCTGAGTCCTCCTGAAAGTGATATATTTGAAATTAGGCATATATTTGGATATATTACGCAACACTAATTGTCTTGTCTGCCGGTCGCTGGCGCTGGCCGTCCAGGAAGAGCGTTTCCCACAGACTCCTCAACTGGCAACAGCCATCGATTTCTCGCAGGTTGTGGTTCTGACTACAAGAGCCTTCAGTTAGCTAACAGTCCTTTTCAGTACTTAATAGCTGGAAACCAGAGACAATGGCAAGAAAACAAATTGGTGTCGGGATTTGTTTAAATTCACGAAGTCTTACAGAGGAGTTCACGTGGTCAAGTCCATGTCGGCAATGGCAAATCTCAACCTTGGTTACTTACGAAGGTGTTAAATACAGAACGGACGTTAAAGTCACTACTGAAGATGAGGTTCAGAATGTCAGGCGGGTGGGGCTGGGCCCCGTGTGCTTTTAGGCTCCACTGCTGAGTGGCTGTGTGGCCACGTGTGCGGGCCAGCGCTCCACACCATCTAAGGAGGGCAGTTTGCTTCTGAGCAGCAGCTGTAAGTCACCCATTTATCAAACTGGGAAGGAAAGCTTCCTTCCTAGCAGTTTTCGCTCACTGAGCCAGGAAGGGTGACTAGCACTGCTGGAATCACGTTCAGTTTTGCAATTTTGGAAGATCAAAACCGAGCTAACCTCTTACCTCGATTAAATAGAATCGGAGCAGGCTAGGTGACTATTACACATGTGTTCTGGTCAAACTCTGTAGGGTTCACCACACCCCTGCGTTGGAGTCTTATTCGAGAGTCACGATCTGAGCCCCAGAGCCTTCAGGAGTCTCCCACTCCCCTCAGTGGGAGCAGCGACCGTAGCCCCCGGGCACTGCCAGGGTGGGGGAAGGGCCTTCTCTTCACACCTATGTGGTTAGCAAATCCCAAGTGCTGGACACCCTGGCCATCACTGGATTCATGACATGGACGCGCCTTGACTATGGGCTCCTCTGTAAGGCATGCTGGGAATTAAGGCAAGGAAGGACATCGGTAGTCCGAGGTAAGGAAGGGGTGTGCTATGGAAGTATCCATAGAGGCCGTGTGGGGTATGTGTTGGGAAACATGTGCTCAAGTGACTGATAGAGAAGAAGAAAACACTGTTTTGAAATTGTCTATTAAGAAAGGTCCTGGGGACAGATGGTGTCGTCAGGTTTACTCCTGGGACATAAATGCTTCAGGAGAAATGCTTTGGCTCCGAGCTGGTCATCTGACCCTCCTTCTACTTGTCTGTACATTTGAATGCACCTGAGCCTTTTCCTTATGGAAGGTTCATGAAGTACAGTCACAATCCAGGCTCAGCATGACGCCCTAGAGGGCCCGGAGAGGCGGCTTTCCGAAAATGGCAGCGAGGAAAAACAACACATCCACATCTCCATAAAAGCCAAGTGCACCCAATCCCAGTACTATTATCTGTTACAGTTTCTACAGTTTGTGAAAACGCCCCCCGAGGATTTGATTCCAACTGTATCCGGTGTGGATGTTAAGCACCTTACTCTACACTCTCCCCAAAACTCAAAATAGAAATTGTCGTGATGCACACGTCTGATCAGACATGAATTTTTAATGCTCAGCTGACACCAAGTGTTCATCCCCCGAGCAGTTTGTTTCACATTTATGTTATGTTGTTACCTTTACCTACTCTGTATTTAGACGTTTCTTCGTAAAAATGGAAAAAAGAAGTATGAAAGAGAACTTTCTACTCTCACTGTATTTACCAAGAACTCAAATCTTCCATCTTAAAGAAATGATTTCTGTAAACTTTGCTCCAGGCTTAATACGTGTTCACGTTAGGTCTATAAAACTTTGGGTTTTTCTTCCTGATTTTTGTTTTGTTTTGTTTTTCCTTGCAAGGTATCAATCCAAATGTTCTCTAGAAAAACAAAATTAAAAATGGCATTCTGCTGTCTGGCTGGAGACATCGCATTAAGGATGATTCTGCATCATCTCAACAATCAGAATGGTAAACACGGATGCATCAGAACTGCACCAAGTGTGCGTGTGCACGTGTGTTAGCGCAGGTGTGCACGCATGTACTTCCCGCCCCGCCCCGTGGGCGTGACGAGTTTGCGTGTGGCAGCCACGCCTTCCCCGGGTTCTTGCGTCATCCGTGTCTCATGAAATCCATCAAAAGGTAAGTTGGCAGGAAACACGCTCTTTTACCAGAGATGAATGAGGTTGCTGATATCTTCAGTGTCTCTCCTGGTTCCCGGGGGGTGTGCGCCGCTCACCCCGGCTCCGACTCGCTGTGAACACAAACCGCAGGGCAGAGGTGATTTTCTTTTCCGTGTCAAATGATGGCCAGCACTGATGCTGTGTAACATTTCATCAACGAAGGGAGAGAAAAGAGATTCCGTTTCTGAGCCGTGAGGCCGAGGCAGAGGCCGGGCAGCCGAGGCTGACCTCGGGCGGGCGCCATGCCCAGGTCAGGGAGCACCGACAATTACGGCGCTGCTGTCCTGCAGAACACGGGGTCACGACACTGCGATCATCATGCTGCAGGAGCCGATAATTCAGGCCCTGTTTGCTGTGCCGAGCTGGAGTGCGGCCGGGGTCGGTGGGGTCCCCTGGGCGACGCTGGCCGGATGCGAGGGGGCAGGCGCAGAGCAGACCTGGGGTCGGCCTGGAGGGCTGCACAGGGGTCCTGGTGACCCTCGGCGTTCCTATTATCTCCTTATTCTTGGACGGGGGAGAGGAACCCGTCTTTTATCTCCCAAACACAGATTTTGCTGAAGCCCCGAGGAGGCAGTGGAGGGGGCAGACGCCTGCTCTCTGCCCGTTTGCTCCCTTCCCTGATGTCGCACGGCACCCTGCGGGCCACGCCAGCGCGCAGGGAGTTAACTACCTCTTCCCCATCCAGAAGCGCCCCCTGCACACAGCCGGCGCGGGCTTTGAGGACGCCGCGGCCTTCGAGTTTGAAGGAAGAGGGACACAACACAATAGAATCAACACAGCCCCAAACAGCCAGGCAAAGCCAAGGAAGAAGCCAGAGCAAGGGCGGAGCCCCGCTGCTCCAGACCTGAGGGTTAATCGTAATGTGCGTGCAGTACGCTGATTGTTGCCTCCGCGTGGTGAGTCATGAATGCACCTTCCAGTGTTTGTCCTTGAGAAACACCGGGGTTTTCACAGAGCGCCTCCTGCGTCCAGGGTCGCTCGCCTCCCACTTCTGGACCCTAGGTGCTCACGGCCCTCCATCCTGAGTCCCCAGGGACGCCAGGTTTCCCAGGCTGGGCTCTGAGAAGGAGACGAACTACCAGTCTTCACACAGCCCCACTTTTCAGGTTAGCAAAACTTGTCACAGCATCTGTTTCCCCATCCCTCCAGACTCTCTCTGCTTGTCCTTCTCCCTCCCTCTCTGTCTTCTCTCCTCTCCCATGTCTGCCTCTCTCTCTCTCTGTGCTCTCTCTGTTCTGTTTCCCTTTCTCGCCCTCGCTCTCTCTCTCCCATCCTCCTTCTCTCCCCAGCACACACACTCATGTGCGCGTGCACGCGTGCGTGCGCACACACACACACACACACACACACACACACATCAGCGTCTTAGCCACAAAGGGTGCTCCCGAGGGGCACGGAGCCAGTCCCGAGCAGCCACAGGGGGTCACTGCTGAGCAGCCCAGGTCAGTGGGAGCTCCAAGCCTTTCTGTCCCCACAATGGCAACCTCCAGGCCTTCAGAAATACTGCTGCTTTGGTTTAGAATGATCTTATACAGAACGATTTTCTTATTTTTCTCTTTTAAATGAAGCGAGAATATTGAGAGGGAATGTATTCCCAGGGATTTAATAAACGGGAACAAGATTCACAGCTAAAACAGCGGTCTTGGTGGCTAGATGCCCAGATGCTGAGATCCCAGGAAAAAGCGGAGAGAAAGCGCCAAAGAATTTGGCCTTAGAATAAAAGAAGAAGTAGTTGTTTATTCACCAAGGGAATCATTAAGAAAAAGAAAAGTCCGCCCAGTCAGATGGAAGTAATACTACATGTTGGGTGAATACATCTGAAAAGCACTGTGGCTGGTCCAGTAAAAGGAGATTAAAATTTGACAAGCTAAATCTAAGACCTAAGGTGTGAGAGAAAACTGTGTCTTATTTCATTCTTGGGTAAAATCTACTGACGCAAAAAGAACAGGTAAAGCTCACTGGTTTGATACATATGTCTAATTTGGGGAAACCAAGTTCCTGAGCATTCACACACACACACACACACACACACACACATCCATAGTAATAAATACAGTTTTAAAATAAAAGAGGAAGAGGACTTTCCGCTTGGGCCAGGAAGGAGGTAAGGGTTCCTGAGAGTTTGCAGAGACGGAGCACGAGTCCTCAGTCATGTAAATCTGGATTGGGAAGGACTGAGGGGTGATCAGCCATGAAACGCCCGAGCACCTGCTCCAGACAAGACCCACGCAGGGCGCTTTGTGGGGCGCGTGTGCGTCCGACCGCGCAGTCAGAGCCGCACTGCCTGCGTGGAAGACCACAGGCTGCCCGATGCGAAAATTTACTAATAACTCGCGATAGCCTGCGTGTACACGCGGAGAGTTCTGGTACAAGAGGAGGCAGGAATTTAAAAGCCACACGTCTGGAGAGTTCTTCATTTGGGGGGGCAGTTTCCATTAGTCCAGTAACCTCGGGGAGCATATAGTTGCCGTGCTTAGGAAAGCGGCTTTCCGAGTTTGGAGACGGAGAGATGTATCAGGCAGAGGCCCAGGGACAGGAATGGCCGTGCTTTTCTTCAGGGACTCCGAGGAAGTCACTCTGGCTGACACAGAGGCAAGAAATAGGAGATAAGGCTGGACGGCCCTGGGGCAGGTGATCCTATGGCTTTTAATAGAAGGATAAAGATTTCGGATTTTATTTTGTGCAGAAGCCTCTGGAAGTGTTTCAGGAGAATGGTTGTCTGCTAGGACCATAAAAACGCCCGTCTGCTTTGGAGTTCTCTGTGCTAGCCTCCCATGTAAGGAACCTTTGTCTACCCCCCTCTGTCTTCCTGGCCCTAACGTGTCACCTGAACGGGAGGTTTCTAGAACCGGCGCTGAGTGGGAGCGCCCAAGAGGCCGGAGCCAGTCAGACCGTGTGGCTGGTGGGTCACACCCAGTAGCGACAATCCTGAGTCCAAACGGTTGACCAAACGGAAGACCCGTTCTCCATCACCGGCGACGTGACTTCTCCCCAGAGGGACTTCCTCACTCTCAAACATCTTCCCCAGGACATGGCAGTGCTCACGGCAGAGCCACGAGAGGGCCCACATCACGGCCGGTCACCCCTCAAGGCCAGAGCAAGTGACACAGCCAAGCCCGAGGTCAGAAGCGGGAGAAACACGGCGTTGTAATGGGACCAGCAGAAGATGAGGGAGCAGGTCCCCGTCCATCCACCCGGACAGAAGGACTGAGGAGTGGATGGACTCATCAAAGTGGATTAGAATCCTTCCCCAGAGTTTTCTTGACCTTCTCCTTTCCTTGCCCTGGCGTGAGCAGGGGGGGTGCTCGGGAAGGAAGGGCCTCTTGCTGCCGGGAGGCTGGGGAGACATGGAGGCAGAGACGCCAGCCAGGTGCACCCTGTCTGGCTGAGTCGTGTGTTCAAGAATCTGCAACATGACTGCCTTCAGAATGGACCATGTGCTCTCCAGTTTGCGTAAGTCAGGGCCACCCTTTATGATTCCATTATGAGCCTTCTTTTCCCTGCTTCATTCAAGGATACTACGGGCATGAGCCCTGAAAGGAAGAAAATCAATAGAAGTCTGTAATTTAGTGGTACTAAGGTACTAGGGTGCTGGGATGCACAGTCCTGTGCAAAGCATCCTATCGCCTGAAAGAGATTATGGTGTGTCTTCCCAGATCATGGTAATGCGGATGGCGGCACGTCATATCTGTGAAGCAGTCTTGTCTGATTCTTCTATGGCCGTTTCCTGGCTGTGTTGGTGAACAATCATATCCAGAAAAAGACAAGAATTTTGTGCCAACACAGTTTTGAATTTTATTAATGTCTAAAATAGCCGGTAATTCTACAATAGCCATACATTTTCATTAACATTAATTGGACTCAATGTGAATAGCTCAATAATCTAGAAGGGAAGTTTTTATCTGTTTAGGAGCTGTAGGAATTATTTATTGATAAACATACAGCCAGTATTATGAGGTGCTGGTGCATTTTGCTAGTAAACATTGAGCAGCACATTAGTCTTACGAAAACTGTGCAAACTACATAGTGATCCCTGTGTATTGGGCCATACAGGTCCTTGTCACGTAATCTGTAGGCAAGTGTTAGATCTTGTCCACATTTCAAAGTGTAATGGAAAACTACAATAAGTATTTCATGAAAAACATAGAGTCTTTTTTGTTTGTTTGTGTTTCCTGACTCAGGTGAATAATACAATGTGATTAACAGAAACGCTGAGTGGATCATCTCTAAACTTGGATGCAGGAATACTTTCCAAAATGTTAAATATATTTTGCAGGAATTTTATCCCATAATCTTCTCTTATGAAAAATCAGAATTAAGTTTATCAGGTGTTTGTTTTTTGTTTTTTTAGTGGACACACAAAGTCATGAGAGAGATGACAGAAGGTTATTTCCTCTATACGATCTTTAACCTTTGACACATTGTCCAGGGGACTTCCGGACAGGTGCCTGTCTCTCCACCGCCTGAGGTTGGAGGAAAGGGAAGAAGAGCTCATGATAGACCAGACCCACGAGCGAGGGCGTTGTAAGGAGCTACGTGAACTTTTCGGTCAGTAACTTACAAGCACTATCCTGAACTTGGAAGGGTCAGGTGATGTTCTAGTGCGCCAAGCGCCCATCGATTTCCCAACAGGGAGAGCTGTGCCGTTTGTGTGTGGAAGGCTCTTCGATGACTAGAGCCAGGAAACTCCCCCGTTTTGAAATTATTTATCACCAGAGACTATGTCCCTAACAGTTGTTATGTAAGGAGCTGGGAGCATTCCGGTCAAAGAAAAGGAAATCCAGACACACACACACACACACACACACACACACACACACACACACACTTCATCACTTCATACAGGGAGTAGCTTCTGAAACAAACATAATTTTGTGTTTAAAGCCAAGAAAAGTTTAAACAAGTCAAGTAGCTTAAAACATGATTTTTCTAGAGTGAAATTAGTATTTGAAGAATGATTCAGTGGTGCATAAAATTAATGTTACCTGTTATCTGGGGGAAGGGGCAGCAAGGACTGGAGGGAGACTGAAACCAGGAGAAGGGGAGGGAAGAGGGGAGGGAGGAGGAGGCAGGCGAGAAGGAGGAGGGAGGGCAGGGTGAAGGAGGGGGAGGAGGAGGGAGACGCTTGAAGGAACTGACCTTCCTTTCCAGGAGGCGCAGGGACCCAGATGTCACCACCACAAGGTTGGGGAAGGGCAGGCTGGGTGCTAAGCTTCTGCGTCAGTGGGAGGAGGTTCCAAGCAGCGGAGGGTGCTGTCCCTCTGGTCACCGTCACCCACACCCTCCCTGGTCAGCGGCACTGCTGGGAGGCTGCGGGGGCCTGGGGGGAGGGTGGACAGCACAGGTGTCAGAGAGGGTCCCCCGTGCAGCGCGCTCCCCGTTCGGGGTGGACACGACGGGGGTGGGGGCAAGGCGCGGTCCGGACGGGGGCTGACTGGGTGGCGGGCCGCCATCCACTCGCTCCGTGCTAGCGACGGGCTCCCGGCCTCCCAGGGGCCACCGGCTGCCCTCTGAGTGCACCGTGCCCAGGGCCGCGGGGCAGGGCCCGGGTGCAGGGCGGGGCAGGGCTGGGGCAGGGCTGGGGCAGGCCCGGGTGCAGGGCTCAGGGCCTCCACACGAGAGAGCAGGCGCCCTGGCCGGTGCGGTGGACCGGGGGCGGTGCGGGCACCCCCACAGGGGCGGCCCATCGGAACGCCGGGGACAGGAGGCCCGGAGCGGGCGGAGGACCACCACTCCCCCTGCAGGGAACCAGAGCCACGCGCGGGTCCCCCTCTGTCCTCCCTCCCTCGGACGCTCAGGGGAGGTGGTTTTCTGATCTCAAGAGAGGAGCGAACCACCGCCCCCTCCTCCGCCTGCCCCCGGCCCCCCTCCTCTGTTCCCAGAAAGTGAGGCCCTGCCCCTCACCCCAAACACACCAGCTAAGGCGGCCTCACGCCTGTCGGGCTTAAATGCCCAGAAGACCTCATGAATTCATTGCATTCTGTATCGTTAACCTCAAGGTCAGAATCGGGCAGCTCGTGTAAAAGCTGATGTCCGAAAGATTAAATTGGGTCAGAAAATGGTCCGGATACCACAGGAAAAACTTACACTTACAGCAGCAACAGGAAGCCCCCAAACCTTGGAACGTTACAGCTATGCAGGGACCTCACTGCATGTGTGTACATAGATGTGTGTGTTCACACGCACATAGCTAGGGGCAGGTGTGTATTCGTCCATGTCTGTACACACGTTTACCTCCGGATGCTTATAGAAAGACACTTTTAGAAGTTCAATTTCTGCCCTGAGGACACTCTTTTGGTACTGATCTTGCTGTCTGTTCTTTCATTGGTTTGTTTTTTGTCAGACAACAGCATAAGTTACGAATGTTTGCAAAAGTCCAGTAAATCAGTGCATGTGTGGCATCACCAAGTCCTAAAATCGCCAATTCTTTGTATCAAAACGGAATCCCATTGGCCCACCTCAGAGCCCACCGCAAGTTGCCATGGAGATGGACTCTACTGGGTGGCCCTGGCATTCAGCCCTGGGCTTAGAGCCCAGGTTCCCGCGTGCCCTGGTCACTCCCGGGTCCGCGGCACGCCAACCCAGCTGCAACTCCAAGGGAGAGAGCCTGAGGGGCTCCTGGGGGAGGGGTGTGTGTGCGCAGAGGGAGCCGGGCCTCAGAGCAGCGCGCCGTGCCTCTGCTCTCCGTCACTCCACCTCGCAGCGAGTGCAGGGAGTGGTGGAGGTGCACCTGCTGTCTGAGGTGCCACGTCCCAAACCAGGGCCAAGGATGCACTTTGTCTCTGGTAAGTGGGCCCCGGAGCTGCACACTCCCCCTACGGGCTCAGAGGTGCCCTGTTCCGGGGACCCTCTGCATTCTCTGCTTGTTGTCCTCATGGGGCCCCAACAAGCCTTCTACAATACAGTGAGAGGCTGACTTCATGGTGACGCAACAGATGGCCGGCAAATTCCCTGCCCAAATTCCATCAGCACCATCCTGCCGAAGCATCAAATCTGTACCGTCATCAAAGAATTTTTCAGTCAGCACTGGACATTTAAAAATCTTTTTAATTCTTTTTAAATCCAAGTTAGTTAACATACAGTGTAACAATAGTTTCAGGAGTAGAATTTGGTGATTCATCACTTACATATGACACCCAGTGCTCCCCCCAGCAAGTGCCCCCACCCATCTAGCCCATCCCCCCCAACCTCTCCTCCAGCACGCCTCAGTTTGTTCTATTTAAGAGTCTCTTATGGTTTGCCTCCCTCTCTGTTTTTGTCTTATTTTTCCTTTCCTTCCTCTATGTTCATCTGTTGTGTTTCTCACATTCCACATATGAGTGAAATCATATGATATTTGTCTTTCTCTGATGGACTTATTTCTCTTAGCTTAATCCCCTCCAGTTCCATTCATGTTGTTGCAAATGCCAGGATTTCCTTCTTTCATTATCTAGTAATATTCCATTGTGTATATAAACCACATCTTCTTGATCCATTCATCACTTGATGGACGTTTGGGCTCTTTCCATGATTTGGCTATTGTTGACAGTGCTGCTATGAACATTGGGGTACATGTGCCCCTTAAAATCAGCATCTTTGTATCCTTTGGATAAATTCCGAAGAGTGTAGTTTTTTGAGGAACCTCCATACTGTTTTCCAGAGCAGCTGCACCAGCTTGCATCCCATTTCCCCACATCCTCGCCAACATCTGTTGTTTCCTGAGTTGTTCATTTTAGCCACTCTAGCAGGTGTGAGGTGGCATCTCAGTGCGGCTTTGATTTGTATTTCCCTGGTGATGAGTGATGTTGAGCATTTTTTCATGTGTCTGTTGGCCGTCTGGACGTCTTCTTTAGAAAAGTCTCTATTCATGTCTTCTGCCCATTTCTTCCCTGGATTATTTGTTTTCTTGGGTGTTGAATTTGATAAGTTCTTTATAGATTTTGGACACTAAAATGACTTTATCCAATGTCATTTGCAAATATTTTCTCCTATTTAGTAAGTTACCTTTTAGTTTTGCTGATTGTTTCCTTTGCTGTGCAGGAGCCTTTTATCTTGGTGAGGTCCCAGTAGTTCATTTTTGCTTCTATTTCCCTTGCCTCTGGAGACGTGTCTAGTAAGAAGTCACTGCAGTCAAGGTCGAAGAGGGTGTTGCGTACTTACCCCTGTAGGATTTAGGTCTTTCATCGTTTTGAATTTATGTTTGTGTGAGGTGTAGGCATGTGGTCCAGGTTCGTCCTTCCACACATCACTGTCCAGTGTCCCCGGCCCGGACGTTGTTGACGCACTTTCTCGGACACACTGCGGGTCCTTGGCCACTCCCTGCCCTTGCTGAGGCTCCTTACGAAAGCAGGACAACTGGTCACTCTCCAGCCTCCTTTGCAACAGAATGTGGCCCTGTGTCCCATTTGTCCAAGGAGACATAAACTCTTTGGAAAAGCATTCTGTTGAAGAAAGGGCCATGAGGGGGATCGTCCAAAGTGCCCATAAACCGTCTTCCTTGCCTCAGGGTGATGAACTCTGGCAGCAAGACTTTGTACACCATGAGGAGAGAAAGGCAGCAGGCCTACGAACCCGGATGGTGGGAGACATGGAAAGGCAGGTCGCAGGGACTCGGTGAGGACCCGTGCTCTGACCTCAGTGCCTCTGCCCCAGGCTGGGGATGGCGGACTGTGACACCAGTGCCCTGGAGATGCCATGAAGGGCAAGGGACACTGTGATGGTGGGTGTGCT
The DNA here is from genome assembly GCF_006229205.1 of Suricata suricatta. Lineage (NCBI taxonomy): Eukaryota > Metazoa > Chordata > Mammalia > Carnivora > Herpestidae > Suricata > Suricata suricatta. Next base: position 135,787,111 of record NC_043709.1, on the reverse strand, counting down.
AGGCATCTCGGATGGTCCCCACCCACCTGTCCCCTGTTCAACAGCAAACTGCCCAGAAACATAGTGTCTTAGACCACGCACAGCACCACTGTCACTCCTGGGACTCAGGGTCACGGCCCAGAAGCAGCTGGGCCATGTGGCTCTGCCTCAGGACTGGACTCTCGGGGGGACTTTACTTTCCCATCCTGTGAATCCCTCCGTATGCTGCCCTCCCCCACAGTGGGTGATGGGGGGCGGTGAAGAGAGAGACTGAGAGAGAAAGAGAAGGGAAGAGAGAGGGAAGCGAGAAGACATGAGAGAGAGAGAGAGCCGCTCGTGCACAGCTGTTGTGACATGACCTCCAGGGGGACCTCCCTGACTCTTGCCTTCTGCTCCAGGTGTTCTTGGTCACAGTGGGTGCAGGTGTGAGCACCAGGAGCGAGGCGCCTTTGGGGACCCTCTTGGGGGCTGCCTAGCACAGTCCCCAGAGGAGCTTGCTGGAAGCAGTAAGAAACATGAGGTAAAGGGATCCGTGAGACCAGGAACTTCAAAATTCCTATGGCCGAGACCAGGGCTGCCTGGTGGAAACTGCACAGGCCGCTGACCGGAGCCACCCACCGGGTTCCAAGCTCCTGTGGGCATGGGACAGTCACGGGCTCTGGTGACTTTCTTAGGGTCTCTTGGTGTTTTCACTGGTAAGATGGGAAGGTCCACTGCAGGAAGCCAGGGCGTCACCGGGGAGTGTCCACCTGCCGAGCTCCGGGTGTCGCGTCTCATGTGTCAGTGCTGAGGCTGCTTTGTTCGGAGTCACTGCGGACTCGATCCCGATCTCACTGCCAGCTGGGAGGACCAATGACCTGGGAATAGATCGATTTGATGGTGAGCTGAGCTATTGACCTAGGAAAGCTCCAGAAAAGGTTACGGGATAAGATAATCATCGTAGCTTCTCCAACAGCTTTGTCATTAATGGGAATTGCATAAAGTTTAGCCCCCAAACAACATTTAAAATACCATCCTGTTTCCTAAAACCATGGCTTCCGCTATGATTCTGTAAAGTATCCGCTGCGTGAGGGCGCTGAAAGGGGTGGCCAGAATCTCTCCACTGTCAGACTTTGTGATTAGATAAAACACTGGTCTCTTGAAGGCCAGGGACCGCTCAGAGCATGTGGGTTTTAAAGTATCAGTTGCTGGGATGCCTGGGTGGCTCAGTCGGTTAAGTGACTTTGACTCAGGTCATGATCTCACACTTCGTGGACTCGAGCCCCACATCTGGCTCCGTGCTAACAGCTCAGAGCATGGAGCGGCTTCAGATTCTGTGTCTCTTTCTCTCTCTGCCCCTTCCCTGCTCGTACTTTGTCTCTCTTTCTCTCTGAAATAAATAAACATTAAAAAAAAAATAAAAAAAGATACAGTGTCAATTGCTATAAGCATTCAAAATGCAATTTTATGACAATTCTTACTGGTTAACTCTGTGTGTGTGAGAGAGAAAGAGAAAGAGAGTGGGGGGAGAGAGGGAATTTTAATTGAGGGCAGTAATATTATTTAATCTTCTTTTTTATCAAGTGAGTTTTCAAAATATATTTAAAATTCTCACCTCTCCACTTCCTTTATGACATATTTGGTTTTATGCTAAACTGAATTCAGAAGATGCTATTAATGAAGATGGCTTAATGCCTGTGTGTTATTATAATGGGCCCCTTTGTTCCACGGTCTCTCCGCGTGTCATACACTAAGTCATTAATCAATGGGAGCTGAAAAATAATTGTCTAGTTCTTAACAATCGCCTATTGTGGAAACATTTGGAATTTTAAGATAAAGATGTACAGGCTGTTCTGGAAAATGGGTTAAGATTACCCTTCATGGGATTGTGGACATATTGTCGGAGACGCTGAGCAGCCGACCTGGTTTTAATGCGTTGCTGAGTCTCGTTGTTCTATTGCCTATTCAGATTGTGCTGGAAAAGTTGACTTCATTAATGTCAGGAAATAATGATTCTGTATTTTTTTATTGAGCGGGTGCAATTATTAAATGCAGAAATATCACAGGATTCTACAGCGTTTTAAAGTAGGAATGCAGCGTGTTAGGAATCAGGATGGTGACTTTCGTTATTTAACATTTTTGGATGCCACACTCCCACCCTAGACGCCCGTTATAAATAAGCATCCCGTCTCTCTGAGTGATTACTATTCACCAAGAAATATATGACTACACCATGCTGTTTTAGTAGCTCAAAATTAGATGCCTTTCTCATTGAAAATGCTATAATTTGAAATGTCAATAAATACATTTCATGCCATCTCCTACTATAACAGATTACCACTTAAATCTGTCAAGATTGAAGCCTAACTCAAAGCCTGAAAGAAATGTGAATTCTAAACTGGGGGAGAATGTGTGGCTGCGTTTTTAATGTAGTTCACCTTTATGCAAATGTCTGCATCACAGCATACTTGTTTGATTATAACTCTGACTCTGCCCAGACAGAGTCTTCTCACGGACAGTCTCTGGTCAGATTTATTTTTGGCACACCACTAACCTGTTCCACGCTTTGATAAATAATTATCCAGAGGCTTTGTTTGACGAGTGCCTGTAAGAGATACTATTTCTTAAACAGAGAGGAAAGAACTGTATTCCTCTGAGTCCCTGTTCTCTGGGAGGACAGACACGACACAGCCTCTCTTCTCTTGTCCCCGACCACACACCACAAATAAGGAGCCCTGTCCTCTCTCTGATGTGTATCCAATGAGTCTTCACAGCATGTTCAGGTGGGAGGGGCCGCTGGCATCAGCAGGCCCCTCCCACCACTTTAACGTCTAGAAGGGAGAGGCCCGCAGAGGACACCTGGGTCTTCCAGTGGGGAGACTTGTCTGCTGGGCAGCTCCGGGGGGCAAAGCACCGGGCACGGGTTATCCCGTCTCAGGCACGTGTCATCACAGCGGTGTGGGGAAGGTCAGGTGGCTAGAGTCTGACGCACTCTGTCCGATCCAGAGGCTGAGTCCTCCATCAGACTGACTTCCCTTGTTAGGAGCAGGCTAGTTACTGGCAGAGCGTTTGGCGGTACGAGACAGAGAAAAATACACGACACGACACGCTGTAAATTCGCACACATACATGTTACCAGACGAGCGTGCGTGCTGGCTTTTGCAACAAGCGGCAGGTGTGAGGTCAGGAGTCGGAAACCACTCATATTTTTATATCTCTCATTTTCTTTCAAAAATGTTGTGGTCTGAATGTTCGTGTCCTCCTGAAAATGCAGTGTTTCAACCTAACCTCCAAAGATGTGGAGACACCAGAACTAGAACCAATAATCCTAAAATGTGTCTGGAACCACAGAAGACCCCAAGTAGCCAAAGCAATCTCAAAAAAGGAGAACTGAAGTAGAGGGTCATGGTCTCACGTTTCAAGCTGCCTCACAGAGCTGTAGTCGTCCAGATGGTGTGGTGCTGATACAAAAATAGACACCCAGACCAATGGAACCAAACAGAGAGCCTGGCCATAAATCCACGATCACATATTCAATTAGTCTATGATAAAGGAGGCAAGAATATGAAAATGGGGAAAAGAAAGTCTCCTCTGTGAGTGGAAGAAATGAACAGCAATGTGGAAAAGAATGAAACTGGACCCCTTTCTTACACGTTACACAAAAATAAACTCAACCTGGATTACAGACCTAAAACCATAAAAATTCTAGAGGACAGCACAGGTAGTAACTTCTCTGACATCAACCATAGCAACTTCTTACGAGTGTATCTCCTGAGGCAAGGGAAACAAAAGTAAAAATAAACTATTGGGACTTCATCAAAGAAAAAAGCTTCTGCACAGCAAGGGAAACAATCAACAAAACAGGCAGCCTATGGAAAGACAGAAGATTTTTGCAAATGACACATCTGATAAAGGGTGAATATCCAAAATATATATAAAAAACCTTGTACAACTTAACACAAAAAACAAAAAACAAGAAACAAAACAAAACAAAAACAAATGAACCACAAAATGGGCAGAAGGCATGAACAGACATTTCTCCAAAGAAGACACACAGATGGCCAACAGTCACAGGAGGAGATGCTCAATATCACTCTTCACCAGGGAAATGCAAATCAAAACCACAATGAAGGGTGCCTCGGTGGGTCAGTCGGTTAAGCATCTGGCTTTGGCTCAGGTCATGATCTCAAGGTCTGTGAGTTCAAGCTCCATGGCATGCTTTGTGCTGCCAGCCCAGGGCCTGGAGCCTGCTCCGGATTCTCTCTCCCTCTCTCTCGATGCCCCACATCCGCTTGCACTCTGTCTCTCCCTCTCTCAAAAGTAAATAAACGTTAAAAAAATTCAAAACCACAATGAGATACCACCTCACAACTGTCAGACTGGCTAAAATAAAAAACACAAGAAACAACAGGTGTTTGCAAGGATGTGGAGAAAGGGGGACCCTCTTGTGTTATTGGTGGGAATACAAACTGGCGAAGCTACTGTGGAAACAGTATGGAGGTTCCTCAAAAGTTAAAAATAGAATTACCTTATGATCCAGTAATTCCACTCCTGGGTATTTACCTAAAGAAAACAAAAACACTAATTTGAAAAGATACATGCACCTCTATGTTTACTGTAAACATTATTTACAATAACCAAGATATGGAAGCAGCCCAAGAGTCTATCAACTGATGACTGGACAAAGAAGATGGTGTACTGATAGTGTTCTGAGGAGCCTCCACACTGTTTTCCAGAGCGGCTGCACCAGTTTACATTCCCACCAACAGTGTAGGAGGGTGCCCGTCTCTCCACACCCTCGCCAGCATCTATAGTCTCCTGATGTGTTCATTTTAGCCACTCTGAATGGTGTGAGGTGGTATCTCAGCGTGGCTTTGATTTGTGTTTCCCTGATGATGAGTGACACTGAGAATTGTTTCATGTGCCTGTAGGCCATCTGGATGTCCTCTTTAGAGAAGTGTCTGTTCATGTCTTCTGCCCATTTATTCACTGGGTTATTTGTTTTTGTTATAACCCAGCAATAACACTGCTAGGGATTCACCCAAGGGATACAGAAATGCTGATGCATAGGGGCACATGTACCCCAATGTTCATAGCAGCAATGTCAACAATAGCCAAATCATGGAAAGAGCCTAAATGTCCACCACCTGATGAGTGGATCAAGAAGATGTGGTATATATACATGGCAATGAGAAAGAATGAAATCTGGCCATTTGTATCAAAGTGGATGGACCTCGAGGGTGTCATGCTAAGCGAAATAAGTCAGGCAGAGAAGGACAGATACCATGTTTGCACTCATAGGTCTAACAAGAAAACAGGAGAAACCTAATGGAGGACCAGGGGGAGGGGAAGAGGGAAAGAGAGTTGGGGAGAGAGAGGGATGCAAAACTTGAGAGACCACTGAATACTGAAAATGAGCTGAGGGTTGAAGGGGAAGGAGGAGGGGGGAAAAGAGGTCATGGTGTTGGAGGAGGGCCCTTGTGGGGAAGAGTACTGGGTGTTATATGGAAACCAATTTGACAATAAACTATTAAAAAACAATAAATATTAAAAAAGAAGATGGTATATGTGTACATGATGGAATATTACTCAGCCACAACACAGAATGAAACCTTGCCGTTTGCAATGATGTGGGTAGAGTTAGAGGGCATTATGTTAAGTGAAGTAAGTCAGTCAAAGAAGGACAAATATGCATGATTTCACTCATGTGTGGGATTTAAGAAACAAATTAACAAAGAAACATAAAGAGACAAGCGAAACAGACTCTTAACTGTAGAGAACACACTGAGAGTCACCAGAGAGGAGGCGGGTGGGGGATGGGGGAGCTAGGTGATGGGGATTAAGAACACACGTATCACGATGAGCACGGAGGAACGTATACAGCTGTTGACTTGTAATACTGTATAGTAATCACGTGTTGATTAGAAAACCCCTCATAACCAGAGATCATAAAATAACAAATATGCACTGACTCTGGGTTAAGGAAGTAAAATGTTCTTGCCAAAAATGAAGGTGCAGGAATCCTGGGCCTGTCTCTATCAAGGCAATGAGCAGGAATTTACTCTAGACCGTTTCAAACCGAACGCAAAATAGCATTAAAAGATGGTACCATGGGCACCCATGATATTGCGCCCAGATAAAATCCTGACTTGTGTAGATCTTGGAGTGTTCATGGGCACATAAGCGGGACCTAGTTCCCAGGCTAAATAGAAATGCCTGTCCTGGTAAAGGGATTTAAAAATCTTCTGCTTACTGATTAATAAGAAGGGAACCAGAGAGTATTTAATGTATTTTTTATTAAAAATTCTTCCAGATGTACTCATCTCAAAATCATCTCGATCAGAGCGCAATTACGCATTTGCCTCAAGGTCTTGGAGAGCAGGCATTGGTGTTCGTGCAATCACAGTGGCCCAAACTCCGTAGAACTTAGAGCCGACAGGCACTTGGCACAGGCACGCTCTGCCCACAGACGGGGACATTTCAAGGGCTGCGAGTAGCAGGGACTGCTCAGTTAGTGTCTGACTTACGGCCAGAGATGGGCAGTTCTGCATGCTGACTCGCGAGAAGTGTGTGCCGGAGCCTTCCACTGCAATAGTTCACACAAGAATCGGGCTGCCATTCCAGATTGAGGCCCCAAGGACAGGCGCTACATCCATGTGCTCCATAACTTCCTCTCGTTTGGGGATGATTTGGACCATAAATGAAAGCTGCCCTTAAAATCAAATGAGCAAACACAAAAAGCAGATGAACAATGGAGCAAAGCAGACGTGAGACCCTTTCGCAGATCACAGGTCCTGAGCACGGGGCTGTTTCTCTGAATGCAAAGGGGGGCCTGGTCTTCACGTATTTTCATGCAGTGAGAACACAAGCTCCTTCAAATTGTGCTTAGAAGGAAAACTCACTCAGGGCTTGGGATGATGATTTTTTCCCCTCCTGTTACTTTATTGGGCAGGGACCTTCACGAAATGAAAATCCCCTTAGGCTTATGTGAAATTTTAAAGTAGAAACATAAAAATTTATAGTAATAATAATGATGCAAATCTAATAATTTTTAGCCTATTTACTGCTGTTTAAGAATTTTATGTGTTTTGTGCTCCTTTCCTAGATGTGTGTCATAAATAAAAAGCTTGAAAGTGATTATCGTCCAGCTGGGAATATGTGGAAACATAATTCAGTTTTAGTGTCTCGTACGGGACAGAGAACACGTTAAGATCAGTTTATTTTTATGTCCCCTGTACTTGACTGCATGTCTAACGTGCCTGAAGAATCCATACTGGAGACATGAAAGAGACAAATGGTTTTGCTTACAGGGATTCTGTCTTTAACAATGAATGTTTCTGGCGAGGGACATTTTGCCTTTGACGATGGATATTTCAGCGGCCCCGCAGCCCATCTCACGGCTGGATGAAGCTGCAGGAAGTGTCTCTGCCTACTCATGCTGGCGGGTTTCCTCGTTTCATGTGACTTTACCCGTTGACCCCACTCCCGGAATGAACGATGCTCCCCACTTATTCTGGAAACTCTCCATTTATTCCGGGCCCTTGCCTCACTGGGATTTCTTGATGGTCCTCGCCTGATTTTTCGCACGGTCCTTCCTCCGTTCCCTCCTCTGGAATCTGACAGGTCACGATGGTGGACGGAGGCCACAGAGATGTCAGAGGGCTTGTTGTGAAGTCTCCCATTTAGAGAAAACAGCAAACAGTCCATTGTTGAGAGGCGACCCTGGACCCAACACCTATGAATGAAGGTTGGGTGATTTCATGGAAAACAAGCTTCCTGTGAGTCAAGTGAGGCTGTGGGTGCTCACGAGGCAGACAAAAGCAAAGCAGGTGTGGCTGAGGCCACTTTGAGGAAGTGACATTGAGGGTTTGTAGCCTATCCAGAGAGGCATGGTTGGGATAATCTGGACCAATAGCTCGTGTTGTGAGTCCTACTTGGATCCGATCCCTGGGGAGCGACCCAGCCTCCCTTGCTTCTCCCTGACCAGGGTTCTAGACCCCTCTACTCTACTTCCAAGGTATAGACCTCGCTTGTGGGAGACACTGCCTTCCTCCATGTGGCGCCAGAGCCTGACTAAGATTAATGTCAAACATACACAGAGAGCCATTTTGCGTATGCAGGGTAAGCCTTTCTTAGCTCAGGGATGGTCTCCCAGTGGACAGGCCTCCTGCTCCAGATTCTGTGTCTCTCTCTCTCTCTCTCTCTGCCCCTCCTCCACTAGCTTTCTGTCTCTGTCTCTCAACATAAAATAAAGACATAAAAATTTTTTTAATGTTTATTTGTTTTTGAGAGAGAGAGAGAAAGAGAGAGAATGTGAGAGGGGGAGGAGTCAGAGAGAGGGAGACACAGAATCTGAAGCAGGATCCAGGCTCTGAGCGGTCAGCACAGAGCCTGACGTGGGGCTCAAACCTACGATCCGTGAGATCATGACCTGAGCAGAAATCAGATGCTTAACCGACTGAGCCCCCAGGTTAAACCGGGAATAGAAATGACAGTGAGAATGAATGTGTTGACCTGTGTCAGTGCGGCGTCCAGCCCACGCTCGGGGCCCCACATGGGGCTCTGTCACTCCTATTGTTTCTTTTTTTTTTTTTTTTTAATTTAAAAAAAAATTTTTTTAATGTATTTTATTTTTGAGAGACAGAAAGAGACAACGTGAGCAGGGGAGGGGCAGAGAGAGAGGGAGACACAGAATGTGAAGCAGGCTCCGGGCTCTGAGCTAGCGGTCAGCACAGAGTCGGACGTGGGGCTCGAACCCACAAACCATGAGATCATGACCTGAGCCGAAGCCAGACGCTTAACCGACTGAGCCCCCCAGGCGCCCTCCTATCGTTTCTTAAACAGGACGCAGGACACCTGCTGCCCGCGTGCCCAGAGTGCACCTCCACACCCAGTGTTCGCACGGCCCAGCGCACCTGCCGCATCCCGCTCGGTGATGTCGCCACAAAGCTCCGCGCTTCATCGCACGTGCGGTCTGTGGTAGCGAGTGTGACGTCACCTCTGTCCACGTTCCGTATCGGTACTGAGAGGTGCGATCCGGCCGCCCGCGCACGCTGCCCTCTTGCACGCAGCCCTTCGTATGGCTTTCCCGGCTGTCGGAAAGACAGTAGTTTCTGCCGAATTCACAGCTCTATCGGGTTATAACCGTATTTCCTGATTTCCACGAAACTCCTTCCTTTTCCTGGCGATGGAGTAAGAAACAAGCCAGTAAAACAAGCCAGGGATTTTAGTTCTCAGCCTCTTAAAATAATGCGCCCTGGGCTGACTCTGTGAACTGTAGACATGAAGCAGACAAATACACATTTCCATTAAGACTAATAACTGTATTTAGCCAATTCAAGCTACTTTGTAAATAATATTGTGACTGCCTATGAATGAACCCCTAAAATAGGCATTTCTCTACTTTTTGTAAGGTGTTTACAGCCAAAGTCAAAACAAAAACAGAGAAATGGAAAAACCTGCGGGTGACTCCAGAGTTATTTTCATCGTGAATATAATTCAGAAGTCTTTTTCTCGCAAGATCTCGTATAATAAAGGATGTGGTTCGTTCTCCACAAGAGAGGACAGCAAATTCATTCACTTAGTGAGTCCTTTTTTCTTTTCTCTAAATTACGGCTGTCAGAATAGAAGTTTGAAATGTGGTCAAATATCAGATAAGAATTTGAACAGCACCGTGTCTACCATATTTAGATATAATTATAATTTTTCAGTGTTTTATTAACAACAAAGTCATATTATGATAGCGAGGCGCATTAGCATATTTATACTTTTACCCTCGTGACCGGCCGTAACTCGCAGGCTCCCTCATTTGAACAATCTTTTGTTTGAATGGAACCACCTTCCATTGCTAACAACACCATTGACCCCAGTGTCAGGCGCATTATCTACTCCGTAATTTGCACCAATAGTGTCATTGTATTTCATTTAGCAGAATGCTTATCAGGGAAAGGCAGGAAGAGAGAGATCCGCAGCTCTTTGTAAAATAAATGGAAGTAATAATAATAAAAAGATAGAGTGTCAGAAAGCAGACTCCAAGGCTGTGGACAGGTGACAGAGAAAGCGGATATTTAGTCATTCGATGGCAGAGATAAAACCCAGCCCGCAGTGGCTTTGGGTCAGGTGTGTGAGGGTCACCTCTGGGTCTTTATTCTCAATTTTAGCCATTTCTAGCTTTGGGGTTTGAAATGAAATGGATGTGGCTGCTTTGATCTCCTTCGAGGACGGGGGTGGAACGAAGATGTGGGGGCTTAGTACGAGGTCTCGGAAGCCTTGAGGGGAATACCGTAGTTGCATCCAACACTGGTGGAGGTTCTGCTTTTCTGGCCCCAAGACTTTGCTTGGTGGCACTTTACACCAAATTCAGTTCTCTGTGTGGCAGGATCTTGTTTGGATCCAAATCCTAGGCTGCCCCTTTCAGGTCGAGTGTCCTCAGAACAGTTAATGATCTCCTGCTGCCTCAGTTTCCTCATCTATAAAATGGGGGTAGCAGGAGGACTTTATCACAGGCGAGAGACTGAATATGCAAATCCGCGACACTCAGAGCATGTGGACCATGGGATGGATCCATGTTCTGCAGCCGTCAGCCGCCGAGGCCAGCCACAGCCTCTTGTGCAAGGGGTGCAGATGGTCTGCACTTGACCGTCAAGGGGAAACTCTCCTAGTCTTTGCTCCCCCTGCCCGCTTAGGATGAACCAGAGAAAAGGAAATACGCTCCCCTGAGCAGTCACACGGGACACCCCCTTCTCTGGCTGCCTCCATGCAGGGCACACCCAGACCCTTCCCGTGTCCCTGGAAAGCTCTCCATCTCTCCGTGACGGTGGCTGCTCTTCCCCCTCTCCTCCCTGCTTAGAAGGCTCTGTGTGAACAGCCTTTTCTGGGTTGATCTGGGTCGTTTATGCCTGGAACATGGTTAGCACCAAGTCCAGGGTAGACAGTTTTCCTCAGATGTCTACAGACATTTCCAAAATACCCGTATGCTCGTGCAAGTCATACCTTCCCGGGTAGGAGTCCATTCAGAGGACGGTGGACGCCCACCATGAAAGTATAACCACAGGAGAGAAATGGTAGAGAGAAAAACTGCCATGTAAAACTACAAATGTTTGCAGCTGATCCTGGACCTAAGACACTCCGGCCTGACCTGTATTTTTTTAAGCCATCTATTGCTAACTACCCTTTGGATGGGCGCTTATAAAGACAGTTAGCAAACCTAAGCAGCAGGGCTAATCTGGAAGTTGCTAAAACTCCTTGTGGCAAAGATACTACACATGGTGGCTTGGGCGGTGTGTGGAGCAGGGGGAGCTGAGGCGAGCTGGCGGCAGACGAGGGCCACACACGGGACCTCAGGGCCGAGGACGTCGGCCAGTTAGATATTCCCAGTCTGCATCACTGTCCGGGGACCTTCAGGTTGTGTGCTGTGTGAGTCCGCCTCCCTTCCCCCTCCCTGGACCTCATGAACTTTCGCAACGCCTGGTGTACTTGGCGTTTGCACAAAATCATGTAAAAGAGACTGTCCCTGATCAGGTCATCGCTGATTGGGAAAGAGGGAGATCAGATGTGAGCGCGGTTGAAAAATCCCGCAAGGACAAGAGTTAAAGAGACCCGTGAACCTTCAGGATTTGTGGGTGGGGGCCACACTTCTGAGTCCCCTTGGATGGAAGCCTTAATCCAATTCTACATAACTCTCAAAGGACAAGGCGATCCCAACTGACATTCAGCTAAATTAAAAAAAAAGTTTTATATGTATATATATAAAACTAGGTCGTATATGATCATCTTTGAAAGTGATGCCAGAGCTCCTGGTTTTCTGCTGGCTTTTATGTGTTGGATACTGAAGGACATTTTGGTTTTGAGCTGCTGGTGATTATTCTCTGTTACAGTCAGACCACAGAACTCACTGTTGATAGAATTGCTTTTGGGTATTATGTACTAATCAGCACAAAATTATAAGCAATCTGAAATATCATAATGAAAATTTTACAAGACTGACAGATGATGGAAGAGACATAAGATATAAATACAAAACAAAGCTATGACGATACTCACATATATGGGCATATGTATAAGTGCACAGAAACTTAGATGGAATGAATTATTTTGCTGGCAACATCTTTGATTTCTGGTATTTGTTGCAGTGTCCTATTGCTCAGACAAAAGTCGACATTTTGTAAAGATTTTATGGAGAGAGAGATTTTATTCTGGATTTTTTTTCCTCCATGAGTCATGACTGAGAAAAAGTCGGAAATGTAATCCTTCAATGTTACTTCTAGTTTTCTGGTCTGGCTATATGTGGTTGCTCTTAGTAGTGGTTATCTGGAAACTTTTTTGGCAATAATTTTAGAAAATATCAGTGTAACTAACTAACCGCGCTGTGTGGTCAATAAAAGTGACAAAGACTCTTAGGAAGCAGCACAACTAAGCTTGCAGGACACAGGATTTCAGACCTGGTACTTTGATTTACTAACTCAGACCTGGTGGAATGGTTAGTTACTGATTTTTGAATCTCACTTTCCTTGTGTAATAATTACCTTTCAAGAGTTATTTGCATCGAATACTATGACGTGCCTACCTCAGTGGTCAGAACACAGAGGTATTAATGCGTGGTAGCAATCTTTATTGTTATCATTGCATTTGGTCCTAGGGTAAATGTTGTTGACTTTGTGGGTTGGTTCGCCACTAGCTACGTTACAACCTCTTTTAATGCACCCCTGTTAGAATATCAAGTTAACATGATTGAGTTTTTAGGCTTATGAGGTGGAATCACTTATTTCAAAGCGTTCAGACATTAATCCTGCTTGTGTTTGTCATCTGGAAGAGAAGCAGTTAGGGAATCGTGGAATTTTTCTTCTAAGAAGGACTCTCATTCTTTACGGATGGAGTCTACATTCTTTTTTTATAGTTTATTACCAAGTTGGCTTCCATATAACACCCAGTGCTCTTCCCCACAAGTGCCCCTCTCCATGACCGTCACCCCACTTCCCCTGCCCCTCTTCAGCCCTCAGCTTGTTCTCAGCATTCAAAATTCTCTCATGATTTGCCTCATTCCCTCTCCCCAACTCTTTTCCCCCACTTTCCCCTTCCCATGGTCCCCTGTTAGGTTTTTCCTGTTAGACCTGTGAGTGACAACATATGGCATCTGTCATTCTCTGCCTGACTTATTTCGCTTAGCATGACTCCCTCAAGGTTCATACATTTTGCTACGAATGGCCAGATCTCATTCTTTCTCATGGCCATGTGGTACTCCATTGTGTATATACCACATCTTATTGATCCACTCATCAGGTGATGGGCATTGGTCTTTTTCCCCGATTTGGCTATTGTTGCCAGTGCTGCTATGAACATTGGGGTACATGTGCCCCTATGCATCAGCACTCCTGTATCCTTAGGGTAGATCCCCAGCAGTGCTATTGCTGGGTCATAGGGGAGTTCTATTGTTGATTTTTTGAGGAACTTCCACACTGTTTTCCAGAGCAGCTGCACCAGTTTACATTCCCACCAACAGTGTAGGAGGGCGCCCATTTCTTCACACCCTTGCCAGCATCTATAGTCTCCTGATTTGTTCATTTTAGCCACTCTGACTGGTGTGAGGTGATATCTCAGTGTGGTTTTGATTTGTATTTCCCTGATAATGAGTGACACTGAGCATCCTTTCATATGTCTGTTGGCCATCTGGATGTCCTCTTTGGAGAAGCATATCTTCAAATCTTCTGCCCATTTCTTCACTGGAAATGGAGTCTACATTTTTACTCGGTGAAGGATGTGTAAATTTTGAACCAAGAGATGAAGTTGAGTCCCTTACCACTGTGGCTTTGAGTTGGCTATTTTTCTAGAAACTAGAGATTCTAAAACTAAACATTTAGAAGTCCATCATTTTCATCCATATTCCTGTATATCTGGCTGTACACGAATCCACCGGTACATCCACCCATCTGTCCATCCACCCAGCCATCTATTCATCCACCTCTCCACCCATCCATCCTCCAGCCATATACACATACAGACAGACACATTTTTATTTATGAATTATAATACATAAAAAGGCTCATGAAATATAAACATTGAACTAAGGAAGGTGTAACAATTTTTCCAGGATAGAAAAAGTCATAGTCCTTACAAAACAAATATTAAGAAATTTCAAAACTAAAAAAACCCACAGCATAGAATAAAAGATCTCCATTGAAGGTGAATTTAAAAATGGAAACAACCCCAGAAAGTGATCTTTCCCAGAGAGACACAAAATGTAAACAGGAAAATCAGCGTGCCAAGAGTCCAAGGTAACGCAACAAGGCGGGAGAGATTCCAAAACAAGTATTCTAGGTGGGTGCCTGGGGTGGAGGACCAAAATTCCGGAGGCTGAGGGTGTGTGCCCTCATCCTGGGTGGCACGGCGGGGCTAGACGCCTGCCCCTCAAGCCTGGTTCCAGGTGACAACCAGAGTCCCTGGACACTCTGTTCCAGGAGGGCCTTGGGCAGTTCCGAGCGTGAACTCCCCGCCCACACAGGGTGCACGAACGTCTGCCCCAGGGCCCCCCCCGCGCCGCCCAAACACCTGCTCTCCGCAAGGCTCCCTTCTCTTCCTTCCGCCCCGAGAGCACCGCCCGCCGCCCCGTCGTCCCCCCTTCCTTGTTCCCATCTCGCCGTTCGGTTTTTACTCCTCCCATCTGTCTTTTCTGTTCGTGAGTTCTTCATGGGTACATTCCACACCTTTCTTCATGTCCTTGTTACTGGTGCCCAGTATCGTTCCTCTAAAGCAGTCATGCCCTGGTCACAGGAATGCAATACTACCCCCCAGGGCTGATGGAGAACGTGCCTGCCGCAGAATAAATCAAGGGCACTTCCTGAGCAGAAGAGAGGGGGTTCGGCCCGTGCATGTCATTGCGGACGTGTCAGGAGCCTGGAGGCCCTGCAGCCGACGGGCCCTGGGTGCCAGTCTCTCCTCCAGAACGAGGGGCAGCCCTCCCTTCACTCTGGGACCCACCCATCCCTCTGATAGAAGGTCTTTGCCCCTTGAAGCTAACTGATACATTTGTGTAAACTTCCTTGACTTTTTATCATGGTCATTGTAAAAGAGCGAGGAGAAGAAAGCAGCATATCGAGTCTCACGGATCTCTGACCCAGCTCCAACACTGGGCAAAAGTCTTACCGTCTCCACTAGAGAAGGTGATCGTCAGCCTCACAATAGAAAACCACGGTGCAGTTTGCTCTCGGCTTGGTCTGTCAGTTGTTTGTTTAGTGTCTTGGGTTTTGTCTGCAGTGAGTTCAGTAGTGTGACCGAGGGCCACCAGACACAGCGACGGGCCTGGCCCATGAATGAAGTGTTTGAACTCTTGCACCAGCAGGGAGTATCTGAGAGTGATCCTCTTCTACGAGACCTACTAGAGCGTAAGTGTCCAGAAAACCAACGGCTTGCCTCTGCTTGGTGTTGCCGTCACGCTGCCCATGGAGGAGCTGAGCTCGGGGGAAGTGCAGAGTGGGGCGCTCTAGATTCCGCTGAAATGGGGTTCGCTCTTCTCTCTGGCATTCAGCTGCTGGGAAGATCACGATGGGTCCGGCCCGATTAACCACTTATGAGACGTCGGGAAAATCACCGAATACATCTCTTGGGCAAGATCGCTCTCTTTGAAAACCCGCAACCTCCCATTACCATGGAAACCATAAAGATTCTACTGTGAATTACAGTTGAAGATTTTTTTTTTACTTGGCTGGTTATATGTAATTAACTTTTTTTATATCATATTTTTTGATATGCCAGGAAGGGCTTCCGTGATACCTGCTGTAATGCTAACGAGCCTGACTCATGTCCTGATTTGAAAGGTGTGAGCCCTGGAGTGGCCTCCTGGAGACCTGGGCTCCTGTTCTACACCTGCTGCGGCTGTAATTAGCTGCATGGCTGAAAAATGCACCTTTTCTTGGCCTACGTGTGCTCACTCGCACGGTGGGTAGGGGTAGGCTGCATTCCACTCATTTAAAAATGATAAACTGTCTACTTAGATTGTGTCATTTGAGGGCTAGATTAACTTCTTATCTTTTTCACAAGTCTTGATTTTGACATCACCTTTATCTTAAACTATCTTCTGTCTTCAAGTAAGTCTATTTCCAGATTTTCCAATGTGCAGGATTGTTCTAGACACATATTTTATCCACTGATATCACACTGTTTCAATCATGGGGGAATTTATGGTGTGTTTTATTTAAAAATTTTAAATGTTTATTTATTTTTGAGAGAGAAGGCAGAATGTGAGGGGCTCCAGGCTCTGAGCGGTCAGCACAGAGCCCAACCCAGGACTCAAATCATGGTGGGTTTTAATAGATGAAGGACTGGTATTTTTCAGTTTATTTTTGACTATTGTGCTAAATTATTCTTACAAATAGTCTTTATGTTTGGCTTGTTTGCTATAGAAAAACAGACAAACCCGAGTTGGGATTGTTAAATGTGCATATTAACTAAACAAGAATTGCCATCTTTATAATATTGAATTTTCCTATCTAATAATAAGATTTATTTTCAACTGCTCAATAGTTTGTATCTTTTGAGACTGTTTTATAGTTATCCTCATAGAAGTTCTGGAAATTTCATGGACAGCTTGCTTCTAGCTTTGTCTCCCCTCTGCTTCCTTCCTTCCTTCCTGCCTCCCTCCCTCTCTCCCTCCCTCCCTCCCTCTCGCCTCTGCTTCCCTCCCTTCCATCATACATATACTTTAATCTTTCCCATTATAACTTCTAAGTGGTTTCTGTTCGTACATATAAAAGCTGTTAGTTTTGTATGTTGATTTTATAACATGCTGCTTAATAGATTATTTTATTTTTTGGCAGTGGGTTTCCATCACTTCCTCTGGTTTCACCTGACGTAGAATTATGTCCCCTGGAAGCACAAATGGCGTTATCTCCTTCTTTCCCATGTGTAATTGCATGATCGCATTTCCTGATATCTCTACCCCAGTGTCGAAGAAAAGTGAATGAGGGCATTCTTGTCTCTTCTTGCATTGGGAGTGAAAAAAATACCACAATGAGCAATAACCATCTCAGATTAACAATGACAAAACCATAACCAAAATCTAATTATCAGAAAGCATTTTCATGCGTGCACATGGATTCTATACACACTCTCTCATGTCTCACTGTGTGTTTTAACTTGAACATGTTGACCTTATTGATATGGCTGATACCCATTGATTTTGTCAATTGCATTTTCTGAATTCCTAGAGAAAATCATACGATTTTTCTCCTTAACTGTACTGATGTAAGATATATAATGTGTTCAGTTAAAAGAGTTAAAACTTAAGAGTTAATGAGTTTTTGGGTGCCTGGGCAGCTCAGTCAGTTAAGCGTCCAAATTCAGCTCCAGTCATGATCTCACGGTTCGTGGGTTCAAGCCCTGTGTTGGGCTTTGGGCTGACAGCTTGGAGCCTGGAACTGGCTTCGGATTCTGTGTCTCCCTTTCCACCCCTCCCCAACTTGTGCATGTGCTCTCTCTCTCCGTCTCTCAAAAACAAATAAATAAACTTAAAAAAAAAGAGCTCATGAGTTTTAAGCTAAAAGTTTCCTAGGATTCAAGTATTCCTGCATTCTTAGAATAAAGCTCATTGAATCGGATGTGTTAGTTCTTAAAGGGAACTTAGATTTGATTTGCTGACATGTTATGTAAAGAGACACGCATTTATATTAGTGAGTGAAAATGGCCTGTGGCTTTTTTTGTTTGGTGATTTATTTTTCAGGCTTGGGATCAATATTTTCTTTTTACATAAAACATCTTTACAAGAAACTTTTCTATGCTCTGGAATAATATAAATGACATGGGAATGTACTGACATTCGTTTGGAAATCTTTCAAGGTTTGGTGCTTTTTAAAAAATACAAAGTTGCTTTTTATTCTCTTTCTTATAGCAGCTTATCTGTTAGACTCTCTCTAATGGGATCAATTTTGTTAAATTGTACTTGTTGCAAAAGTTTTCTTTTTCATCTAGGTTTTTAAATGTTTTTATGGTGCATATTACTCTCATAATTAAAACATTCTACTTTACCTTTTTGTTTTTTTTTTAATGTTCTTGGTAATTAGCGTTTTTTCCTCTTTCTCTCGTCTTTATTTGATAACTATTCTTTTTGGTATATTGTTGATTTTTCACTTATTTATTTTTTATATTGTTTTATTTGGTTGTCCTATTTTTTTCATTTTCTCATTCATTAATTCTTCTTTAGTTCCCTCCTTTTGCTTTTTATTTTGTCTTTCTTGTTTTAGTTTTTGTAGTTGGATGATATGTTCATTTATTCTTTGTATCATTTCTATTTATAAGGTTTTATATACCATTCATTTTCCTCTGAGTTTAGATGAATCCCATGGGTTCCAAATGTTGTATTTTCCTTATTGTGTTCGAGAGGTTCTGAAATTCTGTACGGAATTTCCAGTTTTACTCCTGTGTGTGCGTGGTGTGCATGCGTGCTAATGCGGGCCCCTCTCAGCCATGTTTTCAAGGAAGTTAAAGGAAGGCTTTAGTTGTCAATGTTAATATTCAATGTTTCCCATAATGGTCAGAGAACATTGTTTTTATTACTTGTATCCTGTGGGCTATACTGAAGTTCCGTTTGTAAGCTAAGTTATTCCAAGTTTTGAGAATGTTCCATCTGGACCGAAATGCTCTTAAAACACTCTGCATTGTCTACTTCGTTTTAGAGGATGGTTTATAGCAGTAGGATCTACCTTATGGATTTGTTGTTGTGTCTTCTCGGTTTCTTCTGTCTACTTGCTGGCTTTTGTGATTGAGAGAAATATATGGACATTTTTTAGCATTACGGTGTCTCTTTCCATAGCTCCGTGTCACCTATGGTTTGTGCAGTACACACGTTGTGCACCTGTCAATGACGGTTGAAGCATTCCAGAGTCAGTGCCTTCCTGGGCCTCATTAGGTACGTTGCCTTCTGAGCGTCTCTGCACTCTGCCAGCAGACGTGACATATACCTGCTTCCCTATTATCTGCACTTACTGGTTACACCTATACTCATTGTTTAACCCTGAATTTCCCTAGACTATTCTTGTTCATTTGTTTCCTGTGTAAGCTCGCTTTATAGCCAATACCAGAAGTAAGACAGAAAATTGGACTACGGGTATAATGAATCTTAAGGAGCAAGGAGAGAATGTTCTGAACAAGCTAACATCAATAATAAGACAACTTGGATAAAAGGGACACATTCACTGAGAATTAAAATGAACCAAAACTGAATCAAGATGAAACAGCAAATATAAATTGTTTTATGTCAATTAAACAGATTTAACTAATAGTTATTGAAAACCTTCCTCGAAAGAAAGCTCCAGTCTAAGTGGTTTCATTGTGAATTCTCTCAAACATCCAAGAAAGGAAAAACGGAAATCATATCACACATTAAAAAAAAGATTAGAGTGAGTGGAAACATTTTCCACTCAGACAAAAGTTAAGAAATATGTCCCACGAACGATGACCTAAGAACCAAAGTTACTAATAAGCATAGTTGCAAATATCACTCATAATTTATTATCAAACCAAACCTGGCAATAGATAATGAAATTAATCCAGGAATGCAAGCTTGTTTTACAAGTTTGAATTTAATGTAATTTACTATAGTGAAAGAATGACAGTGAAAGCCACATAATCATTTCAATAGACACAGGAGAAACATTTGACAAATTCAACACCCATTTCTGTGAAAAAAAATGAGTAGGTAAATAAATAATAAAAAGTAAAAAATAAAAAACATGAATGTGATCCAACAATTTTCCTCTAGAAAAAATTAAATATAAAAACTTAAAAAATAAGACTCTTGATGAAATTTTCAAGGAATTTACATGACCTACTAAAGCTTATGCATGAAAAATGTATAGCTGATTTCACGTGTAATGATGAAATATTAAGTGATTTCTCCCCAAAATCAGGAACAAAGAAAATGTTCATTCTTCACACTTCTGTTAACATTGTACGGGGTCCTGGATTATACTGATGTAAATAATGAAAAATACATAAAGGGGGTGTGTACTTGAAGAGAAGCATTAACCCTATTCTCAGAGTATTTCTTAATGCAGATAGAAAGTCCTAAATAATCTAAAACAAACCTGACAAAAATGATTTAATTAGGGTGTTTCAGGGTACAAGGTCAGTATAAAAGATCCAGTTGTATTTTTTTATGTGAGTAGAAAAAAACCAATGACTGAAATGAAAAAGAATATTCCATTTAAATGCTTTCTGAAAGGATGAAGTACTTGGGAAAGAATTAACAAAAGATGTACAAGGCCTTTACACTAAAGACTATAAAATATGAATGAGATAAAAAAGACCTAAGTACACAGTGGACTCACCATGTTCATGAATTGGGAGACCGAATATTAAGACATCAGTGCTCTGCAAATTGACCTATAGATTCAATGTATTTTTAATGTTTTTTAAATATAGTTAAAATATAGTTTTAATATTTTATATTATAATATAGTTTGTCAATTCAATGCATTTTTAACCCACCTTGCAGAAGACTTTACTGAAGAATGAGCAAATGGATTGTAAAATGTATATGGAAATGCAAAACAATCATGAAAAATAGCAACTTTGGAGTACCTATTTTACCTAGTGTCCAGAGTCCCTGTAAGATGCCGCAGTCAAGAAGTGTGGTACTTGCATAAATATCGGCAGACAGATAAAGTCACAGACCAGGGAACCAGAGACAGACCTGCATTGGAACAGACGATGGATCTTCAGCAAAAGCACCAAGGCCATGCAATAGACAAAGTATAGTCTTGTTGGCCAGTGGTGCTGACACAGTGCTCTCCTCCTGGACACAAACACAGGCCCCGCCTTCTAGACCCAGTGTGGTGCCCTGAATGTGTGCGGGTTGCTTTATAAATATAAACCTAAAAGGTAAAACCTAAAAAGGTTGAACATTTTCAGAAAATAACATAAATGAATTTCTTCATGAGATGAGGGGGGACAGCTTTTCCTAAACGATCACCTAAAACAATAATCATAAAACAGATAAGTGATAAATTAGTTTCCATCAAAGTTTAAAAATCCCTTCCAAAAGATGCCATTAAGAAGGTGAAAAGTAAGGTGTATCCTGTGAATAAATGTTTATAGCATATGTATTTTAAAATGGGGATCCTGAGTGGCTCAGTCAGTTAAGCGTCTGACTTTGGCTCAGGTCATGACCTCACGGTTTGTGGGTTTGAGCCCCACATTGGGCTCTGTGCTGACAGCTCAGAGCTTGGAGCTGCTTCAGATTCTGTGTCTCTCTCTCTCCCTCTACCCATCCCCTGCTTGCTCTGTCTGTCTCTCTCTGTCTCTCAAAAATAAATAAAAATTTAAAAAAAATGGACTGGGATCCAGCATATAAAAAGGTCTCCTATAACTCAATAACAAAATTACAGGCAACCCAATAAAAATGGGTGTAAGCGGGGATGGGACATCCCACAGAAGAAGATGCATAAGGAAAGATAAGCATGTGAAAGTGAGTGGCTGTCACACCCCAATCAAATGGCTGCCGCAGAAAAGCCAGGAAAAACCCAATATTGGTGAGAACGAGAAGCACCTGGAGCCCTCCTACGTTTCTGGGGGGAATGTAAGATGTTACAACCATCTAACATTGTATCGCAGTTTCTTATAGGAATAAACAGAGGCATCTCTCATGTGACCCAATACCTCCGCCCCTGGATACTTACTTGAGAAGTACAGATGTAAGGTCCCAAGAAGACTGACACCAGGATGTTCATGGACGCTCTCTTTGTGGTGCACACAACCTTGAAAGAGCGCAGGTGGCCATCATTAGAAGAATATATGCACAAACTGTGATATATCCACACCATGGATACTGACAATCGGTTTAGAAAAAACCTACTGATACACGCGGTCACTGTGATGGATCTCAAAAACACATAAGCTGAGGGACATATGCTTTCCTCAAAATGACTACTATTTCAGGCAACATCTTCTCTTCTGTGCTGGAGAAAAATCTGGACAGCGTGTATGGTGGTGGGGGTCGGGGAGGCGGTGGGGTCTGGTGGGTGTGGGTGGAGACTTGGAGGAGCAGCACTCTTCTCTGCCTCAAACAGGGGTGTCACACAGGTGCACGTGCTGAACCGAGACCGTGAAATTTCAGAAATGAGAGTCTGGAACACAGAGTATAAAAGAACTCACCGTGAACTAATTAAAGAGATAAATACGGCCGTAGCAAAAGTAAGCAAGCAACGAAAGACAAGGAGAAGCAGACAGGTTTAAAAATCAACAGAGCATAGGAGTGGACATTGTAACGGTTGAATTTAAAAAGTCGAGGAGCCAATTAAAAACCAGATTCGACTCACATGAAGGAGGAATTCATGAAGCGCAAGATAAATCTGAAGAAATTTCAGAATGTGAGAGAGAGAGAGAATTGGAAAGAAGTTAAGGGCCACGAGGATATAGGGAGTGTTTAGCACCCGACGGAGCCATGAGTGAAGCCAGCAGAAGAGCCCTCTCCCCAACCGCAGAGGGACACCTCTCACCCGCGCCTCGTACCAGCAGGACCCAGGAGAAAACGCAAGAGTACACCGACGCCATGGTGCGTTATGGCCAAGCTGCTGCCTAGAGAGAAGCAAGGGTCTTACACGGAGCAGGAAGGCACATCTACTAAAGAACCACGGTTGACTGGCATCTGCTTCTCGACTGCGAAAGTGGAAATCAGCAGACAGGAAAATATACCTTCAAAGTGCTGGGGGAATAAGGTCAGCCCAGACTTGAGTACCTGAAACACATCTTTCAATCAGAAGAGTCAATAAAGGTATCTACGGATCAGCAGAGGCTGGGAGAGTCTTCGTCCAGCGGGTCTATGCCAAAGGAACTTTAACAAATGGGCTTCAGAGAAGAGCGGGTCCTACCTGGGGGGAAGGCCAGGGTGCAGGAAGAAATGCCAAACCAGGAAAACATTCACGGTGGTCTAAACTCTGTGTCTAAAATAGTAATTTCTCATTTTTGTGGGATGTTTGAAAATGAACAGAACTAAAATACAGTATGTTGGAGGCTGGTTGAGGAGGATCATAATCCAAATTGCAAAGTTCGTATATCCTTTACTTCTTTTTTTAAAATTTTTAATATTTTTATTTATTTTTGAGAGAGAGAAAGAGAGAGAGAGAGAGAGAGAGAGAGAGAGAGAGAGAGAGAGCATGAGCAGAGGAGGGTCAGAGAGAGAAGGAATCACAGGATCTGAAGACAGGCTCCAGGCTCTGAGCTGTCAACTCAGAGCCTGATGTGGGGCTCGAACCCACGAACCACGAGACCATGACCTGAGCTGAAGTCGGACACTTAACTGACTGAGCCCCTCAGGCGCCCCTATGTCCTTTACTTCCACAGGACGTACCATACTCACGGCATACTTTGCGAAGGTAATTGTATGTGCAAAATTTCAGTGTAAGTCAGAAATTTAAGTAAGGTGAAGAAATTAATTGAAAAATGCAAAAAAAACACAACAAAGAACCCAATAAAATTTTTGAACAAAAAAGGAAGGAAAAGGAACATAAAAATAGGACAAAATGAAAGCCAGAGAAGATGTAAAAAAGTCTCTATCAACAATCCCATAAGTGTAAGTGAATCAAATTCTTCAGTTAGCAAAAATGTTAGAGTCGGTGAAAAGAATGCGGATTTCTAATATTTAGAAGACAGAAATCTGAAACATAATAGTGCTGAAAAATGAAGAGTAAATAGATGAAAGGGGTTAAGCAGGCAAAATTAACAACAATAACAAAACCCAAAACCTGATACTAATTTCCAGGGAAAATATACTTTAAAATAGGAGAAAATATAATGATATGGATAATTACTAACATATCATGAATATCCTATCAACCGGAAGATAAAAATTTTAAACTTGTATACACTTAATAAGGTGTTAAACCACATGGAGCAAAAATTGAAGGTGTCATGAGAAGAAAGGTAGGAATTTATAAATCCATTGCCATAATAGGAAGCTTAACACATCTCACAATTATTAGCTCAACCGAATGAAAAATTAAAGCAACACACACACACAAGCACACATATACACAAATGTACACACACTAGAAACATTTATGCAACTTAGCAGGGAAAATGCTATCAAAGTAAATTTCAGTTTGTCAAGAGAAGGAATTCGTATATTCTCACTATTTTATATATACATAATATATATAATGTGTATATTGTTTTTTGTTAGGTATATATGCACACACACATAACCAACCACTATTTTCTTAATTCATCACCTCATACAAGACAGGATCGATGGCTCTTGCATTTCACAATAAAGAACTTTGGTTGAAATTGTTGACCACTAGAGAAAAGACTCTTTTTCTTTTGGTGTTCATTTAAAAGTTTTAGGAAAATAACTCACACATATAGTTTTAATTAAATAAGAAAAAATGACAAAAATACATCTGAGTATCTAGTTAGACTCAGAGATCCGTGTGGTCTGTCAGAGTTCCGTAATCGAATGTGTTACGGTTTTCTCTTTCCTCAAGGGAAAGATAAAGGTCACTGCATTGCCACCCTTCATGAAGATATTGAACATCACAGAAGAATTATAAAGTCTGGTAATAACTTGAAAACATGCACTTTAGTCCTGAATTTTTATTTAAAAAAGTGAAAGTTTGAGGTTTTCAATTTAAATAAATGAAAGATTGGGGAGGGGACATAATTGTTTTATTGTTGATTTAAGGGTATATATATATATGCAAATTTCTTAATAATTGGTAATCTATCATTACCAATAGATCATTATTTGAATCTATCATCTATCTACCTATTATCTATCTCTCTATCTATCATCATCATCATCATCTACTAATGTCTACAAACTTGAGTGAACTATGTTGAAATTTTCAACTAGCAGCATGAATTTAAAGTCCACATAGTCTTCAAAGAAAGAGACTTTAAGGTAGAAACTTTTTTCTTTCCACAATATAATCTATATTTTGGTAAAATGATACAGAGATCTTGGTGAAACTTAAGATATACAGACCATGCCCTTAGTCCATCTGACTCATCTACTTCCCAGGAAAAGGAGAGTTCGTGTGTCCTGTTAGGGCATGGTAGAGGAATGCTACCAAGGCTGTCCCAGAAAATTCGTTCTTAGGATAGATACATCACAATTCAGTTAAATACTTCCTTACTTCTGTGAATTTGGACTGTTTCCAATTCACACCCTTGTAAATGATGTCATCATAGACATACCTGAACACGCATATTTGTAGGAGTCTCTGATTAAAAAGGTGAAGTTGATTTCTGATACTGAAATGTTGAGTAAAAGGATTTAAATTTTAAAAGACCTTGACAGACAATCCCAAAGGAACGTACAGGCTTCTCACACCGATAGTCCTACAAGCAGCACAGAATAGCTCTCTTCTCACTTTGCTTTTGCCAAAACTTAGTGTTCTTATTCACACAGATGTTGTACCCTTTGATACGGGAGTTATGGTATCTAGATTATTTTTGCATTTTGGTGCTTATTAGTGACATTGTCCACATTTACACATATTTATAAAGCGTTTTTCCCTCTTTAGATATTTGCATTTATTCCTACTTTTATGTTCATACTTCACTATTATTTGTAAGTTTTTGTATGTTAAGGTTATTAACTCGATAATTCTTGAAACAAATAATGAAAGGGAAGGGAAGGAGGGAGAGAGAGAGAGAGAGAGAGAGAGAGAGAGAGAGAGAGAGAGATTTAATGTGATTTGTCTTTGATTAGTTTCCTAATAAAATATACACAGGCCAGTATTCAAATTTTAAGCATACTCAGTCAGAGTGGATAATTTTGTCATAGTTAACCAGCATTTTGCCCTTTAGATGTTGGTTATTTAATTAAGGGCTATAAATCGCTACACCTACAGCCACTGTTTATAGTGGTTTACCTGTATGAAATAACTTATTTCAAGATTAATGGAGGTATGTCTACGCTGCTACACAGCAAAGCCCGCACCAATCCTTCTGTTTGGCTGGAGGCTGACTCGCCAAGAAGCGAGCTTACAAACGGCATCCGTCAAGGGGGTGTGTCGGAAGGGACCAGTATGGCGCGCGGTCCCGTTTACTTTACCAGAACTCAAACCGGTGAGCTCATGTTACCTCCTGTTCCTTCTTTTTTGTCTTTTCAGATAAACTTTCATTTTATTTATTCATTTTTTAAATATAATTTGTTGTCAAGTTGGCTAACATACAGTGTGTACTGGGTGCTCTTAGCTTTGGGAATAGATGCCCATGATTCATTGCTCACATACAACACCCAGTGCTCATCCCAACAAGTGCCTTCCTCAATGCCCATCACCCATTTTCCCTTCTCCCTTCCCCCCATCTATCTTCAGCTTGTTCTCTCTATTTTAAGAGTTTCTTATGGTTTGCTGCCCTGGTTGTTTGAAACTACTTTTCCCCTTCCCTCCCCCCATGGTCTTCTGTTAAGTTTCTCAAATTACACATGTGAGTGAAAACACATGATGTTTGTCTTTCTCTGCCTGCCTTATTTCTCTCAGCATAATACCCTCCAGTTCCATCCACGTTGTTGCAAATGGCAAGATTTTATTCTTTCCCATTGCCAAGTAGTAATCCACTATATATATAAACCACATCTTCTTGATCCATTCACCAGTTGATGGACATTTGGGCTCTTTTCATAATTTGACTATTGTTGACAGTGCTGCTATGAACATCGTGGTACATGTGCCCCTATGCATCAGCACTTCTGTATCCCTTGGGTAAATTCCTAGCAGTGCTATTGCTGGGTTGTAGGGTCATTTTTTAAAGTTTTTCAGGAACTTCCACACTGTTTTTCAGAGTGGCTGCACCAGTTTGCGTTCCCACCAACAATGCAAGATGGCTCTCTTTTCTCCGCATCCTCACCAACATCTGTTGTTTCCTGAGTTGTTAAGTTTAGCCATTCTGACAGGGGTGAGTTGGTATCTCAGTGTGGCTTTGATTTGTAGTTCCCTGATAGTGAGTGATGCTGAGCATCTTCTCATGTGTCTGTTGGCCATCTGGATGTCTTCTTTGGAAAAGTGTCTATTCATGTCCTCTGCCCACTTCTTCACTGGATTATTTGTTTTTTGTGTATTGAGTTTGGTAAGCTTTTTTTTTTAATAGATTTTAGATACTAACCCTTGATCTGATATGTCATTTACAAATATCTTCTTCCATTCTGTCAGTTGCCTTTTAGTTTTTTTCATTGCTTCCTTTACAGTGCAGAAGCTTTTCATCTTGATGAGGTCCCAGTAGTTCATTTTTGCTTTTGATTGCCTTGTCTTCAGAGATGTGTCGAGTAAGAAGTTGCTGTGGCTGAGGTCAAAGAGGTTGTTGCTTGCTTTCTCCTCTATGGTTTTGATGGTTTCCTGTCTCACATTTAGGTCTTTCATCCATTTTGGGTTTATTTTTGTGTATGGTGTAAGAAAGTGGTCTAGTTTCATTCTTCTGTGTGTCGCTGTTCAGTTCTCCCAGCACCATTTATTAAAGAGATTGTCTTTTTTTTTTTCTATTGGCAGCTCTTCCCTGCTTTGTCAAAGATTTGTTGGCCATATATTTGTGAGTCCAATTCTGGGTTCTTTTTTCTATTCCTTTGGTTTATATGTCTGTTTTTGTGCCAGTACCATACAGTCTTGATGCTGACAGCTTTGTAGGAGAGGCTAAAGTCTGGGATTGGGATGCCTCCCGCACTGGTTTTCTTTTTCAACATTACTTTGGCTATTCAGGGTCTTTTGTGGTTCCACACGAATTTTAGGGTTGTTTGTTCTAGCTTTGAGAAGAACGCTGGTGCCATTTTGATGGGGATTGCATTGAATGTGTAGATTGCTTTGGGTCATAATGACGTCTTAACAATGTTTATTCTTCCGATTCACGAGCATGGAATGATTTTCCATTTCTTTGTGTCTTCTTCAAGATAATCTAAGGGCTGAGAGCAGAGGCCTACACTGGTAGGAACATTTCAGGAAGAAGAGGTTCTTTAAGAGAGTGAGACCCTAACACTGAAAACATTAGCAACATCCTGTTGGGTTGAATCAGCATATAGTGGTAGAGATGAGTTTTGGATTGTAATGTGATTTTTTTCTTATCTGAACTTACTCTGTCTCTTCATTTGTGGTGATGATCCCCCCCCCTTTTTTTTTTAAAGTTTATTTATTTTGAGAGGGACAGAGAGACAGAGAGAGTGAGAGTGCAAGCAGGGGAGGGGCAGAGAAAGAGGGAGAGGCTCTGCACTGTTAGCACAGTCGAACTCATGAAACTGTGAGATTATGACCTGAGCCCAAATCAAGAGTCAGACACTTAGGCAACAGAGCCACCCAGATACCCTTTTCCCCGCTTTTGTGAAAGTGTATTAACTTAGGCTAAAAAGCCGTCACTGCTAGATTGGGTGACATCCCCTCACCTAGGCCCTCTCTAGCCCACTGTCTACCAGCTGCTGTGCCCCTCAGCATCTGTTGATTTGCATGGGCTTGATTGCATGATGGCCTGTTTTACGTGTCGACTTGGTTGGGCCCTCATATTTAGTCACATGTCGTTCTGTCTGTGCGGGTGTTTTGGGATGAGATTACCATTTGAGTCAGCAGATTGAATCAAGCCGATTGCCTTCCCTATGTGGGTGGATTTCATCAAGTCAGTTGAAGACCTGGACAGAACAGACCTGACCCCAAGTAAAAGAATTCCTCCTGCCTGACAGCCTTTGAACTGGGACATCAGTTCTTGCTGGTTCTACAGCAGCTTCTGGTGTTCGGAGGTGAACAGGATGTCAGCTCTGTGGATTCGGGACTTGCCAACCTCCGTAATCACAGGAGCCAATTCCTTATAATCAATCTCTGGATGGATGGATGGATGGATGGATGGATAGATAGATAGATAGATAGATTGATAGGAGGAGATAGATCTAGATAAAAATACATGTCCTATTGATTCTGCATCTCTGGAGAGCTCTGGCCACTACAGTCACCTTATGATGAGCACTGGAGGGGGGTTGGTTGACACAAAGCTGGAGGACGGCAGAGTAGGCGGGAGAATCCTCTGGTGCCGGGGGTCACCTCTCAGGTCCCTGCACATACTGAGTTAGAGAGAGAGGAGATACACAGACTGCTGAGACTATCACCACCATGCTCTACAGCTGATGTTTCTTTGTCCCTCTGAATGAAACCCAGGGCTGCCCCTGAGGAGCGCAGGCTGTGTGGGCAGGCAGAGCGGGCGCTGGCCTGTGCTCAGGCCCTCGTGGCAAAGAAAGAATCACCCTGGCCAGTCATGCCCAGAACACACTGCTGACCAGCAGGGGGTGCCACGCAAGGACAGCCACTGTCAGGCCACATGCTGGGCTCATGGAAGGGGAAGGTTCCCGGCTGGGAACCTGTGGAGAGCACTGGGGACCTGTTCTGACGGGGTGGAAACTCGGTCCTAAGGCTCACACTCGGCCGTGTTTTGTAACCACTGGCGTGAGTCAGGGGCATTTGTCTGCATATCACATCAACCGATGCATGTGAGAAAGTTTATCCTTTCAGAGTTTTCGTTTCCTTATTTTAAAATAAGGATAATAATGGGAACTCTCTCTAATCTAGCATGAGATTAACATCTGTCATACACTTGTGATGGGTGCTGTCCATCCCTGGCCATCCTGCCTCTGGAAGCGTGGATGTTTTAGTGAAGAAGAAGCACCCCTGGAGAGGTTAACGCAACACGTCCTGTAAAGATGGGTGTGGGGTGGAGTGTGCGCCTGCAGGTGTGGGAGGTTTCCGTGTGCTCATGTCTGTGTGGACGTGCACGGACACATGCACAAGCGTGCATGCGTGTTTGTGTATGCATGTGCATACTTGTTTGCCACACGTGATAGTCTCTTCATGTGTGTGTGTATGCACACACACGTGCATGCATGTTCACGTGTTGTGTCTTCGAGTGTGTGTGTCTGTGTGGCTGTGAGGGAACCGTCAGGAAGTAAGACCCCAGGAGTCAGGACAAGTCTTCCAGGGACTAGGGAGTCTTCTGTCCAAAGTTTCGTGGCTCACATGAGCAGGGATACAGTTTAGATTTTGAAAGAAGACAGAGAAGCATTGTCGTGCAGATGGCTCTCGGGGGAGATGAGTGCACGGACGACCTTCCCCACCCGAAGGGCTGAGCGAGCTGCACTTGGAAATGGGGCTGCCATTTGGAAATTACGGAGAAATTCACTCACTGCCGCTTTTGATTGTAAGTCTGAGGAAATTCTCAGCAGGTAAGATATAAATTAATGTGTTTTGTGAAAACCCAGAGATACTCTATTGTGATTCTTCCATATGATAAGCTTTAGCCATCTGTTTCAAGTTTTCATTTGCTTAATATTTAATCTGTGTTTAAAAATTAATTTATATCATGAAAAATGACAAAGCTTCTCACTAAGTCATAACTGGGTTCAACAAGATAACAGTTGAATAGATAAATTTCTTGCCTTCTTTTTTCAGAGTGCTTAGATTTAAGCAGATGTAGTTTTTCCAACTAATAACAATGGAAATTAAAATGACCCTTGAGTTTTACCTTTTACCAATGTCTGCAGTTCTGGGACTTCACTATGTAGAATGGGTAGGTTAGAAATATCTTATGTTAACAATTCATAGGCAATGCAATAGAGATGTTAACTGTGAGGAAAATGTGAAGTTAACAAGAACAGAAGAGAAAGTGTATCTTCCTATGTTTATGATATTATCCTTGATGATTACATAACAAATAGACTAGATATATTTAGTATAGAACTTTTTCAAATATTTTTTGCTATCTGTAAATCATGCTTAAATACCACAGCTTCATATTTTTTATTCAGAGTAGAAAGCTAGGATGCTTTTACCTTTAATGAAATTATTTTTAATGTTTTATTTTATGAGAGAGAGAGAGAGAGAGAGAGTGCACGAGCAAGGGAGGGGCAGAGAGAGAGGGAGACACAGAATCGGAAGCAGCTCCAGGCTCTGAGCCATCAGCACAGAGCCCCATGCGGGGCTCGAACCCATGAACCCTTGACTGGAAGTCAGGTGTGAAATGTTCAGTCCCGGCTTCAGTGTCCCAGGGTCAAGGGTTGACCTTTCCAAGTCCCTGGGATGGGGCTGGTGTGATGGGTGCCTTGGGGCCAACGGTCTCGGTGTCTCCGGCCTGTGAGCCGATCAGACTCCGTGCACGTAGCCTCGGGGACTCGGGAGGGGTCTGCAGCACCGGGCTTGCACGCCAGCATGAGGGACAGGACGAGAGAAGTCAGCACCACCGTCAGCCAAGAGCGTCCTCTGCGACCCCGTTCCCAGACGTCGGACTTGCTGCACAGGCGACCGAGGCCGACGATGGGGCGCCCAGAGCAGGACACCGGTGATGTAAAATGACAGGATCACCCGCACTGAGACCGCGTAAACCGCTGAGCAAACGCTTGGGGCCGCGTGTGCAGGTTCAAGGTCTGTTTGCGGCACCGTGGGAGTCTGTAGTCAGCATAGCACCCGTGTGTTCACGAGCCCGGTGACAGCTAGCGATGGCTCTGCGGTCCCGCCTTGACCCGCAGGACCCTGGGGCCTCCCAGAGCAAGGCGGAGGGTTCCTGAGTCGGGAAGCAGGGCAGGAGGCAGGACCTGGTCGGACGGAGGTCTCGCCCCGGAGCGGGATTAGTAAAGGCAAGGGTTAACCCTCCACCAGGCCAGGACAGTGAAGAGCCCAGCATCCCCGCCTTAGGTGGAAAGAGCTGAGGGCCGTGCGGGGCACCGGGAGGAGGCCCGTCACCCAGAGGCAGGCTCAGCAAGGCAGATCGCGGCTGCCAGTGGACAGCAGGTGCGTCTGTGTCTGTCCTCCAAGCCTGACCCGCCGGCTGGGCCCTGATTCCCCCATGTCAGCCGAGCCGAGTTCCACTCTTTGAGAAGACGCCGGAGGAGCTGTGCTGTTCACCATGTCCACATGTCTGTGCTACAAGGTAGAACAGTCTCGGGAAGGCGGGCTGACGCGCCTGACCGAGGGTCACTGGGTTCAGGCGGGCAGCCCGTGAGGTCCTCTCCAAGTTCTCGTATAACATGTGTTCTTCATGTGTAACATGTGTTATACTTTGTCAATAGTTTACTGTTTTGTTATTTTTTTTCCTAATGAGTGGTATTGACTAACAAAACTTTATCTTTTAGTATTCAATAAGAATTGGTTTCAAGATCAGGTTGGCCTCATAAAATACATGTATTGGAAATGTTCCTTCAGCTCCACCCAGGGAGAGTTTATGGAAGAAAAGAATGTGGTTCACTGAACCTTTGGTGGACTAACTTTTCATGTCAGCCCTACTGCTCTGACCAGGCACACTGGTGGAGGGGACAATCCAACGCTCTATGCTAACAAAGTCAAAGAGAATCAGGTTTCAATAAGCTAGCACACAGATAATTCACTCAACAAAGTTATTTCTCTGGCCTCATTATTGGTAATGAACAAGCACTTTAATGCTCCCTGTGTCATAATAGTCCATACACTAAGGATTGTTGGGTGATTTATTAAAGAGGTTCTTTTTAAAATTATTTATTTATTTTTATTTTACTTTATGAATATAATTTATTGTCAAATCGGCTTACATCCAACACCCAGTGCTCATCCCAACAAGTGCCCTCCTCAATGCCCATCACCCATTTTCTCCTCCCCCCACCCCCATCCACCCTCAGTTTGTACTCAATATTTAAGGGTCTCTAAAAAATAGTTACAAACAGAGAGCGAGGGAGAAGTTCTTATTTTAAGTAAGCTCTATGGCCAACAAAGGGCTTGAACTCATGACCCTGAGATCAAGAGTCCCATGCTGCCACAGAGCCAGCCAGGTGTCCCTGTTTCAAAGATTTTCAAGATTCTTCATCAACATGTAGTTGTTAGCTAGTGGTTGCCTAGACACAGTTCCTTACACTTTGTTTTTACAGGTTTATTGGGGTATAATTAATGTATAGTCATCTATATATTTTGAAAGGTAGACTTTGATGAGCTTTGACATAGATATATACCTAAGAAACTATCCCCACAATCAAGATAATGAACATATATACCACCCTCCAAAATTTCCTATCTTCCCAACCCCTTATCCCCAGGTAACAATTTCTTCTTATTTTTTCATTTATGATTTTATTAGATTTTTTTCTTCCTATCAATACTGACTCAATGGTTTATAACACAGGTTTTGTTTTGAGAGTCAGTGATCATCGGAAAACCTTGTTCGATGAGGCACTGGAGTTTTTGTTTTCCACATTACCACTTCTCTCTTTTGCTCTGCAATCTAAAAAGCAGTGAAAACACTCTCCTCAGCTGACTGCTTGTTCCAAACTGCAGAGCACGGGGCTGTGAGGCAGCATCTGCTCTTCTCTTTGATACGGCTCACGGAGGTTGGCTTTACTAACTGCTGAAGGTCTGGTTTGCAGATGTTAACATAAAAACCAAAAATATAATTATTGGAAAATTAGTTGATGGCTCTTTCAGTATTTCAGAGAAAGCCAATATAATGTTTCTAATAAATGTTGATTTGCCTGCCCAGAAATAAAAACAGAGTAGAATATCCTGATGTTTTTCTTTGAAAATTTTTCAAATAGAAGCTTCATGTATTAATGATGTGCATATAAACTCAGGGGGCAAACGCCACAGGCTTCCTTAGCCCCTT
The DNA here is from genome assembly GCF_006229205.1 of Suricata suricatta. NCBI lineage: Eukaryota > Metazoa > Chordata > Mammalia > Carnivora > Herpestidae > Suricata > Suricata suricatta. The sequence goes on along the minus strand of NC_043709.1, from coordinate 135,753,583 downwards.
GACTGCTGAGTCACTGAGAATCCAATTTTAATTATAAGTCGGTTGACTTTCCTTCCATCAAAACCTCCTCCTATCCACATCTAACTGAGATATAATTAGGATCAAATATCAAATACTGAATTCTGGGTTAATTAGCCTAATTTTCTTGGCAACTAATTATTCCACTGGGTTGATTTTTTTTCCAGACACTTTCTTAGGCCTGGTTCTTTCAAGTCCTCTGAACGTCCTTTTGGAAGTGATTCAATTGGTTACAAGACACCAAAACCAACACTATTTCCCCCAAGGTGTGTCTTAAAAGTTTGTCATTATTTACTACATGTATTCATTTTTGAAGTGGAAATGTACTTCCAAGTAGTCTGTTTAAGTATTAATAGAGTCCAAGGCTAGTGTGAAAGCCATACTCCTTGTAAAGTGATAAAAATGTGAACTCAGACGTGAAGACAGGCATCAGGGAAGAGTGGATAAAAGAAGCAGAAGGGGATGTGGGAAAAGAGAGAGAGAAGCAGTGTACTGAGGGGAGCAGACACAGGAAATGAAGAGTGACATCAGAGAAAACTTCTTACATGATCAAGTAGGAGCCAGGGTTCCTTTAAACACATCTTTTTATGGCAATTAATCTCTTTGTTCCAGATGAATTAAGTTTCTTCCATGCTCATGGATTGGAAGAACAAATACTGGTAAAATGTCAATACTACCCAAAGCAATCTACACATTCAATGCAATCCCAATCAAAATGGCACCAGCATTCTTCTCAAAGCGAGAACAAACAACCCTAAAATTCGTGTGGAACCACAAAAGACCCCGAACAGCCAAAGTAATATTGAAGAAGAAAACCAGTGCGGGAGGCATCCCAATCCCAGACTTTAGCCTCTCCTACAAAGCTGTCAGCATCAAGACTGTATGGTACTGGCACAAAAACAGACACATGGACCAATAGGAATAGAAAAGAGAACCCAGAATTGGGCCCACAAATGTGTAGCCAACAAATCTTTGACAAAGCAGGGAAGACTATCCAATTGAAAAAAGACAGTCTGTTTAGCAAATGATGTTGGGAGAATGGTCAGCGACATGCAGAAGAATGGACTTGGACCACTTTCTTACACTGCACACAAAGATAAACTCAAAATAGATGAAAGACCTAATGTAAGGCAGGAAACCATCAAAATCCTAGCAGAGAAAACAGGGAAAAAACCTCCTTGACCTCAGCTGCAGCAACTTTTTACACAACATGTTTCTGAAGGCAAGAGAAACAAAAGCAAAAATGAACTACTGGGACCTCATCAAGATAAAAGGCGTTTGCACTGCAAAGGAGACAATCAACAAAGCCAAAAGGCAACTGACCAAATGAGAGAAGATATTTGCAAATAACATATTGGATAAAGGGTTATATAAAGAACTTACCAAACTAAACACTGGCGAAACAAATAATCCAGTGAAGAAATGGGCAGAAGACATGGATAGACACTTTTCCAAAGAAGACATCCAGATGGGCAACAGACACATCAAAAGATGCTCAACATCACTCATCATCGGGGAAATACAAATCAAAACCGCATTGAGATACCACCTCACACTGGTCAGAGTGGCTAAAAATTAACAACTCAGGAAACAACAGATGTTGGCAAGGATGTGGAGAAACGGGGACCCTCTTGCACCCTGTTGGTAGGAATGTGAACTGGGACAGCTGCTCTGGCAAACAGTGTGGAGGTCCTTCAAAAAATAAAAATAGAATTACCCTATTACCCAGCAAAAGCACTACTAGGAATTTATCCAAAGGATAAAGGAATGCTGATGCACAGGGGCACATGTACCCCAATGTTCATAGCAGCCTTTCAACAATAGTCAAATCATGGAAAGAGCCCAAATGTCCATCAACTGATGAATGGATCAAGAAGATGTGGTTTATCTATACAATAGAATACTACTTGGCAATGACAAAGAATGCAATTTTGTCATTTGCAACAATGTGTATGGAACTGGAGGGCATTATGTTAAGTGAAATAAGTCTGGCAAAAAAACACAGACATCATATGTTTTCACTTACATGTTGAATTTGAGAAATTTAACAGGGGGAGGGGATGGGGAAAAGTAGTCTCAGATAAGCAAGGCAGCAAACCATAAGAGACTCCTAAATACAGAGAACAACTGAGGATGGATGGGAGGTGTGGAGGAGAGGGGAAAATGGGTGAGAGGCACTGAGGAGGGCACTTGTTGGGATAAGCACTGGGTGTTGTATGTAAGTGACGAATCCTGGGAATTTACTCTTGAGGCCAAGAGCACACTGTATACACTGTATGTTAGCCAACTTGATAATAAATTGTATTAAAAAACAAAACAAAACACAAGAAGCAATCTGGAAACCCTTCCTAATCATGTTTCCCCCCCTAATTATACCATAATTTGAAATTCTATAGCATAAACTATGAATATATTTGCAGTGTATTTCCACTCTAAATAAAATTCATTTATTTTATTTTTTAAATTCAAATTCAAGTTATTTAACATGCAGTGTAGTCTTGGATTCAGGCGTAGGATCCAGTGATTCATCTCTTACATTTGACACCCAGTGCTCATCCCAACAGGTGTCTGCCTTAGTGCCCACCACCAATTCAGCCCATTTCCCCTCCAGCAACCCTCAGTTTTATCTCTGTATTTAAGAGTCGCTTATGGTTTGCCTTACTCTCCGTTTTTATCTTATTTTTCCCTCCCTTCTCCAATGTTCATCTGTTGTGTTTCTCAAATTCCACATATGAGTGAAATCATGAGACATCTTTCTCTGATTGACTTATTTAGTCAATAATACCCTCTAGTTCCATCCATGTTATTGCAGATGGATAAAAAGTTAGACTTATATTCTATTTGAAGTCAGAGATGGGATGCTTACTGTTTTTGATTAGGCATTTCCCCACCAATTATTCCCAAAATACAATGAAGTCTTTCCAGAGAAGATAGATCCCTTGAATTCTATTTGCTGATAACAAAAATAATTATTTTAATGTAGCTTATTCTGAAATGCAGTTTTCTGGTTTGAAAAGGGAAAATAGACAATGTAAATCCTGGTTAAAATGTAGAAATTTGAGAAGAAATTCATTTCAGTGATTCTTTGTGCTTGGTTTCATTCTTGCCTACTGTGTACACACAAACATACTTGTTGAATTAAAATTGTGATAATCAGCACTTCTTTAATTCCTGGTTATATATTTTTTTGATAAGTTGTTATTTTCTTTCCCTTTTTTTTTCTGCCCATAACTGCTTGTCCTTGACACAGCTCAGTCCCTTCACATATACACATATCTCTTTGTAACTTAGTTATCAGTGTTTTCCCTCCTTTTTTTTTGGTAATGATATAGGAAAGCATAGATATCCCATTGTTATCAACATTACTGTTTCATTTAAAATAGGTATATCTTTGAAGTAATACATGAATGAAAGATGCATTTTAATTTAATTTACTAAACTATTTAGTAAAAGAATATAATCCATTTACACTTATTGTCAAATGGAAACTCTTTACATTAATCCAAACGTGGTACATTGCATTTTATCTTTCTTATATCTTTTGTGTTGTTTCCTTATTCTTCATTGCTCATTGATACTGGTTGATAAAATGCTATTGCTTTTCATATCATATTCCTAATAGTACTCATTGATTCCTCCAGGTTTGTGAAAATACTTTATGTCTTTGTCAACATCTACCTTATATAAAAATTTCTCTGACTTTCACTGACATAAACATGCTTTTATTCTCCTTCCACCCTGAGGACTCACAAATATCTGATGTTTATTCTTCAAATGGCATTTACCTTTGGTTTGTTTCAATTTTAGGTTTTTTGGTATTAAGTACTTTTAACTTTGCATTAAGCATCTTTAAGAAAATTTTAAACCATTATAAAAAATCTTATAAAGTACATTGTCACCAGCATCCTTCACAGAGCTATAACAAACAATTCTAAAATTTGTATGGAACCACACAATTTGAGGAAAAGACCTCGAACAACCAGAGTAATGTTGAAAATGAAAACCAAAGCTGGATGCATTATAATTCCAGTCTTCAGACTGTATTAAAAAGCTGTAATCATTAAGGCAGTGTGGCACTGGCACAAAAACAGACCAGAGATCAAAGGAACAGACTAGAGAACGCAGAAATGGACCCACAGATGTGTGGTCAGCTAATCTTTGACAAAGCAGTGAAGAGTACCCAATGGACAAAAGAGTCTCTTCAGCAAATGGTGCTGGGAAAACTGGACAGCAACATGCAGAAGAGTGAACCTGGACCACATTCTTACATCATACACAAACACAAATTCAAAATGGATGAAAGGCCTAAATGTGAAGCAGGAAACCTTCAAAACCCTAGAGGAGAAAACAGGCAACAACCTCTTTGACCTTGGCTGTAGCAACTTCCTACTAGACATGTCTCTGGAGGGAAGCAAAAATGAACTATTGGGACCTCATCAAGATAAAAAGCTTCTGTACACCAAAGGAAACAATCAATGAAAAGTCAACTAACAGGATGGGAGAAGATATTTGCAAATGACATATCAGATAAAGGGTCAGTATCCAAAATCTATAAGGAACTTTCCAAACTCAACACCCAAAAACCAAATAATCCAGTGAAGAAATAGGCAGAAGACGTGAATAGATATTTTTCCAAAGAAGACATCCAGATGGATAACACACACATGAAAAGATGCTCAACATCACACATCAGCAGAGAAATACAAATCAAAACCACAATGAGCCGCCACCTCACACCTGCCACAATGGTTAAAATTAACATCCCAAGAAACAACAGATGTTGGCAAGGATGTGAGAAAGGGGAGCTATTTTGTGCTGTTGGTCGGAATGCAAACTGGTGCAGCTACTCTGGAAAAACAGTATAGAGGTCCTCAAAAAATTAAAAGTAGAACTACTCTATGACCCAGCCATTGCACTACTAGGTACCTATCCAAGGGACACAGGTGTGCTGTTTCAAAGGGGCACCTGCACCCCATGTTTAGAGCAGAACTATCAACCATAGCGAAGTATGGAAAGAGCCCAAATGTCCACCGATGGATGAATGGATAAAGAAGATGTGGTATATACACACAATGGAGTATTACTTGGCAGTCAAAAAGAATGAAATCTTGTCTTTTGCAACAGTGTGGAGGGAACTAGAGGGTATCATGGTCAGTGAAATGAGTCCATCAGAGAAAGACAGATAGCATCTGATTTCACTCATATGTGAAACTTGAGAAACACAACAAATGAACATAAGAGAATAGAGGGAAAAATAAGATAAAAACAGGGAGGGAGGCAAACCATAAGAGACTTTTAACTACAGAGAACAGACGGAGGGCTGCTGGAGGGGAGGGGAGTGGGGGGTGGGAGAAATGGGGGATGGGCATTCAGGAGGGCGCTTGCTGGGATGAGCACTGGGTGTCTGTAGGTAAGTGATGAATCTGTGAGTTCTAATCCTGAAACTAAGGCTACATTGTATGTTAACTAAATTGTACTGAAATAAATAAAAATAATAAAAATGCATTCCCAAGGGAAAACAAAACAAAATGATTATTTTGACTTACGTCTGAATTTTATTAGATGAATGACTATCACTATTTCTCCTACTCCATAGTTTCTTCTCCTTCATTTTTGTTATTCTCATGTTCTGTTTGTTTGACTGGTACACAACTTGAGCAAGTGAGGGAGATTTGTTTTCAGAATCCTATTAATATACACGTTTCTGTTGTATGCGCTTGGAGTGAGGTTTGAGCTGCTGACATTCTTGTTACCTGATTTCGTGCGTGGATAGATGTCCCGGCGAACCGGGAAGCGTGATGCACATGGGAGTCACTGCGCGGTTTCCAGGGGCGTCCTCGGAGCATGGCCAGTGCCGTGCGAGCACCCCGTTCCGTGTGCCTTCACCCACATGTCAGCAGGGAGTCAGCCACGCGTGGGAACCCTTTGAGCAGGTGAAGTTCTGAGGCTCTTTTCTGCTTCCTCCCTTGGAGTTCCCTCAGAAGAGATGAATTTCAACACAGGATGCAGAGAACGTGCAGGGATTCCGAACGGGGCGGCTGGAGGGCAGCCTTCCAACGAGCAGGACTGGGGATTCCCACCGCTCTGATTGGAAGCCCGGTGTGCTATCGACTTACAAGTATGCGAAACGGGGAATTAAGGTCACTGGCAAAAAGACTGGCTTTCAAAAGGAAGAATGGAGGTGAGGTACAAGTTTTTATTCGGAGACTGGAAGTGAAGAATAGGGAAAAACGGTACTCTGATGGATAAACAATCCGGGCAAGGTTAAATGATCTGGGTCTTCATTTTGCTGCATCGACCCCACTGGCACAGAGGCCAGATGGGTCACGAGCCTGTGTGTGGGACCACAGCCCTTGCCAGATGCGTCACCGCCAGGGAAAACAAAGTGGTTCCATATCACCCTTGTGTCTCACGCCTCCGTTAGGGATCCAAGTAAAATTTCCCATAAACTCATTTCCCTTCATCATGGCGTTTTGTGAACATCCCGGACCAGCTATGTAGGTATCCTGCATCATTTCTTCCTCAAAGACTTTCATTTTTGGTCCTCATGTGCGCACAGAACACGCACACGCACACACACATGGACACGGGCACACGCGCACACACATACTCTACCTGCGCCACGCAGACCGCGGCTCTTCTGCAGTCAGCTGCACACCACCTGTGACCTCATAATCCACCGCGAGGTTCCTGTCAGGTTTAGGACTGCAACAAGGTGTAATTAGGGGCGAGGCCCTGTCTTATCTCCTTGTTTGTCCCAGGGCGTCCAGTACGGGACTCTGGACAGGCCAGATTCTCAATAATTGTTTGCCAATCACGTGATTGTGGCCAATATTTTAGGAAGTTCCTGAGGAGCAACAGCACCATCGTGGCACCCGGGGAAAAGCGCAGGGCGCGCCCGCTGGGCGGTTTGCCTGCACCAGATACGGGTCCATGGGTTCCCAGCATTCTTATATAACGAAGTAAGCTGCTGGCTAAAAATACAGGTTTTAGACATTTTTTTCCCACTTGGATTGGAGCTGAATTGCTTTGCACATTCTTTGGAGAAACAACTGAATCCTGTTAGCGCGGTGAGTCAGCTGTCTATATTTGTGGCACTGGCTTTATGGAGAGCATGTATTTATTAGGGAATGGCACCCGAGGGAATAAGGAAATCTAGACGGACGTCTTGGGTTGTCTCTCTGCCACACCTGGGCAGCTCACATTTCCCACCAAATCAGTGAAAAAAAATCACGCAAGCATTCAAGGTAGTTGTTTGGAATTTTGAGTGCAGGAAATGTGTGAGAATGAGTTTTTCATTTTTCATTATTTTTGCTTCATGTAGACATGATTCAAATACTAAGAATTACATTGCACCTTTAAACTAGATACACGAACACCGTTTGTAGCTGACATTCTCCATCTCTGCGCACTCATTTGTTAGGTGAGGGGTGCATTTCTGGTTCCACATCAGGCATCAAAATTCATCTTAAAGAGAAAACCATTGTTTAGGGAAATATTTTCTGCCATCAGTGCAGATCCAGGTGTGACCCTCGGTGCCAGTGTCCCCCACGGATCAGGGCAAAGGGATGTTTTTCTCACTCTGACAAACCCGCTTGAAAGTACGTACTGTTCTGTAGAGGGAAAGAAGAAGCGGCAAGAGAGGTGGCCGACCACGGAGCCGGCAAGAGCATGGTGATGAGGGGAGGCAAGCACGGAGAGAAAGCCAAGTGACCGGTGTGGACATGGGGACGGTCCCCACCGCATGCACTTCCTGTGCGTCAGCGTCGTGGATCTCAGGAGGCAGGTGTGGACCCAGCCTGGGGAAGCTTGCCGAGTGTGCGCAGAAGGAGGGACCAGGGCACAGGGTCTTCGAGTTTCCACTGGTGCAGCAATGGGAGATGCCGGCAACTGCTATTTATAGTACAGAGGACAACCTGAGTCCAAGTGACCTTTTTATGGTAACTGAGAAGAGTCTCCTGCTGAAATGTGTTACAGGTCAAGTGTTGGTTTTAATCAGTTGAGCATCTTCTCTCGGAGAGGCTCCATGGCTAGCTTTGTGCAGGGCACCAGCGGGTGTAGAACAGATACACTTAGACCTGTGCACGACACTAGGCAAAGGGAACGGGATTCAAGTTAAATATGGGTGGGGGAGGGGAAGAGTTCTTTGCAGAAGCTGGAAATAAAAGAAGGTAACGGCCTGATTTCTAGTGGGAAGGGGTGCAGCTCAACCACGGGGGCTCTGCTGTGGACACACCCCATGGATGTGGGACACAGCCTTGTTAGAGATGCAATCAGCTAAACGGTTGACACTTTCTTTGATATTTAAGTCAAAGACTCTCTATAAATCTAAGTGGCTGTTTACTCAGGGTGCAGCTTCTCTTCCTGCGTTTGGAGCTTGTCAATGAGTGGATGCATTTATCCATCCTCCTGTGATTCTAAACAAACCCTCTGGAGAGCCGGATTGTACAGGGAATAAAAGCCACAAAAGAAAAGCAGTCTAGATATCATCTGTATTTACAAATTCATTTTCTTGGCGTATAATTGGTAAAGTGGAAGTATAATTTTCTCCCGGTTCCACAGTGCCTCTCTTCCAGCTATTTTTAGAGTGGTGTTTGGGAGCTCGGGGGTGGGCGGGCGGCGAAGCTCAGGCCTCCCCCCTTGCAGTTGTCTGCGGGTCCTGACATGCTGGCTGAGTGCACCGGGAGGCAGAGCCTTGAAATGGAAATGCGTGGGATGAGAGGGGAGCGGCCCGGGTCGGCAGCAGCTGTGTTGCAGGACGGCGTTCTCCGTGGATCCCGTAGGTGTCTGCAAAGGCAGGAAGCGCTTCTCCTCAGTAAATAACCTGTATAACTCCTTTCTGGAGGAGAGGATGAGCTGGTCTTGCGGGAGAAAAACCCGGCCGAGCTTTCCTTTCCATGGAAATTTCTGAACAGCCCTTCTGTGTCATTCCCGGGGGAATGTTCCTTTTGTGTCTAAGGCTCCTGCCCAAGAATGTTGGGGGTGGGTGGGTCTCCACATGTTGCTTTATGATCGTTATTTTATTTTCTAAGGGAGCAGAGCTTTGCTAATATCCACAGGCAGAGGTTACATTTTGAGAAATGAATCCATGACTAACACCCTAGGTGAACTTTCTGTGGCTGGGACATTAAACAAATTTTTATCTTTATCTTTATCCATTCTGTGTCTTGCTCATTTGAAAAAAGAAGTGAATCACGAGCAGAATTTGACGACTACTTGGCTTAGTTGTAGAATTCAGGGCTGATCGAGGGTATGGATGTAATGGGTTAATCAGTTTAGTAAATTGGATATGAACTTTCGAGTCAAAAGCTAAATTCGAAAACAGACATTCTACACAACACTTGTCACTTAGGAAAAATATATACCCACACGTGTGCAAGGGATACGTGTAAAATCCTGAGATTGGGCCACATTATGTTGAGTGAACACAGCGGGGCCGTTTTCTCCCCTCGGGGATGTATGAATCCTGCAGTACGGGATTCTGGGCGTTAGTCCTGGGTGGGGCCAGCGACAGGAGTCTGCCTTGTGCCAGTGCTAAATGGAGATCTTTATGGTTGTGATACTTGCATTTTATGTTGTGCTTTGTGCCGTTTTACATCTGCTGTGTCATAGCTGATAAGGCTCTCCATGCTCCACGCGGGACACATCTCTGCACTTCGGTGACCTGGCTTCATGTGGTTTGAAACCCAACATTTGATTGTCTTTTAGGGAGTTACTGCTTCCTTTTACTATGTTTTTGTTTATTTTTTTGTTTTCTAGGTTTCCCCCACCCCCTGTCTTTATTGTCTCCCTGTTTATCCATGCCAGTGATTTGGAAAAGAAATCCAAAACTAATTTTTAAATTATTTATGTTTTTACCTACCTAATGATCAAAACCACAGTTTGGCCTCTGAAAGGTGAGAGATTTATTACCCTTCTATTGCTCATGCCATTCCTTATTCCATAATGAAAAACACCTGATCTTCCTAAAAAAATTGTTTTAAATTATCTGATTTACTGACCAGTATTTTACCACATTTAAAATAGTGGCCCCAGTTTTGTGCTTAACAGTTTTCAGTGGCCATTTGTTATTTTAGTCTGTATTTTTGGTCCTGGTTTAGACCTAAATTACTTCAATTTGCGTTTGATTTGCTTACTGCCCAATAAATTCATAGCTGAATTTGCATTTTTTTAAAAAAATGTTAATGTTTATTTATTTTTGAGAAGAGAGATGCAGAGCATGAGCGGGGGAGGGGCAGAGAGCGAGGGAGACACAGAATCCAAAGCAGCTTCAGGCTCCGAGCTGTCAGCACAGAGCCCGATGCGGGGCTCCAACTCACGAACTGTGAGATCATGACCTGAGCCGAAGTTGGACAATTAACCAACTGAGCCCCCCAGGCGCCCCTGAAATTGTGTTTAAATTCTTTTTTCTTTCAAGTACAAGAGCCTGGTTTATAATCCGCTTGTCATTATTGCTGATGCTCTTGTTGGTGCCGCAACCCGTCAGTGAGAACCTGGCTGCTTATAAAATTCTCAAGGTCCCCGGTTTTACTGCAAGTTGTGTAAAAACGATGCACAGTGTCCTTTAAAAATTAGGGCTGGGCAGGATTACGAGGCTACTGTGATCCTTATTTATACTTTGGATTTTTTTTATCAATATGCCTGTAAATTATTCGATTTAGTTTTTATAATTAAACTTTGCCCCATTTTTCTGTCATTATTTTATTTAAATTTAAAAAATAATCAGCACATGGTCCATTTTTACTTTCAAATTGTGCTTTGGTTTTGTGTCCTTGGGCTCTGCTTCTGTTCCCGTTTTTCCACGTTTTCCCTCAGGTTCGCCGGATAAATATTCAGCTTAGATCTTGAGTCCCAACCGTCCATTTTTATCACCTCAGCGTGGACTCACACCTCGTCCCCCTCGTTCTTTGCTAAGGGAGTTTTTTCCACGTCACTTATATGTGTGCCGCTCGATTTTATACGTTCACAATTCCAAAGTGGATTTGAGTTCTTCATGCCCCCCGCCGGCCCCCCTTCTCGCTGGCCGGCGCGCCCTCACCTCCATGTTGCCCACGTGTGGGTCCCTCCCTGACCTCTGGCTTCACTTTTAGTCTTGTTATGTCCCGTTGTGAGCCACCCCCCCCCTTCCTACATTCCGCCTGGCTCACCAGGGATTCACCTTCTGCTGTATTATGTTTTCACCAATCTTTAAACTTCCCTTCCCCTTGTTCTGGTGACATCACGGTGACGCCCAAGGAGTCGTATCAGGGGCCCCTCCTCTTGAGCGCAGGTGGCACCCGCCCCTGGCTTCTCGCCAGCACAGTATGGCAAAGGGGAGGCCTGCCGCCGTCCTGGGGGCTGGAGGCCACATTCTGCCACTGGTCTTGGGGCCGCTGGCTCTCAGGTGGTGGCCACGGCTGTGACGGGCACAGAAACCCGGACCCCAGTCTCCACAACTGTAAGGAGCGGAGTCCTGCTGCCGACCCCCGCGCCCGGAGGAGAATCCCGAACTCCAGATGTGTCCAGACTGCGGCCGCCAGACGGACGGTGTATGCTGCCCTCACCTGCTGAGCTTTGGGTCACTGTTTACTCAGTGACGGAAAACAGCACCCTCGGTCTGCGGCCAGACTCTATGTTGATGCCTCTCCTTATTCTTTTTTATAAAGTTTTTTAAAGCTTTATAATGTTTACTTATTTAAAAATTTTTTAATGTTTATTTTTGAGAGAGACAGAGTGTGAGTGGGGGGAGGGGCAGAGAGAGGGGAGACAGAGAATCTGAAACAGCTCCAGGCTCTTCAGCACAGAGCCCGACACAGGGCTCGAACCCACGAACCGTGAGATCATGACCTGAGTCAGACACTCTACCGAGCCGCCCAGGCACTCCTTGGTCTTTTTTTAAAGCTTTTAAAAAATGTTTATTTATTTCTTTTTAGAGAGAGAGAGCACAAGCAGAGGAGGGGCAGAGAGAGAGAGAGAGAAGGAGAGAGAGAATCCCGAGCAGGCTCCACATTGGCAGCGCAGAGCCCAACAGGGGGCTCGATCTCACAAAACAGTGGGATCACGACCTGAGCCGAAATCAAGAGTCAGACACTCAGCCGACTGAGCCCCCCGCAGGGGCTCCATCTCCTGATTCGTTTTTATACAAAATCCCATGGCTGAAGACCCTCATTTATTGTGTGAACAATTATTTTGCTTTCGTCATCACTAAACTGAAGAAACAACCAAAGTTTTGTATTTTGTAAAAGTTTATTTGAATGTAAATATGCATTTTTTGTCCGTCATTTACAGGAGCTCTTCAGGTCTTTCTAGATTTGTAGAGATTACTCTCCATGCCTGGAAAATATTGGCGATATTAGCCAAGAGTGTCTACTAGGGGCGATTTTGATTCACAACTGAGAATCACATCGCGTCTCCTTGTCGGCATCCCCAAGGTCCCTTCTGAAGCATGTGATGAATCACTTAGTCTGCTGAATGTCAAAGAAGGGCATGTGCATAAAATTTACCCCCGAAATAACAGTCCCAGTGCATTTTTAAGTTATATTCTGGCTCCCTGCCCCAGCAAAGACCCTCGGGGCCCTGGGGAGCCTGTATTTGGTGTTAAGTGGAGATTCTGGCGTCAACAGGACACTGTAAGCCTTCCTGGGGGAGGTGGCAGATGCGGTATGTGCACTCCGTGTTCTCATCTTCTGCTCCCGAGGACGCTGAATAAAGAATCTCTCACGCTGCACTTGGCAGCGCAGGGCCCCGCGAGCTGCGGAATAAAGTGCCACTTCCCACGCAGGCTCCATGCACTTTTGCAAAGCTCTGAGGACGAGGGGGGAAAGCGCCGCTCCCCTCTGGAGGCCAGGGCGTGGTTCACCCCGGAATTGGCTCTCTGCCGCCCCTCTGATGGGGCCACATTCCAGAAGAATCTTTCGGAGCCCACACAACCCTGCACCCCCGCATCAGTCCGCTGGGGGCGCTGGGGGTGCTGTCACAGGCACCTCCACTCGGGCTGGAACAGCAAATCGCTGCCCCACTTGCAGGAGGCCGGGAGGCCGGGGTCCAGGTGTGGCAGGCCGGTTCCTCCCGAGGCCTCTCTGCTGGCCTTGTAGACGCTGCCCCCTCCCTCTGTGCGGGAGTGTTTCCTGGTCTCTTCTCAGGACCCCCGTCAGGTTGGACTAGTGACCTGGCTCCGCCTCAGTCACCTCTCTAAAGATGCCCTTTCCACGTACACTCGCATTCCGAGGTCCTGGGACTTAGATTTCAAAATAGGAATCCCGTGTGGACACAATGAAGCCCACGCATCCCGAAAACCTGCACTGTTGTCCTGATTTCAGCCTAGACGGATCCTGGCTCAGAACAGCTGACACCACAGGGGCTCCCAGACCTGCCCGTGGTGAATCGGAGCAGTGGGGGTTTCACGGTCCTTCTGCCTTTTCTCCAAAATTCCTGCAGGTTGCGAACTCAGGTGTCCGTCTTCAGGAAGGGGATGAGGTCTCCTTGCCTTCCTGCTTCTTCCAACAGGGAATGTTGGTGTGCAATGGCTCACGGCCGCAAAGATACATATCTTTTAGTGAAATCACGAAGGTGCACAATCCGCATGACTTTCTTTAAAAATTGTAACATTTTTTAATGTGAGTGTAACTGATGATAAACATTGGTAAAAATAATCTTAGTTCTTGCAGCAAACAGGTAGGGCTGCATAGCTAAATGCACTATTCAATCTAGTGCCTGCTGAAAAGATGAAATAGCTTGCCTCTTTAATGTAGAAGCAAAGCCAAGGTGGGTAGGGAGAATTAATTTACGGAAGAAGAAATCACTTACGAAGAGTCTCCATATCTTGGAAAAATGTATCTGTTAGCAGTGACATATGGGCGTCTCTTTAAAAGCATAAGCTTTTTCAGATCCCATTAGGCATGCATTTTTCTAAATAGTTACTTTTGAACTTCATAAACAAGCCAAACAACATATGGAATGATTATGATTTGCATAAAATATGATGTGGGAAATGTCCCACAAATGATTCCTAAGTTGTTGCACACTTTTTTTTTTTTTGGAGAAACAACAAATTCCAAAGGAAAAAAACTGGCTTCAATCTATGCTTTAGTTTTTTTCAGTTGACCTCCCTTCTAATAAGGACCTTGTGTTCTTGCTTCTCCTCTCTTTCTCTTTCTCTTTCTTTCTCCTTCTCCTCCTCCTCCTCCTCCTCCTCCTCCTCCTCCTCCTCCTCCTCCTCCTCCTCCTCCTCCTCCTCCTCCTCTTCTTCTTCTTCTTCTTCTTCTTCTTCTTCTTCTTCTTCTTCTTCTTCTTCTTCTTCTTCTCCCTCTCTCTCTTCCCCTCCCCTCCCCCCCTCCTCTCCTCTTCTCTTCTCTCTTCTCATTCAGACCGGATTTTCTAAGACCCTCTTTTGGTCTAGCAAAGTGCGGCACATCATTTATTTGGAGCTGACTAAACCCTTTCTGGTCACAAATGTGATTCTGTGTCTGTGACACTGTTGTAGAACAAGTGAGCTGGCCCAGCACTGAAGAGGCATCAAGACCAGAGTCCATGATGAGTCTCTTCAGCCACAGAGAGGGGATTTGCCTTGGACTGTGTGACAATGTGCACCATGTCACCCCCAGGGACAGCAGCTGTCTGTGACTGTGTGTGACCCGTGGCTCTGCAGGGACACCAGGGCCCTGTGCAGCCACCCACAGCTTCAACTTGACCCCATCCACTCGCACACATTGCTACGTGTTTGCGCTTGTGGGGACACTGAGGGCTTGGGTAACAGCAGGAGCACCATGCCCGGTGACAGTGCCCTCCAGTGAGTAAAACTTTATTTTCTTACAAAGGGTGCATGTTATTCAGATAATCAGAAAAAACCCACAAAATGAAGGCACATTCTCTGTGAAATATGGGTATTCATAAGAAGATTAGACTGTAATTTTACAGAGGACAATAACTATATTCTCTATCTCTCATAAAATGTCTTGCTGAATACTTTTTATTAAGTTAATTTATTTAGTTAAATTAGGCTTGAAGCCTGGCTTGGGGGCTTGAGCCCACAATCCCAGGAGAGACCTGGAGTTGTGTGCTGTGGTGACTGAGTCAGCCAGGCGGCCTCTTGCTGGGTACTTCTGCATATGCGGTTAGTGAATATTCTTAAATAACTGGTTCTGAGATCCAAAGACATTAAATATTCACTATAAGAAGTTTCACTCCACTGAAACATGGATAAAGTAAATGAATGCCAGTTACAGGTAATAAACATCAGTTTTGTAGAACACATAAATGTACAAATGCCTGGGTGGCTCAGTTGGTTAAGTGTCTGACTTCGGCTCAGGTCATGATCTCACAGTTTGTGGGTTCAAGCCCTGTGGTCCCGTGTCGGGCTCTGTGCTGACGGCTCAGAGCCTGGGGCTGCTTCAGATTCTGTGTCTCCCTCTCTCTCTGCCCCTCCCCCACTCATGCTCTGTCTCTCTCTATCTCAATAATAAATAAACATAAAAAATTAAAAATAAAAGAAAACATAAATATAAAGAAAACTTGAAAAAGAAGATTTAATGACCCAGCACTAGCACTGCTAGGGATTTACCCAAAGGATACAGAAGTGCTGATGCATAGGAGCACATGTACCCCAGTGTTCATAGCGGCACTTTCAACAATAGCCAAATCATGGAAAGAGCCTAAATGTCCATCACCTGATGAGTGGATCAAGAAGATGTGGTATATATACAATGGAGTACTACATGGCAATGAGGAAGAATGAAATCTGGCCATTTGTAGGAAAGTGGATGGGCCTCGAGGGTGTCATGCTAAGCAAAATAAGCCAGGCAGAGAAGGACAGATACCGTATGTTTGCACTCATAGGTCTAACAGGAGAAGCCTAACAGAGGACCATGGGGAGGGGAAGGGGGAAAGAAAGTTGGGGAGAGTGAGGGACACAAATCATGAAGGACTATTGAATACTGGGAATGAACCAGGGCTGAAGAGGGAGGGGGAGGGAGGGAGGGGGTGATGGTCATGGTGGGGGGCACTTGTGGGGAGAAGCACTGGGTGTTATATGGAAACCAATTTGACAGTAAACTATTATTTAAAAAAAGAGAAAGAAGATTTAGCATCAGTTGGTTCTCGGGATGGGTTTATGATGAAACCATCACTACCTGCAAAATTCCAACTTTTTGATAGAAATGCATCTTTTTATATATTCCCATACTGCTTTTACCGTATCAGTCTTTCTAGACCTAACCCTTTACAATAACCCCTCTGACTGTGTCAGAGTGGTGGCGTGGACCGCATGACGGTCTCCACTCCCAGCTTCGGGGTGAGGAGCAGTCGGCGGGCGGAGGGAGGTGTTCTGTGTGGTCGTCCACACATTTACTTAAATCCAGCTGCGACAGGAATCTCCTAGCAACACGGCAAGAGACAGAGCTCGGGACGAGCAGCAGAAGCTGTGACAGCTGTGAGCGGGGACACTGTGTAAATGAGAGTTAGTACTGCTGATTTCTGTAAGGAGGAAAACATCGAAGATGAACTTTCAGGCTAGGCCTGCTGTGCCGGCTCAGAGGCCCAAACCTGCAGCAGCACAAGCTCGGTTCAGGGCTGGGCGCCACCACTTCACCCTCCCCCCAGTCATCGCAACAGTTACTGCTTGGCAACGACCAGAGACGTCTGCCTCAACCTGCAAGGAGTGACGGGACCGTGTCTGCACCAGTGCCGTGTGTGCATGTGCCTGCAGAGTGAGCATCAGTGCGTGCACGTGCACAGAACATACATGCGTATCTGTGATGTGTGCGTGGAGATGGAGAGAGTACAGATTGATTTTTGGAAGAAATGGGCTCGTGTGATTCTGGAGGTCGAGATGTCCCCGGGTCTGCCACACACAAGCCGGGGGTGCCAGCAGGGACGATGACTCAGCTTGGAGTCTGAGTGGGGCCCGAGGACTGTAGACGACCAACATCCCAGCTCAGAGACAGAAAGACAGGATTCCTCCTACTCAGTCTTTTTGCTTCATTCGGGCTTCCAAAAGATTGCATGAAGCCCGCCCACTCTGGGGAAGGAGGTCTCTTACTCCTCCCCTCAATCAAATGTTCATCTCATCCAGAGCCACTCAGGGACTCACCTGGAGTCACATGTGCCCAAACGTCCCAATGGCCTGGTCAAGAAGACACATGCAATTAGCCACCACTATGGATAGACAGACAGACAGAGACGTGGGCATAGATGTGGATCGATATGGATAAATACGGAGATAGAGAAGCAGACGTAAGTGTGGAAAGTGACCTGGAATTCTCAACATTGTCTCGCTGACCGCCTTTGTAGAATTGGAGATTCTGTGACCTTCAAAGTTAGACTTCCTAAATCACAACAACAGCAACGGGTTTTAGACTCATCCATGAACTGGAGTAGAAAAAACTGGGTTTTTGTTTTTTGTAAATTTTTTAAAATTGTGTTTATTTTTGAAAGAGATACAGTGTGAGTGGGGGAGGGGCAGAGAGAGAGAGGGAGACAGAATCTGAAGCAGCTCCAAGCTCCCAGCTGTCAGCACAGAGCCCGCCTTCTACAAAGGCGGTCAGCGAGACAATGTTGAGAATTCCAGGTCACTTTCCACACTTACGTCTGCTTCTCTATCTCCATATTTATCCATATCGATCCGCATCTATGCCCACGTCTCTGTCTGTCTGTCTATCCATAGTGGTGGCACTCATGAGCCGGGAGATCATGACCTGAGCTGAAGTCAGAGGCTTAACCAACTGAGCCACCCAGGCACCCCCGTAACCAATAAATATAAACAATATAGTGGCAAAATAATTTCTAAAATGCAAGACAACCTTGAGAAAAATAAGCAGAAGAGTTACTTTTCTCTAGTTTTCAATGGCTTAAAACCTGCTTTTCATGTGTTTCCCTTAACACCAGGATCATTTAATATGTTTGTGAGTGAGGGTGGATTACACATTCCGGTACAAGGACACTGAAGAGAAAGTCCAAGTGACTTTCCAGCTTGTCATTTCAGAAGGAGTTTAGGTTATGTTAGAACGTTCCTCGAAACACGTTTCCACCTAGCATTCCATCTCGATGAGGTGTTCATTCAAACTCGCTGCATATGCACACGTGTATTTTCTTGTCATGTACAATAGGAGGAAATCTAAGAAATAGTATGAACTATATGTCAATGTAACACACACCATAGATCATATATAATGTATAAACATATAAGTAATATGCTACAAAATACCTAAACATTAGAAGATACATATGCAGTGAACAGATAATGCAGCCTCAAGGACCCAGGACAGCCAGGCTCTTGCGTTCGTAAAGCAAATGTAATGAATGAAATACTTAGAAACATCTTTTCTTCTTTATTCCGAGTGTAAGTAAATTCAAAATCACAGGGAAAATAACGTCTTAATTTGGATCTGAAGGCATTCAATTTGCCTCGAACAGTTCATTCGCTCACAGGACATGCATTCTGAACTTGCAGACAAATGTGTCGAGTGACTTTTTCAGTTAGGACCCAATTTGTCCTTCACAAATGCATCGCCACGGGCTCTGTTAATTTGTGCATTAGGCCTCCATATGGGGCGTGCTGTGCTGAGAGACGAACAGAAACAACTTGGAAGGGATCTGTTTTGTAAATCCGGGCATGGGGGTGAAAAGGAGAGCCCACGACTGTGATTTCCCTTAACTGACAAGATCCGGAGGTCGTATGGGAAGAGTCCGGGCAGCCACCCGCAGAGACGACCTTTTCAGGGCTGTCTGTTTTAGAATCGTCCAAGGAAGGGGCCCAGTAAACTGAACCAGGTGAAATCAGTGTGTTCGCACGCCGACAACGGTCACTTACGGGCACTTTCCCGGCCTTCAACCCGTCCAGCGATTCAGCAGCAGCCGTCAATGGACTTAAGGGAATATGAGAAAGTCCTGGATGTTGCTCAGACCGGAAGTGGGGACTTGGGCTTTGTAGTGGCGTTATTTAGAAGCAGATTCCTTGTGAGGCCGGGTAGGGAATATTTGTCCTCAGAGGTTTTAAGCAATAAATTGAGCATTATTCAAATGGATGTAAACGAGGGCATGAGAGAGGAGAAGCGAAAGGCCTCACGGCGCGGCGAGGCCGAGAGTGATTAGCAGGAGCGCAGACTCATCACGTCACTGAATTAGCGACCGCCGCTTACACAGTTTTTATTGTGTCTCTAGGTTACCTGCTCACCCTTCCTCCGTCCTGTTTCACTTTTCATTCCGTGGCAGCTGCCAACATGTTTAGTCTCTAATTCTTATTTGATTTGCACCAAGCACACCGTTGCTGAGCCCTACCATTTTCACTGGCTTATTCCCAACCCCTCCTTTGATTGATTCTGTGTCGGGCAAACCTTTTCCGTCTTTCATGCCCAAAGCTCAAGCCCACTTCTAAAACCGCTCCTGCTCCAAATATCACATTTCAATTTATTAGATGCCTCTGAACAATTATTTCCTTAACTCATAATATATAACATAAATAATATCTTTTATTATATGTCAATTTCTCATGCATCTTATTTCTTTAGTTAAGAGACAATAAGGTCTTTGACGCTTGGGTCCATCCTTCACCATTATAATCCCCAGGCACATATAAGACCTTAATGATTATGAAAAATACTTTCTCAGTACCAACTCCTCCTAGCACACACAGAATATGTGTTATCCTCAAAGATAGACTACCGGAGGACATAAAGCCGGCCTCAATAAGTTTAAAAGATTAAAGTATTTTTAAAAAGTGTTCTCTGATCAAAGCAGCATGAAATGAGAAGTCAATAACAAAGAAATTTGGAAAGTCACACCAATGTGGCTATTAAACTCCAATGCATTCTTAAATAACCAATGCAACAAATAAGAAATCACAAGAGAAATTTTAAAATACTTTGAAATTACTGAAATGAGGACACAGAAGGCCACAAATTATAGGCTAGAACCAAAGCAGTGTGTAAAGATAAGTTTATAGATGAACGCCTAATGCCTACATTAAGAAAAAATAACGATCTCAAATTGATAACCTAACCTTTTATCTTGAGACCCTGGGCAAAGGCAAGCAAACTAAATGTGAAGCAATCAGAATAAAGGGAATAATAAAGTTTAAAATCAAAATTAATGAAATAGAAAATAGATAACTAGAGGAAAGCAGTAAGACCGAAAGTTATTACTTTAGAAGAGCAACAAAACTGAGAGAGTTTAGCTGGACTGAACAGGACATGAAGAAAGGCTCGATCAATGTCCAAATCAGGAATCAGAGAGGCACTTAACTCCAGTCTTACAGAGAAGTCAAACATGTTAGAAGAGAATTCTATGAAAACGTGGATGCCAATCAGTTAGGTCACTCCGAGGACGTGGAACGCTTCTTGAAAGACACAAAGTCCTGGAACTGACTCAAGAGGAAATGGAACACTGCATAGACCTGGCAGAGAAAGGGGATTCGTAATCCAAGACTTTACCAAAAAGAAAACCCAAACTCAGTTGTCTTTACTAATAAATTCTGCCAAATATTTAATAGAGAATACCATTTTTTTCAAACTCTACCAAAAAGTAGAAGATGAGGAAACACTTGGCAGCTAGTCCCACAAGGTCAGTATTCCTCTAATCACAAAATGAGGACAAAGATATAAAAATCAGACCACAGACCAGTGTATTTTCTAAGCATAGACACAAAAATCCTCAACAAAGCGGTAGCAAAAAAAACCAACCAGCAACATATAAATGGGTTCTATAGCATGACCAAAAGGCATCTGTCTGAGTGCTGCAAAATTGGATTTGCATCCTAAAGTCAATTAATGCAGTGCCTCATCTCAACATAATGAAAGATAAAAAAAAGCCCCATCAATTATCTCAGTGGACACAGGAAAAAGAAAACAAATTTTGATTAACAAAGTTCAACCCGCTTCATGACAACACAGTTAACGAAATAGGAACGGAAGCAGACTTCCTGGAGCTGACAAATGGCACCTATGGAACTCAAAGCTTGTGCCGCACGTAATGGCGAGAGCCTGGCTGTTCTCCCCAGGACACAGGGAACCAGACAGATGACGCTGTCACCACTCCTGTCCCACATTAGACTGGAAGATGTGGCCAGGAGAGACTGGGGACAAACAAAGCACAAGTCACCCTTCCTGGAAAGCATGGAGACGTCCCTTTCAGGCGGCCGTCTCACAGAGTCACATGAGCACCGTGACAACAGGTGTCACACGCACCGCTAATTCAAAGGAAAGAGGGTAAGCACGCTGGGAACTACATATTCCGTGTTCAGGCTCCAGACACCAGAAAAAACAAGAAGTTCTAAACACTCGGTCATGCTCTCTGCCTACTCTTGGATACTTTGGGGGACATGATGCGTGATTCCTCTTGGGACAGTAGTATTGAGCTGCAAGGTTTTGGTGGAATGAATCTCTAACAGTAACAGCTAGTACTTATCGAGTGCTGAATGTGTGCCAGGGACTATGCTCAGCACCTTCAGCATGATCTCCCTCCAACTGTGGAAAGAGCCCTGTGGGTTAGATACAATCATGCTCCCGATTCTTATAAACGAAGGAAGTGAAGAACAGAGAAGGTGGGTAACACAGCTAGTGTGAGTGGCTGAGCCTGGAGTGGAAACGAAGCCGTGTGACGCCATCTTGTGCTCTTAGCCACGAGTCAGACCGACAGTGACTCACCACCGTTCACAATCAGTTCTGTCCTTCGCACGCGCAGCCCACTGAGGGCGTGCTTGGGGGCGTGCACCTGGTGGCTGGCAACGGGGGTCCCGTATTAGAGTCCAGCTGACTGTTTTTCATTCTGTCCGTACATTCAGGTTGCTCTACAGCTGGCCTGGTCAAGCCTTCTGGAACCAGTGCAGGTCAGAGGGAAAGAGAGGTGGTGCCGCCCAGCCCAGAGTCTGAGCTTCCCGAACTTCCTGTCTCTGCTCAGGGAAGGGAACCTGCCCATGGGTCTCTGCCCCAAACAACCACCATCAACAACAACAACAACAACAACAACAACAACAACAACAACAAAACAACAACAAAAGCATTCCAGGTCCCCTCTCTTCACCATGAAGAGTCCCGAACTGCGCCCCTTGGACGGGAGCCAGCTCCGCCGAGAGCGTGCGGTGGTGCCATCCCGCGGGAACGGCTAGCGGAAGCTCCGGGAGGGGTAATGAGTAGACCATGCCGTCTCAGCCGGTCTCTGGTGATGCGATCCTACCAGGAATCTCCTCGGAAAACAAACAGGCATTTCCTAAGAGACACGTGTGCTGTTAACTCAGCAGAGAATAGAAACTTACAGCTTTTGCTTTCTGTGAAACAATAAAACTACTGTTTCCGTGTTTCCATAAGCAGCTTTATGATTAGTTCAGTACTTAGGGGTCAGGGTCAGTAAATCAAGCCACGTTAGAATTTTTTTGTACAACAAAAAAGTTATATTCTTTTTTTAATACTTAATTTTGAGAGAGGGAGAGAGAAACAGAGAGTGAGCCGGGAAGGGGCAGAGAGAGAGCGAGGCACAGAATCTGAAGCAGCTGCAGGCTCCCAGCTGTCAGCACAGAGCCCGACATGGGGCTTGAACCCACAAACCATGGGACCATGACCTGAGCTGAGGTGGGACACTCAATGGACTGAGCCACCCAGGTGCTCCTATTCTTTTTTTTTTTTTAGGACAAGTGTACAATGAGTTAACATGTAAATAGGTGTGAATAATAGGCAAAAATTAACCTTGCCCCCTTATGATAAGAGTTTGAAATGTAAAAAGTTGAAATGTGTCCAAAGATGACACACACGTATTAGCAATTTCCTAGAAACACTCTAGGTTTCAGGAGAAGGTGTCCTGAGCTCTTGAGGGAAACGATGCGCTTCCTCCAATATCGACATCCTGTCTGGTGACACACTTCCCGTGGGGACTGTCTCACGGTGGGGCCAGCGAACCCCCACAGGCGAGCAGGGCGGCCGCAGAAGGGAAGCTGAGATGTTAGACACGACTCGGCATTCTCTCCGAGCTCCCGTCTGGTCTTTGAAGTCTGTGACTCCTCTCACTTCCATTTCTTTGTTTCCATGTCTGTCCCCCAAATTAGGACACCAAGGATTTCACAGACATCTGGAATCCGTGATCATCATTCACAGTCCAATATTCTGGCTGGTTATTCATTTATTTCTTTGTCTTAGCTATTTCTCTTGTCACGTGTGACTTTTTCACCCACTGAGTATTTCTTATCTCTAAATGATTCATCCGTGGACCACAGGACAGCTGCTCAACCCAGTGTTTCCTTTATCAAGTGTCTTTTATCTGTTTCCCTCCTCATTCCCATTCCCAGAGACAAGAATTCCAGGCTCCCAAACACACATGCCAAACTTCTCATGCACACGCATACACAGATGTGCACATGCCTAAATGCACATTCATGCACACATGAGCACATGTGCATGCACGAACAAATACACACGACACACACGCAGGTGTGCGATCCGGGGCTGTTCATCACGCACACACAGGTGCAGTGCGATACAGGACTTTTCAGAGCCTCTGCGTCGAGGAGAAGCTCTTGGGGGTAGAGAGGACACAGCACTCCCATGTGTCCTCTGTGCCTTGTCCCGCTGCCACGTGCCCATCATGTCTGCCTTCTTGAGGAGCAGCGAGGTCGCGGCACTCCTTTGCTGCTGCTACTTTTAAGCTGATTGTTCATTACTAACCGTGTGAACTGCCCATTACTGGCTCCTACTGAAGGTTTTCATGGCCCAGACGGAAGCTCCCTCTCCTGACTCAGCTTCTCCGTCCCTCACACAGAGACCGGGTCTTGAAAGACATCCTACCACGTGGGGCCCAGGGGACCGCACCTCCTCGCTGTCCCTGCTCTGGCTCCGGGTCCCCTGCTCGGCGATGCCGTGCGGCGTCACCCGAGGCACAGCGCTAGGCTGGACCTGTGACTCTCGTCGACCTTCCGGCCTGTTGTCCCTTCTGAGTTCTCTGCACCTGATGTTAGTTCCTAAACACGTTCTTGCTTTTCCCCCGAAAGGCCGGGCCTTAGAATCCGCAAAGGAGAAGAGCAGCCGGGAACATGCGCTTGACGGCACCCAGCAGCGTGGGCTGTTCGTGTGGACGGGATGTTTGTAGAACTGTCCCCTGGATGCTGCCCAACGGAACCGCATGTGCTCGGCCAGGAGCTGGCGGTTCCAGGGGGCGTCCGTGCAGTGGACGCCTGGCCCATGTGGCTGAGGACTGGATTCTCAACCTCATTTCATTGTAATAAATTTCAATTTAAAAATAAATAGCCGCGCATGGCTAGTGTACTTCCAGATGCAGACAGTCGCTGCCTCAGAGGGGCGGGTCCCTCCACTTGTCACCAAAAGCTGAGACATCAACACAATGAAAGGAATGTTTATTTATTTTTGAGAGAGAGACAGCATGAGCAGGGGAGGGTCAGAGAGCGAGGGAGACAGAATCCAAAGCAGCTCCAGGCTCTGAGCTGTCAGCACAGAACCTGACGTGGGGCTCGAACCCACGAACTGTGAGGTTGTGACCTGAGCCGGAGCCGGATGCTCAACCTGCTGAGCCACCATGAGCCCTGGAAAGGAGTGCACTTTAATTCTTACCCTCGCCTGTGAATGATGAGCAACATCACAGAACAGGGACGAGGACCCAGTGAGGACAGAGGGTGGACCCGCAGGCAGCCGTGATGACCCCGGCAAGCGTCTGCATGCGGATGTGCGGGATTCAGGTTGGATACTGAGGACAGAGCTCACGGAGCAGTTGTGTGAAGTTAATCCATTCATAACCCAGGCGTTTCCCGAGTCCCCGGGAGGAGCTGGGCTGCGTTCTGTGTGGACGGAGGCTGCGTGCGGTGTGACCCGAGGAGGGGTGGCGGTCATTGCTCCGGCTCAGGACAAGGAGGATGCCACGGCCTCAGACGGGGGATGCACCCACGTCGCAGACCCCTCCCTGGGCACCGCTGTCCGCTCGC
Organism: Suricata suricatta; assembly: GCF_006229205.1. Lineage (NCBI taxonomy): Eukaryota > Metazoa > Chordata > Mammalia > Carnivora > Herpestidae > Suricata > Suricata suricatta. The sequence goes on along the minus strand of NC_043709.1, from coordinate 135,728,676 downwards.
CATCTGTGTGGCCACCAGCTCGGCCGCATCAGCATTGGGCATCAGCTGATGCCTGGAATCTGGAAATTCCTCAGCACTTCTGGGGGGCTCTGGGAGAGGCCACCGGCCGGCGGAGAGGGTCACTCTGCGGGGTGGCAGCCGGCTGGGGGCTGGGGGCCGGGAGGGCCTGGCCCAGGTCCGTCTGCGTGGCCGCCACATGCACATGGTCCCACAGCATGCACTCCCTGCTTCTTCTTCGGAAAGCCCGATTCCCACGGTCCATTGCTTTCCCAAAGCCTTGGGATGAAGTATCTCCATTTTCTCCCCCCCCCCGGTCTGTGGTCTCCATGGGGAGAAGTTGATTCTGTTGTGCCTGCTCCAAGCACCGCGCTTAAGAAACATTTGTCCCCGCGGTGAAAACCAGACGACGAGCACTGAACTGCTGAACAAGACTCTTGCCACTCTTCCTCATTACGTGTCCGTCAAACCCCACGGGACTGGGGTCGAGGAGGTCTGTCGCCTGCTCCGAAGCCCACTGCAAACCCAAGGCCCTCGCAGGGTAGAGCATGGCCGCCTCGCAGAAAATCAAAACACAATCCCAGGGCTAAGCGGCCTCACAGCCCTCCGTTTGGGACAACAGCCATGCTCCGAGTAAGAGTGCACACTCACCTCCACACGTGCACGCTCTTAGGGGTGACCACAAGTTAGCCCATCTCAACCGTGAAATCACCGCTTTGCCCTGAAGAGCAGGGCCCAACTGCCTGAACGTCCAATAGTTGGAAAAAATTCAAGGAAAATGCACACATACACTTGCACAAGCCGATTCCTCACAGAAATCATTCAAGTATCCGTTAAACTCCTATCAGGGGACAGACATCATAAAATTGTAATCCTCATGGGGTTTATGTTTACTAGAGGAGAAAATAAAGTTACAGTATGTGAAAGAGTAATAAATGCTATAAAGATAAAACTTAAAAGATATGTTTTCAATTTTAAATAGTATGACCAGGAGAGACTTCACTGAGAAAGTTGGATTTTAGTGAAGTCCTGGAAGCAGTGAAGAGGAGATGCAAATATCCAGTGAAAAGAGGTTTTCATGTGCAGGGAACAGCGAATGCAAAGGCCCTGAGGCAGCGAGGCACATGGCAGGTTGGGGGAACATATCACTGAGTGGGGGAAGCACACAGTCTGTGAGTCTCACCTCTGAGTGTCTGGGCCCCTGATCAGGCATCTGAGACTAGAGGTCCAGTGTGTGCAGAGGTCAGAGCTCCAGTTTTCCCAGACTTAAAAAAAAGGAACTAGGAAAGGTAATTTTCTAATTACGGAACTTACTTAGTAATAGGTAGAAAGATAATACTCCACACTTTCTGGTTATCACACAATCCCCCTTGGGAGCTGTGGCAACGGCCCACAATTACCTGGACAGAACTGCATGAAAAAACAGACATGCTCACTGAGTGGGGAAAAGACTGAACAGGCGTCATTTCGGGTCAGGTTGCATTTCGCTGCCGTACAAATTTTGAGTGTTCGTCCGATTCTGGGATCTTCCCCCCAAGTGACGCAGAACCAGGGAAAAGGGGTCGTGACGCTATCCTCCAGCCGTGGCCAGAACAAGACGAGGCGCTGGGCGGGCGTCGGGGCTCAGAGGCGGGCAGGTGCCCTGCCGCTCCCGGGAGGGGGAGGGGCTCCGTACCCCACCCCGCTTCCTCCTGCGATGGGGCGGCCACCAGCATCCACTCCTAAGACGTTTGTTTGTTTGTTTAATTTTTTTCTTTATGTTTCTATTTTATGTTTGAGAAATAAAGCACGAGCAGGGAAGGGGCAGGGAGAGAGAGGAGACACAGAATCCAAAGCGGATCCAGGTTCTGAGCTATCAGCACAGAGCCCGGCGTGGGGCCTGAACCCGGGAACCCTGAGATGAACCGGAGCTGAAGTCGGACGCTTCACCGACGGAGCCACCAGGAGCTCTGTCCTTAGACAGTTTAAAGTCATGCGTTTGATTAGCTCTTTCTCCAACGGTCTTTCGTCCCACGTAGGGCCCCTCGGAGCAGACGCAGAAACTGTGCGAGAGAAGCATTTTGATAAAGCCTCCATGTTTTACCCGGTTTCCCGCAAGTGTGTCTTACCGTTGACACCCACGAGGCGCGTGCTCTCTGGAGTCTGCGGATGTTAAGTTACCGCCTATTCTGAGCACCGATAACAGGTGTTTCCCCGGCTGTCTCCTCCCAGCAGCTAATTACAGAGCGACACCCGAAGCCATCAGAGTAATTCAGGGTCGCCAGAGCTGTCGCTGCCGACTTCGCGCGGACACACTCTTTCCCGTCTTCCGCGTCCTGGGCAGGAGCCCAGCGGCCAGGGGCCCGTTCCCTTCCGTTTCTCTGTCCTTTTCCTGACTGCCGAGCTGACCGTTCCAACGTTTTTCCTGGAATGCAGCGCGGGCGAGCGGGTCCCCGGGTTGGCGGGCCCTTGGGGGCGGGAGGAGGGGCTTCCGGCCCGGGGGGGGGGGGCGGCCTGGCCTTGACCCTGGCATCTGCGGTTGGCGTGCGATGCAAAGCGATGCAACCAAGCGGAGTTTGTAGTTTGTTCTAAAGCAGTCACGACGTTTTGTGCCAAGTCGCTCTCCACGTGGGAAGGATGCTGGTGAGGGGTCTCGGGACGCGGGGTGGGGCCTGTCTGTCCACAAACCACCAGTCCTTCGCCCCCTGCCCGGCACGGTCGCCCTTAGAGATCAGGCACAAAGCGGAGCACTGTGAGGCGGCTTCAGTCCCAACCGGAGGACGGACTTGGGAATTCCTTCCAATTCCGAGTCCCGGGTTCGCCCAGGAACGAGGTGCCCAGATGGACGCGCTGGCGACTCCGGCGAGCGCCCCCTGCCGGCCGCTGACGGCGGGGATGCGGGACCTGCGGGGACACGGGTTGGGGGGGGGGGGGCGTTGGTGAAGAGCTCGGACCCACGTCCGAACCACACGGGCGGTGCCGGCAGCCCCCCAGCCGTCTGCCGTGGCAGAACCACAGACGCATCGTGGGGACCGTGGAGGCCGCACCCTGGGAACTCCCAACAGAATATTCCGGAAAGGGGGAAGTCAGTGAGGAGCGTGCGGTTGGTGAAGGTGATTCATCACATTGCTGACTTGCAATAATCTTGTGGCGACCTTTATACCACGGACTTGCCTCACTTGGTCGCAACGAAAAGGAGCAGCGTCAGCAGCCATCAGTTTTCACAGACCGGCCTGTTTCCGGGCGTCTCGGGGCGGCGCCCCCCCGGCCTGCACCCCGCGCCACCTCCCCTACGTGCCGAAGGTCCAGACGGACGTACGCGCATTACTCAGAGCACACCTGGAAAACGCTGGACTTTTTAGGGATCCCACGTTGTATCCGTGTATCAGGCACCGGACATACTTGAAGCTTGTGTGTTTTTGTCCCATCCGGGACCTCTGGGTCGACCCCCCGCCTGGATTCCGAGCTCAAGTCCTGCCTGGGAAGTGGGACCTGAGAAGGGTGGTTTTCCTCACTCCCCGGGCCTGGTGATGACAGGCACTCTGCAGGTGCACCCTGTGCATAACATGCATGTTATACATGAATACATAGCCGGCTCACTATATTATATATGAACAGTGTGTGCACATGGGTACATTCTTAGAGATAGAGATCACAGTTCATCCTTAGAGCTGGTGTTGATTCAGGCTGTGTGGACGGAGCACTACACTAGCGCGCACTTGACTGATACAGACAGAAAGGCTGAAAGTAAGAGACGGTGGGATGCTGTTTCCAGGAAGATGGCTGTTCCTGCCTCAGTTTCCCTGAGTGGGCTAGCGCTCACCTGTCTTTGCACACACCCCTCAAGGTCTTTGCTCAGAGCCTGGAGCCTGCTTCAGAGTCTGTGTCTCCCTCTCTCTCTGCCCCTCCCCTGCTCATGCTCTATCTTTCTCTCATGAGAGAGGGTGCACAGGGGGTGACTTCCCACCAGGAGGACGGCCGCATGTGCACACAGCTGAGGGCACACACGTGGTTGCCTCCAGACATTTAGAATTACATCTGAAATGGGGCGCCTGGGGGGCTCAGCTGGTTAAGCGTGGGACTATGGCTCAGGTCATAATCTCGAAGTTCATGGGTTCAAGCCCCACATAGGGCTCTGTGCTGACAGCTCAGAGCCTAGAGCCTGCTTCAGATCCTGTGTCTCCCTCTCTCTCTGCTCCTCCCCCACTCATGCTCTGTGTCTTTCTCTCTCAAAAATAAATAAACATTAAAAAATTATTTTAAAAATGTCCCCATTAGAAATAAGACCATGACACAAATCAATTCATCAAAAGTATACACTTTCACTAGTTTATTTATCCCTGTTCCTTATCTTTACACAGGGACAAACTATCACAGGCTTGTTAGCTGGAGAGTGACGTTTATTTATTAGACAATAAAATGCTGTCTGGTTAACACAGACCTTCCAAGTTCACACAATGTATAAAAATCTTCAAAAAATTTAAAAATGTCTAACTGGAATCCCCAGTTACACTGACTTTTTCCTACTAATTATTTTTCAAGACAGATAAAATGATAGAAAAACAACCTCATTTAATAGGGATATTTCACAAGGAATGTGCCGCATTCAGTCTGGAGGAATGCGACGCGCTCACACAGTCTCTGTAACGTGACTGTGCGGTGACAGTTGAGATGACACGTGGCCCCCAGTCACCAAACACACTTTAAATTCTCTCCCTGGGAATCAGAACTTATGGAAATATTTTTGTCAAGGACACATGCATTTTTCCTGGAGCTTGGAGACCTCTAGATTCTAATCTTAGGTTTATAAGCAATGACCAACGTACATGCAGGAGATGGCTCTTAAACATCTATGGTGTGATATTGTCAATAGCAAAATGAACTGTTATTGAATATTTGTTTCCTTCTTTTTTTAAAAAACCCAGTACCACCTCCTTCCTTAGGGAACAGCACCTGCCGCCTGTAGGGAGATGTGTCCTGCCTTTGCTTGGACCACACCATTTAAGGGGGGATGATGGGCACCTGGGAGTCCATCCGTCATGACCCCCTAACCTAGCATGAGGGTGGACTTCTGACCCAAGGTTCATTTCCATTGATTTAGCTCACTTTATTTAAAAAAAATTATTTAATATGATCTATTGTCAAGTTAGGTCACATACAGTGTGTATGGTGTGCTCTTGGCTTCGGGAGTAGATTCCCGTGATTCATCACTTACATACGACACCTGGTGCTCATCCCAACAAGTGCCCTCCTCCATGCCCATCCCCCGCTGCCCCCTCTCCCCCACCCCCATCAGCCCTCAGTTTGTTCTCTGTATTTTAGAGTCCCTTATGGTTTTCTGCCCTCTCTGTTTGAAACTATTTTCCCCTTCCCTCCCCCGTGGTCCTCCATTAAGTTTCTCAAATTCCACATGAGTGAAAACATATGGTAAATGTCTTTTGCTGACTGACTTGTTTCACTTAGCATAATACCCTTTAGTTCCATCCATGTTGCTGCCAATGGAAGGATTTCATTCTTTCTCACTGCCAATAGTATATATATAACACATACAATATTTGTTCAGTGCCATTGTATAGATAAACCACATCTTCTTTATCCTTTCTCAGGGGAGGGACATTTGGGCCCTTTCCATGATTTGGCTATTGTTGAAAGTGCTGCTATGAACATTGGGGTACATGTGCCCCTATGCATCAGCACTTCTGTATCCTTTGTATAAATTCCTAGTAGTGCTTTATTCTAAATTGGATCTTAAAAAGAGACTCTTATGCTCATGAGATCTTAAGATTGGGTCAGCTCCCATCTCATCGAAAGGCTGTGGGGGAGGAAGAGGCTCACCACAGAGAGAAGCAGAAACACAGGCAGAATCCCCGGTTCCAGGTTCTCCTCAGGGAAAGCCCATCCTTGTCTTTTCCACATTTCAACCAGGAAGACCCTGGTCTCATGCAGTTCAAATCCAGGAAGACCCTGGCCTGACATCAAAACCTAAAGAATTCTAGGGGCTCTAACCTGAATGGACTTTGAAATCCCTTCCATCTCTAGGATTTCATGATTTTATGATCAACGAAATGGAAGTCTAAAAAAAAAGATTTTAAGGGAAACCTCAGCTAAAAGATGACACAATTTCACAAGAATGCTAGGGATCTAGACTAGAATAATGCCTGACACACAGAAGGGCCAGCTGGCAGAGTGATTCTAAATAATTCATGCGTTACACTTCCCAGGACAGGTACTCGGTTGTCAACCACAGCGACTGAATTCTGTGGGTTTGGGTAGATGTCGTATGGTAATTCAGAAGTATGGTCTGCATGGTATTTACTGGCATAAATGGCCCATATTCTAAGCCCTCCATATTCTTGTGTCGTACCAGATGTTCAATTCTTTCTACACAGGCAGCTTCCATGAGGGCGACATCTCTGCCCAAATGGGGCATCAGTGCCAGAGCAGCCAGTTCTGTTAAGCAGGGACACGGCCTTCAGTGCCCCTGCAGTGTACAGGAATAAGATAAAGGTGGTGATAGCGGTGGCGGGGGGAGCTAGCTGGAGGAGAGATCGGGTCAGCAAATTAGCAGGAAAGGAAGACAATTTCTAGAGTGATAGCAAAATCAGGTAAGGCTTTGTATAAAGCAAATCTCTATAGAGATCCACAGATACTCTCGTACTTATGATAAACGTTCAGAAAATCTATAAACAGAGGCTGAGGGCAAAGGCCTGGAAATTACACAGCACCCTAATGTGGATCAAAAAGGATAAATAGTGTAGAATACAGAGATCAACCATCCCACATAAAAAAGGGGGGGGGGAATACAGAAAAGAATCCAATCCTTTCTGTAAGAGGAAATGAAAACAGAATCCAATTTTACATATTTTTCTTTGTTCTATGTAAACATACATGAGCCAGTTGGAGAACGACCAGCATGCTATTTTTATCTTTTGGCAAAGACATAACCATTCCCCAGGGATTCCTTCTACGTGTGTGTTTGTCTGTGTGTGTACGGAGTCTGGTACCGAGAATCCAGTCAGCTGGATCGGGAGGAGGGTGTCAGCAGTGAACTCAGAACCACTTTCACTGCGGTGGGAAACTTGTGGGGAAGAACCACTTACTCTCATTTGGGCTGTGGAGTGAAGAGGTCCCGGAATGGGTCAACATGATGATGGTGATGTCTTGGCCATGGGACCTATGGACACAGGGATAGTACCTGGGCCCACAGTCTTCCCTCTGCACTAGGTCCTCAGACACAAGCCATCACCGTGGTTCCCTCTCTGGGGTCCTTCATCGGCTGCTGACCGACAAGCATGGGGGCCTGTGCACACGGAGTTTGGGGCCCAAGTTTCACCTGTGATTAAAATGCTAACTTTCCATCCGTGGACTCTTGCTTGTTGACCTTGAAGGGAGGGAGGATGGTCACTGACCAAGGGAGGGATTACATTTGTCAAGGTCTGAGGGCCCTTCCGGAAAAATGTTCCATCCTCTGACCTCTGCCTCTTCATGAGACACTTTTGAGAGAGGTGCACTTGCCAGTTTGTTTTTCCAGCACGTTCATTTCCCTCCATGTGCGTCTGGTTTACCTGATTTCTGATGAGAAGTCTGACGTAAGTCTCACCTTTGATCCTCTATAGGTAGGATGTTGGTTCCTCTAGAATATTTTGAGAACTTTGACTTTCTAACTTGTGGGTTTCATGTGCATAGAAGTGTTTTCCTCCCTCCAATCCTTCCTCTCCCTCCTTCCCTCTTCCCTCCCTCCCTTCCTTTCCTTTAAAAACATTTTTTAATAGTTTATTTATTTTTGAGAGAGAGAGAGAGAGAGAGAGAGAGACAGAGCACAAGTTGGGGAGGGACAGAGAGAGAGGGAGATACAGATTCCAAAACAGGCTGCAGGCTCTGAGCTGTCAGCAGGAAACCCGATGCAGGGCTTGAACCCATGAACTGTGAGATCATGACCTGAGCCAAAGTCGGATGCCCATCCAACTGAGCCACCCAGGCGCCCCACTTCTTTTCCTTTAAAATTTTTTTTTTCTTTTGGAATTTATTCTGCTGGGTATTCTCTGAGCTTCTTGAATCTGTGGTTTTGTGTCTGCCATTAATTTTGGAATGTTATCAGTCATTGTTATTTCAAATATAACTTTCCTTCCTTCTTTCCTTCTTTTCGTATTCCAGTATGGGCATATTAAACCTTTAAAATTGTCCATGACTGGAGCGCCTGGGTGGCTCCTTCAGTTAGGTGTCTGACTTGGGCTCAGGTCATGATCTCCCAGTTTGTGAGTTCAAGTACTGCATCAGGCTCTGTGCAGACAGCTTGGAGCCCGGAGCCTGCTTTAGATTCTGGGTCTCCTTCTCTCTCTCTGCCCCTCCCTTGCTCACACTTTGTCTCTCTCTCTCTAAAATAAATAAAAATAAAAATAAACAAATAAAAAAATAAAATTGTCCATGACTGCTGGATATTTTGTTCTTCTCATATTTTCATTATCTTTTTCTCTTTGCGTTTTAGTTTTCAAAGTTTCTATTTTACCCTATTTTCAAGTTCACAGATTATTTTCTCGCTGTCTCCAGTCTATCAGTGAGCACGTGGAAGGCATTGTTGTTAGTGTTTATTTCTAGGTTTGTTTCTTTCTTGGAATTCCCACGTCTCTGCTCACGTTGGCCATCTGTTCTCACACCGTGTCTACTTCACAGCTGTTTTAACTTCCTGCTCTGACAGCATTCCTGCCTTGTCCGGTCTGCTTCTGATGACTTTTCTGCTCTTTCATACTGTATTTTTCTTGCTTTCTGAGCTCATTTTACGGTAATCACTGCCATTATGCTGAAGTGCTATTGATGTTCCAATTAAGCCTCTGACTTTGGTGGCCTGTGTCTCAGGGCTGGGACCTTTACTGCTTTCCTGCCGTATAGTCTGCTCCCAGTCCCCTGATCTCTGTCTGGCCACAGCACCCTGCTGTGTGTGAAGCCCTGGGCCCAGCAGGCCCCGCCAGTTCCCCCACGTAGCTAAGACAGTATTGGGAGTCATGTGCTCCCCCTGGGATAAGACTCTGGCCAAGCCCTCTCCCCGGGGCCAGCCTCTGTCATGCAGAGGATTCTGGGTGTATTTCACTCAGGTGGTAACTTTTCCCTCTCCCTTACCAGACCCACATTGGGATGTTCTTGGATTGTAGCCGAGATCATTCTGTCCTGTTTCCAGAGGTAAAAGCCTGGGAAGAGGGGAGCCCCCTTCCGCCTGCCCCCCCACAGACTCTACCCTCCTGCTCGTCCACCTTCACCTTCCAGCGCTTCCTCAGAATCACTGCAAAGTCCAGCTGCTGTGCCCAGTCAGCTGCTCTCAGCCCGAGCGTGGCCCCTCCAGATTCTGTGCACGGTTTGGCTTGTTCTCTCATGGTTTTCCATTTTTCCTGCTCTTTCTTGTTCTAAGGACAGGTGTGAGGTCTTCTGAGTGCTTTCCAGTTGCAGAGTTGGAAGAGACTCTGTAAGTTTCTGAAAGATGATAATGGCCTAACATGCCTCCCATCGTAGGAAAGATGGCCGTCCTCTTCAGCGAGGCCCCCGGTGGGTCACTAATTGCCGGAGAGGCCGCCAGCAGCACCAGCACCAGCAGGGACACACGAGAGAGTAGAGAAGTATTTGATTCTAAGTATCTTTCCATGGCGTTCATAGTCCTTCATGCTTTCTCTGAGGTTCTTCATTTGATAAATTTTGTTTTTGACCCAAGAAGTACATTTCTTCACAAGATTAAAAAATAAGCAAAAGGCACACATGGCTGGTTTTCCCTTCAAGACACGTGTGAAATTCTGAAGCTTCATGGGGAAGGCATCTACAATACAGCACTTTGAAAAGCAACATGGATTTCTTTCACATTCTTTTTTTTTAATGTTTATTTATTTTTGAGAGACAGAGTGTGAGCGGGGGAGGGACAGAGAGAGAGGGAGACACAGAATCTGAAGCAGGCTCCAGGCTCTGAGCTGTCAGCACGGAGCAAGATGTAGGGCTTGAACCCATGAACTGTGAGATCATGACCTGAGCTGGTCGGACAGTCAACGGACTGAGCTACCCAGGGGCCCCTTCACATTCTTGCACTGTTGGGGAGACAGCATTTAGGGTTCAGGTTCTGCCTGGTGAACTTGCCAGGGAAAGCCCACCTTGACTACTACTGAGGTCTTTGGGGGTGGGGGTAGGTCCCACCAGCTAGGAAGTGGGGAAAACCAACCAGGTGTGAGCCTTCCCTGGCTGTATCGGGGCGGAGGTGGGGAGGTAGACAAGGAAAATCTATAGAGAGATGAGAATTCCACCAGCCATGTTTTCCTTCGAGATGTTTCGGTGCCTTGCTATAAACAGGGCATTGTGGTCCTGCCAGGCACAGTTTTCCTGGCTTGAAAAGCAAGGGCATTGGGACTGTCTGAGGTGTGCAGGAGAGATTGACACCTAGCTAGTTTCTTCATCCCTCATTTGGCCTTTGTTTCCATGCCTCTAAGTGGGGCTTACATAGTCGGTCCGTGAGCGTTTTCGCCAGGTCCCCACTATTCCCACAGTGTGAATAGTTCTGCGCTTGCAACAGTACTTGGCTTCCCCCACACCGAACATCTGCACCATGCGTGGGTGAACCACTAACGAGATGGTGGACGTGAGTGCCCAGCCTGGGGCCTCTGCGTTTCACGTGTGCAGAAAACGGTGCATTGAAGTTGGGAGCTCAGTACGTTTGGACACAGTTGATGAGCTATGTCTGAGGACGTCTGATGAAATTCCAGGCATGGAGCTGTGGGCGGTGGTGGTTTTGGTGCCGAGGGAAGGTCCAGCTTGGCTGCTGGTGTTGGCATCCTGCTCTTCTGAGCCTGTGGAGAAAGGCCAGGAGTGCTGGACAGAGAACTCAGATCTCGCATGATTTCAGGAGGAGCACGTCTATTCCGGCTCTGGTGACCGTGAGAGAGCAACGGGGAGAAACCATGTGGCACACCTTCCTCAGGGTGAACCTTGGGAAGTCAAACCCACATCTGCATCTGTCCCCTGTGAGTTTTGGGGGTTAGGAGCATTGGGAATGGTGTTCTTGGTTTGCACATGAACATTGCTGTGGTGGCGGCAGACAGAGCAGCCTTGGTGAGACGCTGGCTCCAGGGGCCTTCCGACACAGAGGTCATGGATGTCCTGGGGATTCAGGAGGAAGACGCTTCGTGCAGGCAAGTGAGTGAGTTCCCCGGCAGTGAGGGGCCTGGAGAAACCAATGAAGGTTAAATATATATGTGTATACATGATACATATAGATACATACACATTGTGATGTGTGTATATGTGTATACATGTATATGTATATATGTTACATACAATATACATAGATTATAAATATGCTATATATAGATAAAATTATATATATGTATTTACTTGTATATTTGATCTGAGGTACATTTTACAAATTTATAGTATAATAGGTTAATACTGTGTTCTTCAGAATATCTGGAATAAAATGATTATAGTGATGATGATAATAACAATGATTACTATTCATTTATGGCTTTGTCATAATTTAGTATGATATATATGTGCATCTGCCTATCTTCATCGTCTATCTATCTGTCATCATCATCATCATCACCTGTCTGTCTCTGAATATTAAAAGCATGCAGGCACACTCTATTAATACCCTTGTTTTATGGATGGAGTCTGAGGCACGGAGCAGCAGGTGAATTCTCCGGGTTCACGGAGCACTGGTGGTGAAGTCTTATTTGAATCCAGTCAGTCTAACTGCAGAACCTGGATATTTCATGTAAGTGAAAACAAAGCAAAGGAAATTCTTAAGTACTGAATTCTTCCTAGGGCTATCAAAACACAGGTACTCACGTCCGGTAATGGTAATTATAAAATGATATTCCATATTAAGTGTTGTTAGGTTAAGGCACTTAACAAAGTGGTGAAATACACTTAGTTACTGGCCTCCAAGTCCCACATGACCTTCAGTAATAAGCTGTCAGTCACAGTGAGCAGAAAATTAAAGATTCAGCATCTCCAGAGGCCAGAACCTATTTGGGAACGAGCCCCCAAGATTTGCCTGGGAATGCTGGGGGTGGGGGACAGTAAACTCACTAACGAAACCAGAGCTGGAGCAGGAGACAGCTGTAGGCTTAGCTTTTCAAAATAGAAGTATGGGTTTCAGGCCGGAACGGCGAAGATGGGGATTCTTTGTCTCTGGTGCACGCGGTGCGTCTGTATATTTCAGACCCTATTGCAGCCTCTGTCCACAGACCCAGTGTGAATAAACACAGGGCACGTCACATAATCTAATTGCCACAGCCGCACTTCCCTAAATGGCTTTGAAAACACACAAACTTGATAATTTATACAAAGCTTCTTGAGAAGACTTTAATAGACTTTTTATAAGCGAATATACTAAACATGCTGGAGTTTTCTAAACTGCAGTTCAAAGGCAGCACACACATCTGTAAACAGTAAAAAAATAGCCCTAGATCACATTTCATGTATTGACTAATGATTTGTGGGGGTCTGGATAGTTTAATACATAGAAGAATTCATATAACCTTTATCGAAATAAAAAGAATGTATCTTAACCCCACAGTGAATGACCTTTGTGATTCACTTTGGGGATCATTTCTTTTCTGGTAAATGTATTGTGGATTATAAGCATAAAAAATGAGTGGAAAAATTGGTATTATTCATTTTGAAGGCTCTTTTTATTAAGAGAAGAAATGAAATTCAATGGAAATCATTTTGCTGATAATTACAATGAAATATGGAGCGCTCGGAGTATATTCTATTGCAGGCAATATAGAAGAAATGGCTCTATCTGCTCGATGCCGGATTTAATGGGTTGGCTCCACAAAGCTGGCTCATTTCTACACACAGTCATCAGAGCGATGGTTGGTGAGATCACTTCCAAAGGAAGTTTGAGTAGAAAGGTCTGGAGAATCATGGACAATCGTGTTTCAGTTCCCAGAGGCTTGGCCGCCGAGGAGTTGTTATTGGACGGTGTCAGTTAGCAGTGACGGCTGGACCCATGGTGCAGTCTCGGCTAACCGCCTGGTGGCTGCACGGGGCACAGGAAAGTCATGAGGCTGAGGTCAGCACCACAGCCAGAGGCCACGGATTCCCGAGAAGAAATAGGTGAGATAGAATCGATGCAGCTGTATTCAAACACTCCCCACGTGATTGGTGCCATGTTTTGGCCTATCAGTTTTTCTAGCATGCCTAATATGATCCTGTTCTTTTTGTTTGTTTGTTTCTAAGAGATTAACAATGATGCCAAACTAGGCACCAATAGATCAGCACAGTAACACATTAATGAGGATTTAAAAACCCACTTTGACGTGTAGCTCCCAGGAGCTGCCTCGGAAGGGGCCCTGGGAGGTCCTGGGCTGCTCATTGACTCCCCAGGGCCTAGTGATGCAACTTTCCTTCTACACCGCAAGTGTAGTGAGCACAAGCTAAGGACTTTAAAACATACGCATCATCAGGGAAATGCAAATCGAAACCACCACGAGATACCACCTCGCACCTGTCAGAATGGCTAAAATTAACTCAGGAAAAAGCAGACATTGGTGAGGAGGCAAACTCGTGCAATCACTGCGGAAGACAGTATGGAGTTTCCTCAAGTAACTAAAAACAAAACTACCTTATGATCCAGGAACTGCACTAGTAGATATCTACCCAAAGGATACAGAAATACAAATCTGAAGGGGCCCGTACACCCCAATGTTTAGAGAAGCATTATCTACAATAGCTAAACTATGGAGAGAATCCAGATGTCCATCAACGGATGAATGGATAAAGAAGATGTGGTACACATATACAATTATTACTTGGCAATCAAAAAGAATGAAATCTTGCCATTCGCAACAACATGGTTGGAACTAGAATGTATTATGCTAATGAAATAAGTTAATCAGGAAAAAGAAAAATACCACATGATTTCAGTCATATGTGGAATTTATTTATCTTATTTTATTTTATTGTTTTTATTTATTTTTGAGAGACAGAGAGAGAGAGTGTGAGCAGGGGAGGGTCAGAGAGAGAGGGAGATACAGAATCTGAAGACAGGCTCCAGGCTCTGAGCTAGATCTTAGCACAGAGCCCAGCGTGGGGCCCGAACCCCCAAACCGCGAGATCATGACCTGAGCTGAAGCCGGACACTTAACTGACTGAGCCCCCCAGGCCCCCCCCCAACTTTCACATGAATACACGCGCAACTATAAACACCAGAAGTCAAGTCCAGAAGCCTAATTAATGATGATATTTGGATTCAACACCCCGACATTCTGAAGGAATGTAATCCCATTATGCTTTGAGCGTTGCCCCCAAGGGATTGTCAATCGGCCATTTATTCGCTGCGGGCCCTGAGCAAGTTAGTTCCTTTCCCTGGGCCTTGACATTGTCTCATCTGCTGATGGGGATAATAAGAACCTCATAGTGTAGAGCTGTGTTGCAGATTCTATGAACAACACACACATTAACCAGTCCACGCAGTGCGGGGCACGTCTGTGAGTGCTTATAAACCACTTGGCCATCACCAGGAAACGAAACACCATGATGGGGGGAAAGCTGAACAATGTCACTGATGTACTAACACACACACACACACACACACACACACACACACAATGCACGAGTCTGTGATTCCACATGAAACCCGTTTGGCCTGACTCATTACAGCATGCATTCGGGGTCTGTCTAGAGATGTCAAAGCAATCTGTGTCTGTGGGTTGTCACTGAATTCTACCAACTATAAAATACTTCAGTCAGAGGGAAACTTGGAACTCATGAAGTCCTAAAGGCAAGATGAGAGGACTCCATGGTCAAAAGTTTCCAAGGTGATTTATAAATCAAGAGAAACAATAAAATGGAAACCCCGTGTTGGGTTGCAGGAATGAATCACCCTTACGAATTCTCACCGGGGTAGTTTGGGTTCTGTGGCAACGCTTCAGACCAGTTGAAATTTGCGGGATTTGTTGTACGTGTCAGGAGCATGTCACCTCAACCCTTTCTGAGGTGTGCTAATGAAGATGAAATGGCTGGAAATATCTGGGATGGGAAGACTTAGATTTATAACCAGGATGGTGCCATTCACTTGCTAACGATTTAAAATATATGAATGTAGACACTTCTGCTGGATTTGAAAGCCCTCAAATGAACCCCCACATCATCACTTCTGTCTGCAAATGATTTAAAAAATGATCAGATCGACCCTTCTTGAATTAGTTTACTATTTAAAACATGAAGAACACTCCCAAGAACATAAATTTACCAATAACCCTCTAATACATTCAATATCTGGTCAAGATTTTGGAGGTGTCCGCACAAATGTGCCACACAATTCTGTTCGCTTGAAGGTAATCAGTACTTAAAAGATAACATCTTTTTCTTATTTATATATGAAGTCTGTTTTATATGGTTCTACATATAGGTACCAGGGTTGGACTCAGACAAAATGGAGATACAGTAGAAATTTCTCAGTTGAAATCTAAGTCAAATTTGGATGGAGTTATCTATCACAGCATTAGAATGTCTTATCCAACTTAAATTTTTTAAATGTTTATTTATTTTTGAGAGAGAGAGAGAGAGAGAGAGTACAAGAAGGGGAGGGGCAGAGAGAGGGAGACTCAGAATCCCAAGCAGGATCCACACTGTCAGCACAGAGCCCATTGCGGACTCCAATCCACAATTGTGAGATTATGACCTGAGCTGAAGCTGGAAGCTTAACAGACTGAGCCACCCAGGTGTCCCTGTCTTCTCCAACTTTTAAATTCCAGCATGCAATTAAAAAAAAAAAAAACACCCAAAAAACTGTATGGAAAAGAAAATGGCATCCACTTTGTATAGTAACTTACATGTGTTTTAACATCATTGCTGTGACTATGTCCCAATGCACTGCTCTCCAAACTCCTCTGGCCTGCTTCTACACAACTAATTTAAAACAGTTGAGGCATCAGAATTGATCAAGGTGGGAAGTGATTAAGATTTGTTCTCTTCTTGCTTTTAAACTGTAAAACAGGATTTCATGCATTTCAAATCCTATTAGTTTATTTGGTGTAAGTCACCTTCCCAATAACCTTATTCAAATATAGGAGGCTGGGTCATGTTTATCATTAGCAGGAAGAGCTATGCCAAACATGACTTTTACACCTATTTTCTGATTCAAATTTGGTAGATCTAATGAAAAAAAAAACTACCTTCGGCTTCGCAGCTGCATCCATTTGCACACACACATTCAGTAATTGCTCATATAAATTGAGTAAAGTATACATGAAAACAGGCTGTTAAATATTCAATTAATCAGTTTGCAAAAGTCTCCCCATGCTCTTGCTCCCAGCCAAGTCTTTCCGAGATGGTTCGCAGGGGCTGGAGCACAATCTGCTATATCACGCGCACGCTGCTGGGGCCTCCTTCCCCCTAACTGGCTCTGGCTCCCTCCACAACCCTGTTTTGTGCACACCGAGTGCCGAGCACCGAGATTCCACGGTGAGGACAGACAGATCCACCGGGCACCTCAGCCGTGTTCATTTTCTAACGCTGAGAAACCACAGGAGATGCAAACAAGGTTATGTCTCCTCCGCTCGGTTTCTAGCCTGTGGTCCTCAAAGTCGGGCAGGATGATGCCATGGAAATAAGGCTGCGTTAAGAGCCAGCTTTCTGCTTTCAAGGATCACAGTCGTGGAAGATAGTTTCTGCCAATCCCCTGCCGTCCCCTCGAGTGCAAAACGAAGAGTCCCGGCAGGTCGTGCTCTGCTGCTCCTCCTTCCGGTGCTGGGCACCGGTCACACCGTGTCCACCATCCTGCTGCTCGGACCGGGACGCCCTCGCCGGTGGCTGGGAACCCGCACACGAGGGCCCCACCTGGGCAGGCCTGGGAGGGGATGGAGATCTGTCCTTCCCTGTACCGGGGAGCACTGCACCTGCCTCTGTGTCTACACTGGCCTGGAGCAGAGTCGGGCTAGAGGGGGGGAGGCACTCAGCGGACACCCAGCCTGGTGCGTGGGAAACCGGGTAGGCAGCGCTTGCAAAACCCTCCCTTGAGCCTCCCACCGGTTCTTCACCTCCTTGGTGGCGGCCCCCCCCCGACGGAGGCTCAGGATGAGATGTAGCCCAGAGTGTGCACCCTGTGTACGGGGGGCTTCCCGGGGACCCTCCCTTTCCCAGCACTGGCTTGCAGTCCAGGGCCCACGTCCGATGGGAGAAAACGGCATCTGCTAGCAGTTCAGCAGTTTCCCAATCTCACAGGATCCTACACAGCGGCTGCAGGCCTCAGGCAACGGTGTGCCCGGCGCGGGGCCTACGGTTCCTCCCGGCACCGGCTCCCTCTTCACCCACGACATTACCGCCTCGCTGCCAGAAGGCACATGAGGCACAGAAATGAAAGAACATTGATTTTATCGGCTGATATTATTTAAAACACCAATATTTGGCATAATTCATGTTTCTTGAAATGATGACCTATTCAAGAATTTGGATTTTTACATTTCTCAGATTTAATGAAGATAAAGTTCAAAGGATCCAGTATTCTGTGAAAGTTCTATTAATATGTATGTGTAATAGGGGAAATGCCTTGTCTGGGGCTGAAGATGTGTATTCGGATATGTGGTTTTTAAAACCCTTTCTACAGTAGAGGAATAATCTATTCATAGCATTTTGGACCAAAAAGTTTCAAGAATTATTTTTCTTATCTACTTCTTTTGGGAATTGAAGAAACTTTATTTTCTTACAAGTCAACTCAAGGGTATGAAAATCAAATGCTACTCTCATTTCTGGACGTTGTCCCTTCCCTGTGCGCATAGCCTTTCTGGAGCAGATGAAGACTTTGTCTTGGAATTCTAGCAACACGGGGAGATCTGATCACGCTTACTGAGGGTCTGCCATGAAGTGTGATGTCCCTGAAGCAGGCACCAGGACAGCATGCCGGGGGCCCTCCTTCCCTTCCTGTGACTTCTTCAGACAATAGTTCTCAACGTTGTGCACCAGTAGAGATGCAGACAAAGTGGGATTCTTTTAACGGCATCCAGAAGGGTGACACTCTCTAGAACCACTGCTGACAGAACGGGAGGTGCGGGAGGAGAGACGGGAAGTTGGTAGAGGTGCAGCCTGTGTTTCAAGTCATGAAGGTGAACCTGTCACAGAGGCAGGTGGTTCATTCCCCCGACCTGTTTCTGACGACCGACACCTGAACCTGGACTTCAGAGCAGGCCCCGACCCCACGTGGCTCCACCGGGACACCCTGCTCAGCCTCGGAGCCCGGCTGCCCTGAGCTCCGGGAATCCAGCTCGGATTCGATGTGGCCAAGGACTTCTCCATCGGCAGTGGACGGCGTCACCCCTAAAGGCCTTCGAACCTGGAACTCCGGGGCGCTGTCGTTGGAGGCTGCGTACCTGCGGGTGAGGCTCCTGACGACCCCACTGGACTCCGCAGGAAGGACCTCAGGCAAATCCGAGACCGGCCGGGGTCCGATTCGCCCCTTCCCAGGGGCCTGTCTCCCACACGCGTCCTCTGCTCTCAGGCCTTTCTGCACTATGGCCAAGCTCCTCTGTTACGACAAACGCTCTCTTGGCCTTCACGTCGTTTCAGCGACTCTCCCACTTTATCATCGAACCTCTGGAAAGTTCCATAAGGCCCTGATTGGCAGGCAGAAGGGGCCACGGGAGCAGCTGGAAAGGACCCCCCGCACGCAGGCCCTGTGATCCTTCCTTGGGGTTGTGCTGCCTTTACGGCAAACGCTGGAGTGTCTGTCACAGCGACACTGAAGGCTTGTCATCCTACGGTCTTTCCTCAGACGCCGCTGGGCAAGGTCACGGCGGACGCTTCCTTTGTCCTCACAGAGCGAGGCCCCTAAGCGTGAGCACGTAGGGAACGGTATCGGCGTGGGACTCAGGGTCTTCCCAAGTCCGGGTGGTGGGACTGCACCCCTGCGTGCAGGCTGGTCCCCACGGGCCTGAGGCCGACCTCCCGGCAGGGGGAGGCCGCCTTGCACACTCCTCCCGGGAGCAGGCCGCGGAGGCAAGGAGAACATTCCGGTGCTCGAAGGGACCATAAACAGAAATCTCCAGCCCCACTTAGCAGTGAAACAAAAGTATTTGTACATGGTTTGCAGGCAGCATTTCTGTGACAGTATTTTCTAACTAGTATCCCAACCGACTAAGTGACGACCGGACAGGTTACCTGAATGCCATACTCATTTTCAGAAGTCAGTGTTATTTGTCACCAGAGGAATTATTTTCTGAATCCTTTCAGGGGTATATCCTTGAAATCTGAGTTTTAACTTATTAAACGGTCTCTTAGTTACCAAGATCTCAAATAATTAGGGTGCACAAACGATGTTTCCACTATGTATTTGCTGATACCCGACTTGGTTTGTGGGTGAAGAACACAAGATTTATTCAGAGGCATCAAATAGAAGACTATTTAATTGTGATGTGTGTCTTGATATAGCTCTTAAGTTATTCAAAGTTGTCAGTTGATATTCATATAGGAAACTCCTTTAGAATTGTATTAAACATATGTTTGCCTTTATGTATCTGCCTTACATATTTGAAGACCATATTAAAATTATGAAGTATTATTTTTAAAAAGACTGATACATATATGTATAAACAAGTGCGTGTTATTTAATTAATTGTTAATATTCAAGTCATGTGTGTAATGAGGAATATTACCAAGAAAAAGGAGACATCACACAATAATGAAGAGGCCGATTCATCGGGAAGAGATGACATTCCTAACTAATTGCAGACTCCAGGCAAATCTCACAGAACTGAAAGGTGAAAAAGTCAGATCCAAAATTACCTCAGTGATCGATAGAGTGCAGACACACAAGAAGTGACAGCACAGAAGCCCTGAGTGACACACTCATCCTCACTTTCCCTAACGGGCATTTGGGGAACATTCCACTCTCAAAGTAGAGAGATACTCATAATTCTGAAGTGCACACGGAGTAGTTATTAAGACAGATGATCTTGTTGGCTATGAAACAAATAGCAACATAAGTGAAGGCACTGAAATCATACTGTGAACATAACAGAATTAAACAAAAAAATGTCAGGAAGGCAAAGGACTATATCCAAATATTTGAAAATCAAACAACACTCTTTTACATAATCCAATGGTCATAGGAGAATTCTTAGGGAGGTTATAATATACTTTAATTGAATAAAAATGAAGCGAATGAATCAAATTGGGTGAGATTCAGGTAAAGTAGTACCTAGAGGGGAATCTAATGCATTAACATTATATTAGGAAAGAGAAAAAGCCTCAAATCAAAGATACAAGTTGCCAAATTATGAAAATAGAAAAAGAGAAGCTAATTATTAAAAAATTTTAATGTTTCTTTATTTTTGAGAGAGAGAGAGAATGAGTGAGGAAGGACAGAGAGAGAGAGAGAGAGAAAGATAATCCAAAGCAGGCTCCAGGCTCTGAGCTATCTATCAGGACAGAGACTGACTCAGGGCTTGAACTATGAGATAACGTGAGCCAAAGACTGACGCTTAACTGCCTGCACCACCCAGGCGCCCCTTAAATGGAAAAAGGAAGTTATAAAGATTAGAGCAAAAGTCAATGAAATAGAAAACCAAGAAGCAGAGAAAATCAGTGAAGCAAAAACTTTGTAAAGTTGATAAAACCATTAAAACTAACAAAAGTGATCAGGAAAAAAAGAAAGATACAAATCTCTAGTATTAAGAATTAAAGAGTGAGATCACCATAGACCTTAGTGGTATTAAAATTATTTTATTTTATTTTTTTTAAAGTTTATTTACTTATTTATTCAGAGAGAGAAAGAGAGTGCATGTGCGCAGGGGAGTGGTAGAGAGAGAGGGAAAGAGAGAATCCCAAGCAGGTTCAGTGCTGTCAGTGCAGAGCCTGACTTGGGACTCGATCCCACAAAGTGTGAGGTCAAGACCTGCTCCGAAGTTAAGAGTAGGTTGCTTAACCCACTGAGCCGCCCAGGCGCCCACATTAAAATTATTTTTAAAAACATTAAAATAGCTATAAGGCAATATATTGAATAGGTTGAATAGAAACCGTTGCAAGTTCACCCACTAAGCGATGGACAACCAGAATCACCATGGATCCACTAAAGAAAGGAAATGCCTGTCCCACATGTCTTCCTTGATCTAATCTACTAAAGGACTTATGGAAAATATAATAGTCATCATTCAACATAAAGTTTTTTAGAAAATAAAACAGGAGAGGACAGTTATCCTCTTAATTCGAAGACTAGAGCTATTCTGGAAGTGAAAGTGTGCAAAAACATCACACACACACACACACACAAACCCTCCGGAAAATACTCCACGTGAACATAACCATTCCAATCATTAACATGTTTTGAAAAACCCAAGCCAGCAGCATGAGAGAAATGCACGATGACCCACAGAAATTCTTTCCAGAAATGTAAGGCTGTATCAACATTTGAACATTGATTACCACAATTCTGTATATCAAGAGATTATGAAGAAAACTTACTTGATTATATTATATGATTTGGACCAAAAACAGTTTTCCTGATAAAAACTCTTAGCAAAGTATGAAGAGAAGGCGACTTCTCTCCCTGATGACAAAACTTCCTCAATCTACATGAAACATAGTTAACTGTGAAGGACTTTCCCCCAAAGATTAGAAACTTTGCAAGAAGAGCTGCCCTCCTCTCTCAGGTTCAACACTGAGCAAAGGAGGCAAGATAAAGGTTTTTCTTGGCGTGCCTTGGGGGCTCAGTCAGTGAAGGGTCTGACTCTTGATTTTGGCTCAGGTCATGATCTCACTGTTCGAGGTAGAGCCCCACATGGGGCTCCAAGCAGAGGATGGAGTCTGCTCAGGATTTTTTTCTTTCTCTCTCCCTGTCTGCCCCTCCCTGCTTTGTCACTTTCTCTAAATAAATAAACATTTAAAGAAAGATTTTTATTTTTTCAAGCATAGAAATTAGACAGGCAACTTAAAAGTGTCTTGTATGGAAAATAAAATTATTTACAAAGAAATCCAAAAGATTCTGCAAGAACTGCTACCAGACTATGTAAGTTTAGCAGATTCTCGAGAAAAAAGCTCAAAATACAAAAACCAATCATTTCTATATTACCAATAAAAAACTGAAATTGAAATTAACATAAGCATTAACAATAGCATCAGAATTATGGAATAATTAGGGATAAAGCTGTATGTGGGTAGCTTTTTATAGCAATAGAAACACATGTTTAAGATTTCTCTGCTGAAACCACAAAAGGTTGCTGAGATAAATTTTTAAAATCTAACTGAATTTCTTGAAGATATATATATACCATGTTTATGGATATAATAATCAATCATGTAAAGTCATTAATTGTCCGAAAACTGGTTTATACACTCAACACAACCAAATTTGCCACAGTCTGTTTTTGTTGAAATGTATAAGCTTTTCCCAAAATTTACATGGAAAACAAATAACCAAGAATAGCCAAAATATTTTGAAAAAAAGCACTGCCTGATTTCAGCATTTTCTGTAGAGGTAGAATAATCAAGGTGGTATATACTGGCATGATTATTGATATGTGAATCAATGGAACAAAATAGAAATAACATTCACTGATTTTTGACAATGAGCAAAAGCAGTTTAATAAGAAGGGTAATCTTTCAAACAAATGGTTCTGAAACAACTGGACATCCATTTGTACAAAAATAAACTATGATCTGTAACTCACACATCAAGCCATGATACAATGGATAGACACTTTGCTTTTTGAAAGATAGTGTTATTGAATAAATGAAACGATAAAACACAGATTAGGAGGACATATTTGAAAAACACATCTGATAAGGGACTAGTAACAAAAACATATAACATTTTTTCAAACTCCATAATAAAAAGAGAATCCAATATATAACAGGCAAAACACTTGAACACTTTATCAAGGATATGTAGACATTCAATAACCACATGGAAAGATGTTTCATCTTATTAGTAATTAATGAATTGGAAATTAAAGCCAAATCCAACAACTGATAACTGGCAATAAAAGTATGTGCTAGGATGTGGTACTCTTATACATCATTGCTGTAAATACAAAATGGTACAGCCCACTTTGAAAATAGTGGGTAGTTTCCTCCACGATCTAACTTTAATTTATAAGTACCAGCAATTTCAATAGACATATTTTCTCAAGAAAGATGAAGACCTAGAAGCATGCATCTGAGGGCATGTGGGTGGCTCCGTCAGTTGAATGTCCAACTCTTGGCTTCAGCTCAGGTCATGTTCTCACATTTCTTGAGTTTGAGCCTGGGGATCAGGGCTGATGGCACAGAGCCTGTTTGGGATTCTCTCTCTTTCCCTCTCTCACTGTCCCTCCCCAGCTTGTGTGCATGCACCATCTGTCTCTTTCTCTCTCAAAATAAATACACTTAAAAAAAAACCCCACACACCTGTGCATGAATATGGACAACTGCTTCAGGCACAATGACCAAAATATGGAAGAAAAAATCCGTGTCCACCAATTTTTCAACAGTTACACAAATGATGCACATCCACACACTCAAAGGAGACTCAGCATGAAAACCGGGTGATTCGTTCAGTGGCATTGATGAATCTCAGTTAAAGAAACACCAGACCCTGCAGACTTCATGAGTATGACCTTAGCTACAGGTTCCTCTGAAAAAGGCAAAATTATAGGGAGAGGACTGAGACTCGTGTTTATCAGGGCTGGGAGCTGAGAAAAGGGATTGACAGCAAGGCTGAATCCAGAACATTCCAGGCAATGGAAGCGTCACCCCTGTAACACTTGTAAACACATTTGTCAAAGTTCATTAAATTGAGTTCTTCACATTGGTAAGTCCCCCTTGAAGTAAGCGTTCACGATTTGCCAGTTGTTCCTCTAACAAGCTGATGAAAAGGACAATGAACTTCTCACTGGAATGCGGTGTGTGGATTGCAGACAGGGGAAGGGTGTGTGTGGTTGAGACCAGGGAGGTCAGCTGGTGGCAGCGAGGGTCCAAATTCACCCCGCCGTGTCTAGTTAGATGGTTTAAGACATGTGATATGGTCACGGCACTTGTAGGATTCCATAAACACCAGCTATTTCCCAGGGCCTCAAGAGAAGACCCTAAGTCAGTTTTCCACATCATCCTTTAGCAAAATGGGCCTATAATATCATCTGAATCAACCTGAATGTCTCCCGCCCCTGAGCAAATAGCCCTGTCAGAAGACACCGCGCCTGGGGTCAGGCTCGGATGGAGCTCGAGGGGTTCCCGGAAAGCTGGCCGAGCTGGCTGGACACGTCTCCCCTCTCCCGTGGTGTGAAAGAGAAAGTTTTGTTGGTAGAGACAGAGGAAAAGGTGGGCTGGTCTCGTCCTGTCCACTGGGGTTTTTAGATATTTTTGGTAATGAACTTAAAGGATGACTTTTTCCATGGAGTTCGGTAAGGATGACTTGATCTTCACTTTTTTCCCAGGTTAATTTCAGAGTCTTCTATAAATCTATATATTTTTATGAGCCAGTATCTTTCATGAGTTTGTTTGATTCCATTTGGACTCCCTGAGTGTCCGGGCACACTGACCCCTCTGCCTCCATCTGTAGCCACGGGCTCAGACGCTCGGATGGGTAACGTGGTGCCCACCCTGACATGGGCCGCGTGCCATGCGTGGAGAACACGGCCAGTCTGGTTTGTGTGATACGGCTCATGGGAATCTAATGTTCTCGCCATTGTGTTTGCCCTCAGTGGAGCCCTGAACTACTTGTGAACAACCTCACGTCTCTCTGCGTAAAGTGCGGCTCCCTGGCGAGGCACAGCGAGGGCACTGAGCCCAGGTCGGCCCCGCAGATGGCTGCTAAGTACACACGCCTCTGAGCCTGGGGACTGCTTCTTCCCTGGATATGATGACAGTTCCTCAGACCCGGGCGGCATCACATACTCGCTGTCCCTGCCTCTCGCCTCGCAGTCTTGTTTTTCTGGTCTCGGCATTCACACGTGCTCATGTGGGCAGGGCCTGTAGGTGGCCGTGCATGTGAAGAAGGGATCAGCGGTGGCCCCGGCGGCCCCCTGGGCAGTGCAAGGCTGAGGGAGCCTGCGTCTTCGGAGCTGTCACCCCCCAGGTGGATGTGCACCAGCCTCACGGGGAGGCACACGGCGTGCATGGCTCCTGAGTGTGTGGCAGTGCTGCGTGCCTTCTCGCATGTCCCGGAAACCTAGCTCAGGTG
Organism: Suricata suricatta; assembly: GCF_006229205.1. Taxonomy (NCBI): domain Eukaryota; kingdom Metazoa; phylum Chordata; class Mammalia; order Carnivora; family Herpestidae; genus Suricata; species Suricata suricatta. Next base: position 135,703,574 of record NC_043709.1, on the reverse strand, counting down.
CGATGGTGCGGAGAGAAGTTGGCTTTGGACCTAGAGGAATCGAACTTTACCTCTTCACTGAATCAATGATGTTTGGTCTGCTTTTCTATACAGTTGAGCCTAGTTTCCGTCACCACTCAGGGCCGCCATGAAGATGTGGGAAAGCGTTTCTCAGGCCCCCCAACAGGGGCCTCCAGGACCCTCCCTGAGTAGCGGCTATGGCTTCTGCTGCCATATTTTATGTAGATCCTTTATAATAATGTGTCTCAATGACATTTGTCATGTCTTACCATCTGCAATGGTAAGAAAACAGGCAATACACTTTTTTGATGGGAGAATCATACCAGAAAGTTCATAATTCTCTGTTGAACGGGAGGTGTGGCCACGACCATGCGGACTCTGTTCAGGTGCTGAAGTTAGTTACAACTTGGAAGGCTAACAAAGATCCGTGAGGCGTAGACTTCTACACTCGGGGGCGTGAACGTGTCTGAGCATCTCAAGAGCCATGCTCGCCTCAACTACCGGGGGAGCCCGGAGAGGGACGGGGCTGTGGTGGCGCTGCTCACACCCTGCTCGCACCCCGGTCCCTCCTCGTTGCCAACCAGCTGCTGGCTCTTCTTCCTGCCGAGGGGAGCGTGCCACCCCCTTGGGAATCATCACAGACTGTGAGTCTCTGTCACTGAGGGACTAGTATTTCTCTCGACAAGACCAGTTGGAGAGAACAGAGCATGACCTTTGTCTTAGCCGGTCTGGGCTGTTGGGACAAATGCCACAGACCCGGTGCTTGTCAACCGGCACTGACTTCTCACCGCCCTGGGGGTGGACGTGGGGTGTCCTGGTGGCAGAATCGGTGTCTGGTGAGTGCCTGCTTCCTGGTTCACGGATGTGTCTTCTCTCAGTGTCCTCACATGGGGGGAGGGGACGGGGCTTTCTGGGGTCCCCTTTATTGAAAAATAATTTTAATGTTTGTTTGTTTTTGAGAGAGAGAGAGACAGAGCATAAGCAGGGGAGGGTCAGAGAGAGAGAGAAGGAGACAGAGAATCCGAAGTAGGTTCCAGGCTCCGAGCTGTCAGCACAGAGCCTTATAAGGGGTTTGAACGCATGAACCTTGAGATTATGACCTCGCACAAAGCCAGGCGCTTAACCGACCTGGCCCCCCAGGGACCCTTCTGGGGTCCCCTTTATAAGGGCACTAATCTTGTCACAGGGGCCCTGGCCTCACGACCTCCTTGCCTACTAACTCCATCACCCTGGGGGTCAGGATGCAACATAGGAATTTTGGGGGTACAATTCTTCAGTCCTTTGCAAGCTTGATCCAGAGGAGTTTCCAAAAATGGACTCCGAGTGAAAATATGTGAACAACTTGTTTCCTATCATTGTCTTAAAATCTTTTTTTGTTCCTCTAAAATGTCACAACGTCTTTGAAAGTAAATTGAAAGCAAAATGAGCCCTGTTCTCATCACCAGGAGACACAAACGCCGTCTCCCGTCTTTCCACTCCGAGCGAGCCGGGGCAGCCCCGCCAGCGTGCGCTAGGGGAGTCGTATTCCTTTACAAAGTCAGCATCGCTCCTCAACTGGGTTGAAGTCTAGTGGAACACCTGGGCTTTTAGATTCCCTGCAATAGAAGTAGAAATGATCCTGGATGTCAATTAGAAACCACACTGGAAAATGCCTCAGGCTCCTCTCCTCCACCTGACGGATTTCTCTAGGCGCAAGGGTTTCTGTACTGAGTATCTGAATGAGCCACAGCTACCTCACTGAAGAATCCTAACCCTTAGGCAAGCAAGGAACCGTTTAACAATTCGAAGGGAATTTTTCCTGTTAGAGCTCTATGTTTTTTTTTCTTCAAAAAGAGGAGATCAGTACTTTCACAAAAGTTGTAAGGCATGCATCCTGTGCCAGCATAAATCCTTACAAGAGAAATGACACACCTAAGATTTTTAGAGAAGAAACCACAGGCACGTTGAAGAAGTCTCAGTTACAAAGCAAATTTGAGCAAGTTGATTCATCCACTCATTTACTGCAGACGTTTTGAGCGCCCCCCAACGTGGGCATTGTGTGATGTGCTGGGTGGGTGGGCACCTACCTGGAAGGCACTGTATTCGCACCGGAGGAATTAACCAGTTAAACAGAGTGGTCAGAGACAAGGGTAAATGCCCAGAGTAAGTGACATGTTAATGGGGAGACATTTACACAATCTAGTGGAAATATGTGATTAACAAGCTCTTTGGGGGAATCAGAGGCTCCGTAACACAGGTAATACGTGAACTGGGTCTCGGAGGGTCAGCAGGGGTCTGACAGGCACAAATGGGTTGATGTATGAAGAGAGGCCGGGCGCCCCGGGACCAATGGCACTGACTTCTGCCGAGTGGAGCCCTAATGGGGCGCAGGGAGGGCATGGCTGGCCAGTCCTGTGCTCAGGCCCAGGGCCGGGGGGCTGAGGGGCCCGTGGCCAGGGAACCGCCGGCTGTACCAGGCTCTCCAGGAGCAAGCAGGAAAGGTTCCGGCGGAAGCTGAGAAGCACTTTGCTCTGACCCCATCAGAGACACTGGCTCGGCTCTCCCAGGAGGTTGGTTGCCCCAGTATCTCCCCCGAGAGCCCCCCACCCTTTCTGCAGGTCCCGACACCCCACACGGTGCAGCCGGGGGCCGCTGTGGATGACCCACCACTGACCAAAGCTGGTGACTTGGAACATTAGGGCCCTGGACCAGGGCTGGCAGCACAGCACATCGCTGTGATGCTTATAGCAGGGGCAGCAGGGCACCGGAACAGGGGGCCCTCAGCGTAGGACATGCCGATCCTGTGGGCCGCGGAGCACATGCTGGATGGGCTAGGTGAGGACAGGGAGTCTTGGAAGGCCGCTCTCTTTCTTTTTGAGCTGTTATTTTTTTTTTAATTTTTTATGTTTTTTATTTATTTTTGAGAGACAGAGAGAGACAGCACGAGCAGGGGAGGGTCAGAGAGAGAGGGAGACACAGAATCTGAAGCAGCTCCAGGCTCTGAGCTGTCAGCACAGAGCCTGACACGGGGCTCGAACCCACGAATGTGAGATCATGACCTGAGCCGAAGTTGGATGCTCAACCGACTGAGCCGCCCAGGCACCCCTGAGCCGTTATTTTGAAGCAAAATGATGTGTTCTACTTGGACTTCCTCAGCACAGGGGCTTTGGTGGCAGTGCCCACACAGCTGGGGAAGCTGGCACCACACATACACCCTCTCATGTCCCCTGTGGGACGCGTCATGGACCCTCAGCTGTGGCGCAAAGTCACACCATTTCTCTTCCCTCCTCTGTGGGTCCAGTCTCACATTGCTGCACTCTAGTGCTGTGTGGACCTTCTCCGTGGCACTCCCAGACTTCACAAGGTCCAGGTTTCGGGGGGACAGGCAGTAGACAGGCCTTACACTGCCTGCCGTCACAGTGACATCACTCCTGTTCATTCTAATTTGAGGCTTTGGGGCCATAACTATGGGTCTCAGTGGTGCAATGATGTCAGCACACTGTGAGGGAAATATCCAGATCGATGGAAAATCAAAGCAAAAGCGTGGTAAACAGTAGAGTTTGTCAGAACACAGGACTTTTGGGCTTGTGTTGGACCCAGCCGTGGTGTCCAGACAGAAACCTTGGGGGAAGTAGTTTCCAGGAAAATTAAATTTTCTATTCAAACAACATCATTTGAAAAACAAAATAAAGTTTTTAGTCTCTGCCTTTGGAGCTGAGGCAGCCTGTGTCCACAGCTGGCTTACAGCCTCCCTGGCGTCTGCCCCGGCGCCGATGCCCTGTGGCAAGACCTCGCTCAGTCACATAGACGCTCAGCTGGGGCCTTGACCCTGTCATTTCTTCCCTTCTCTCCTCGGCACAGTCATCGGCTCAGGGAAGGGAAGCATAATCCAAAATAAACTCATGATCCTGCCGCATGTTTGTACAATCAAATGTTTGACACCCAAACTCACAAAAAGTTTAGGACAAGGAAGACGGTCTTCCCTCAGACAGAGGACACAATCTCTCCCTGACACTGGAGAAAACAGGCAGGAGCCTGACTCAACAGGTGGCGCAAGTCCCTTCGGTGACTCGCTCCCTTCTCTGCCGGTGCGCTTACGAGGCTCCCGACTTCTCTGTGAGACACATTCCTGCCCACCCCCAGGCGGCCTGGAATCTCCCGGTATCTTCTAGAACCCGCCTCTCCTGTCAGCACGGCCTCTTGTGCAGAACTCTTGCCGGGGCACACCCACCATCTCTGTGTCTCAGCTCACATCTAACACTGCTCTGAGCTACCCTGGAGCACAAGGCCTGACACGCTCAGAGTGCACCAGCGTCCCGAGACCAGACGTGTCTTCATGGTCTACTCTTCGTAAGATCCGCCTTTCCTTCCCAAGCTCGTTCCCGCCTCTACAGGGCTCCACCCTCTACAACCTCTGTTGTCCACGTCGTCACGCTTGTCCATCAAGGCCATTGGCCTCGGTCCACAGTCTTCTTGGTCCGAGCGCAGCCTCTGTTCCGTGTGACTGCAAGGTGCCTGCAGGTGTCCTATCCAGCACCCGTCCTCAGGGCCCAGCCAGACACCCCCAGGGGCCACCTCGCCCGGCCACCTGCCTCACCGCGTCACGGAGGGGACTTGGGTCTTGTGAGTCCCCGATGCTGCGCCTCACGCTGCCCTCCCCCAAGCCTCTCTTCCCGGCGACCGCGTGCGAGGCTGTCCCCATCCAGTCTTCCGCGGATTCCACGAGTCCAGTCCGCGGGGCACTTCCGCATCTGGTTTCTCACCTCTCTCCGTGTGCTCGTCCTCGGATGAAAGCGCCGCCCTCACTTAGTCTTTCCTGAGTGCCGTGCCAACCCCTCGAGACCATGTCTGGGAGCGGAGGAGGGTGGGGAGGGTCCCTCCAGCTTCTGACTCAGACTGTCTTCCTTCAACCCGAAGTTGTCATCTGTGAAGGAGAGAGTGCACCGCCGCTCGGGCGCGGAGAGGCCTCCGTCATTGTCCTCTCAGATCACTCTGTCTTCACTCCTCGGCCTCTGTCACGGCAGCCACCCTGAGTTTCCGCAACAGACACCGTGTGTCCTGAGGACGGAGGAGTGTCTGCCTCGTGGTGGCTTCCCCTGGGCCGTGTCTTGTGCCCCTCGCGGATGCACTCCCACAGCCGCTTCCACTGCTGCTGTCGGAACGTTAGCATGAACGGGCTCCCGACCGCCGTGCGTGGGGCCCAGGGACCACGGGACTGTCCTCCTCCTCGCCTTACAGACGGGAGGACTGGACCTCCGGGTGCTGCCTCGAGCTTCTGATTCTTAAGCCTGACTGAGCGGTTGCTGGGAGCCACGTGCGATTCCAGAACTCTCCGCTGCTCTGCTCTTCCGCCTTTCTGATGGGAGGATCCCTGGCCTGTTGGCCGCAGCCAAGCGTGTAAACATAATGGGGTGAGCAGACAAAGCCACCTGCACGGGTTCCAGCGCGCTGGCTCCGCGGTGAGGAGCGCACCCGCACACACAGTGCCCGCAGCAGGGCTGAGGCGCTGGGCCAGGCTGGCGCGGACCCGATCTCACGAGTGTCACGGTTCCTGATGGAGTTGGAAGCCACAGTGTCTGTGGGGGAACTGTATACGGCTGCAGCTAACGAGCGAGGATTTATCTGATCATAAAGTTGGCACCTGCCGCCTCAGGACCCCGGGCCAGACTTCCACGAACGTTCACACAACAGTAAACCTCGCGGTGAGGGAGGCGCCAGTTCCGAGGGTCCCTCCGCCTCTGTGTCCGCTTACTGCTCAGTCCCGGGGCGCAGACGGGAGCAGAGGGCGGTGGCCAGGCCGCTGCGTGTGGTCCAGCGCGGCTCCGCGGACCTGATGTGCCAGGAGCCGGCCTGCCTCCTCTGCCATCTCCTTCCGCGACGAGGAAGCGGCTCGCGGGCCGACCCATCGGACCCTTCTCATCTTCAGATTTACCTCCTGCCTCAACGGCATTTCGGTAGAAACAGAAAACATCGATTCCGCTCAGTTATCCACTAACACCCTGACCGGATCTCCGTTCCAGTTCTTTTCCGAAGGCGTCCAGACCTCACGAGTCAGGAACTCCAGGCCGCCAGGTCGTTTCTGGGGCGCCACCTGCTGAAGAGTCTCCACTGCAACTTCCTGTCTCCGGTTTGTCATGTGAGTGGGTTGGTTGAACCCCAGGAGTAAATACAAGTACGGGGGGAGGCCGCTGTTCCTCTTCACCGAGTCTCACTTTCCTCCTTCCTCTCCCCTCCCTGCCGTTGAATCTTTTCCTCATCAAACACAGAGCTTTCCGGTGGGAAACTGATGTGACAGGAAGGAAACCTCTTGTGAAGCCTTTCTCCTTGGGGCGTCTGGGTGGTTCTGTCAGTTAAGCCCCTGACACCTGATTTCGGCTCAGGGCATGATCTCACGGTTCATGAGTTCAAGCCCCGCGTCGGGCTCTGTGCTGATAGCAGGGAGCCTGCTTGGGATCCTCTCTCTCCCTCTATCTGCCCCTTTACCACTCACTCTCTGTCTCTCAGAAGAAACAAATAAACTTAAAAAAATAAGATATGCGTTAAAAAAGAAACTTTCTTTCTAGAAATATTGCTCGTTTGTGTGTGGCAATATAATGAAAGCTTTACATTATTTTAGAAATTCATTAGATTGGTTTAAACGTTGTAAGTCGTTTGGGAGCCACAAAGTGAAACAAAAGTAAAAGGGATGAAGTGCTGGGTAGCTGAACACCCGCAATCCAGAAACGATCATTGTTAATAAGCGGGCCTCATAGTTTTATGGAAAGAAATAACACATATGGCCAGAATTAGACTCTTCAGGATGGTCACAGGACACTCTCAGAAACAAAGGAGATTCTCTCTGACCCGTCGTCAGCCACGGGTCTGTCTCTGTCTCCTCGCATCGCTGTACCTGTCCATGCGTCTGTCTGTCCATCACCGATCACCATCTGTAGGTAAATGGAACTCGGCACACATTTATCCGTTGCACGGAGACAATCTGGACCAGGAAATTCAACTCATCTCAGAAATTTGGTGATCCCACCACGGCCCAGCGGGGAGTCCGGGGTTGCATCACACCCAGGAGGCCTTGCTCAGGCCTGAGGTTAAGTCCTTTGTGAGGAAAGCTACGATAGCTAGTGTCTCAAGTCCCTGCCAGTCATTGGTAGAAATGGACTAGTGGTACCGGTCACTCCCATGTGACTCGACCCAGCCAAGGGTGTGGGACGGAAAGGGTCCCAGGGGGCCCGCAGGAGGGCATGAAGGTGCCATCGCGTGGCGGGAGCCCCACCGAGAGGCCTGTGGCCTGCTCTTACCTGGTGAGGCAGGCTCTGCGTGGCCACTCCGGACCCCAGGTCGGGAGGGGCATGGTCGAGGAGAAGCGTGGGGACACCTTCCCGTCCCCCTGCACAGCCCTTCTCGGCTCCGTGCAGATGAGGACTATGCCGGAAGTCCGTGTTGGTCGGCCCAGAGGGGTCGGCCGGGAGCCAGAAGTCACTGGGGCAAATGGCCGGTGGCGCCTGAGCCAGAGCAGCAGACTCCTGATCCGGAACAGTCTCGGGAGCCGCGCTCCCAGGGACCACGGGAGGCCACACGTCCACGGGGTTTCATTCTGAAGGACAGCGGCCTGGGCCCTGTCTTCTGTCCGGCGCTGTGCCTGCCCTCCACGGTCTCGGCCCCCACGCAGCCTGCACTCCGCGGGCTCTTCCCCTCGGCGAGCTGCCCCCTGAATCTGCTCCTCCTCAGAGAACGCTTAGTCATCCCGTCCCCTTCTGTGGAGCCAGGGAGAGCCCGCTGTCCCCACGGTTCCGGCGGTCTCTCCCACCCCGATGCCCCCTCTGCGATGGCGCGTCAGACGCAAGGTGAGGGTCAGCCCTGCCACAGCGGTGGTAGGAACCACAGGCCTTAATCTGATTCGGTCTGAGGGATGAGCAGCGCTGTGCACCTGGTTGTTGACTTGAGCCTCCGCTGCTTTTCTCAGAAGGCGTTATGTCCGGGGTGTAAGAGGACTCAGTGTTGATATTTTCAAATGCTTCCATTGTTTCCTGTTTGGTATTGCTGAACAAAAACGACGCTTTCTTCCTCTGCTCCTTTTTCTACTTCCCTTTCAGGTCACAGCTGCCCCCATCCTCCACACGACACAGAAAGTCACGATGCAAAGTAAGCGAAATAAAACAAAAACATGAGCTCCTTCCTGCTCCTTCTGTAGGTAACACAACCGGTATTTGAATCCTTTGATTTACAATGTGAAGCAAAATAAAAGCACTAGTTCCTCTCTTGTTAACCAAGAGTTCGAAAACGGACCCTATCCTAAAGGTGGCAAGAATGAAGTCATTTTTGCGTGTCACTAGTCATTTTAAATACAATCATTTCCCTTTGATCTGCTGCCTCGAATCATCACATATAGTGTGTCCATCATCTTGATTGTTGGATCCCTGCGAGGACGGTTTTTGGAGGTATCTGATTGTCTGATTAGTTTATCCTGTAACTGTCTAACACCATCCCCATCACCAGGTTTCACTGCATCATGGTCCCGACACATTAAAACTGCCATGAATTGAATATGAATTATCCTGGCCTAATTTCATTTCTGAATTTGAGGTTTTGAAAACAAAGACCAAGATACAAATTTAACCTAGATATGTCATCATAAGCACAAATTCCTAGTTTCCAAAACTAAGACTAGGGAATCATGCCTTACCCCCATCACATATACGCCTAGCTTTATTCACTGTTAGTCCCTAAAGAAAAAGCGTTTGGGGGCACCTGGGGGGCTCAGCTGGTTGAGTGTCCGACTTCGGCTCAGGTCATGATCTCACAGTTCGCGGGTTCGAGCCCCACATCAGGCTCTGCGCTGACAGCTCAGAGCCTAGAGCCTGCTCAGATCCTGTGTCTCCCTCTCTCTCTGCTCCTCCCCAGCTTGCGCTCTGTCTCTCTCTCAAAAATACATAAACATAAAAAATTTAAAAAAAAGGAAGTGCTTACTCACATGATTTTAGCAAAACAACAACTACTTTATGTTACATGGAAACTTCATTTCATCCTGATCACCAAATCATAAGCGTACTCGTTTTACAAATCAAATAGGCAGAGGATAGTTGACGACTGGATGGGACAGAGGAACCATTCATGGTGCAAAGTGGTAGAAACCACAGGCCTTAATCTGATTCGGTCTGAGGGATGACCATTTTGGAAGAGGCAGCACTAACTCTGGGTCTGGATCAGTGACGTGGGGACAGAACAGAACCCCAGCTTCCTGGTGGGCTGCAGTCACACGGGCCATAGGCCTCGCCAGCCCCTCCCTGTGGCCCAGGCGGGCAAAGAGGAGGCCCGCGCACAGGCTCTGGAAGCTTCTGGGGGGGAGGGACACTGTCTTCTACTGCCGGGTCAGAGGTTGAAGCAATGTAACAGGGACTCGCCTGTGCTTCACGGGACAGGAATGTTGACATGAGCCTCTCTCAGCTGAGGGAGCAGAATGTTCCACACATACACAGTGCCGGGTGGTGTGGCACTGGGCTCACGTGAGCCAGGGTGGTGCCAGCTGGGGATTCTCCCGGATCTTATTTTCTACACCCTTTTTTTTTTTTTAATTTTTTTGGTATGGCTTTTATTTATTTTTGAGAGAGAGAGACAGTGAGAACAGGGGAGGGTCAGAGAGAGAGGGAGATACAGACTGTGAAGCAGGCTCCAGGCTCTGAGCTGTCAGCACAGAGCCTGTCGAGGGGCTCGAACCGTGAGATCATGACCTGAGCCGAAGCCGGGCGCTTAACCAACTGAGCCACCCAGGCACCTCTCTACACCCTTGACCCCTGGCATGATCGTGCCTGTCTCTGGGGGATGGTTCAAGATCTCAGACATGACACAGCCTCCGGCAGAGAGCCTGCTGCGGTTGGCGCACTTTGTTCGCTAGTGTGAGCTGTGTGGAGCCCTCCTTTAACCCGGACACTGACGGGCACACTCCATTCTACAGATGCAGAAGGCACAGTGTGAAGCTGTGTAGTCACTTGCCCTGGGTCAAGGCAGACTAAATGGGGAAGCTGGGCTCGGGCCCCGTCCTCCCCACCCCACACGGGAGACTTAGCCACATCCCACCAGGAACACGGCTCCTCTGGGGGCTCTGGAGGCTTCCACGGGCGCCTGCATGGGCTGTTGCACCCATGCTTCCTAGAACCCACCATCCTCCGTGAACTACCGCTGACGGCACTCATCGGCCAAAGGCAGGGATCTTCCCAACAGAGGGACTTTGTTTTGGTCTGTGCTTTGGAAAGGAGTTCTCACTTTGAGGAGACGAATTAAGCCAACGGCTAGACCAGGACAAGGTCAGGAGTGCGTGACAAAGCCGGGAGGGGAGATCTGAGGAATGAAGCAAGACGGTCATGTAGTCCCTTCGAAGACCAGGCGCCATGGAGGGGCGTTCCTCAAGCGTCATTTTGCTGAGTTCCCAGAGCCCCTGGCACCTCTGTTTATGGAGGAAGAACCCAGGTTTTCCGTTAGAAGCTCAGCATCAATTTCACCCGGAAACAACAGTGACAACCCAAGTACCCGAGCTCCCTCGAGGGTCTGCGACTCCGCCCGATTGGAGCTTCGCCTCTCCATGTTTTCACACATTCTCACCAGCGGGGCACGGGGCTGCCTCTCCTCCACGAAGAACCATTAGGACATTCGTATCAAGGGATTTTTAAGGCATCTGACATTAAGATATATGCTAATTCTAAAAAGTTTAAACATCAGTGTTTACCTTTTATATGAAAAATGAACACGACCTATTATTTTCGTGGACGTTTCTCTGAATGCAAAGCAGTTGCCCCAGACCCCAGACGCTGCCTCGTCACCTTCGCGTCTGTCAGCTGTGATGAGCCTCCCTCAGACGGGTCCTGAGATCCGTCCCGACGTTGGTCTGTTGTCAGCCTGCGCCCCCAGGGAACGCGTCCAGCCCACATCTCCAGGAACCTAAGGGCACAGCTGCGCTCTCGAGAGAATGAGGTCCCCGCGGGACATTACTATTTCATCAGATGGCATTTTTCTTAACATTTCTCCTACCTAAGTCTTCATCTCTTCCATTCTCTCCAGGTATTCCCACCAAGCACTAAATTCTTCCACGATGTCTTCACTGGCCTTGGTGTTGAAATCCGGACACAGCCCTCAGAATCAGAGGCACCGTGTCAACTCTTTGGGTGTCTGGATTCCTGGGCTGCGCCACGAAGGCACAGGGCCAGCGTCACCGAGGGCCAGGTTTCTCCGTTAGGCCAGGGTGACCCGTCTTTTCAGCCTGAGCTTGCGGCATCTGTGGCCGTCCCTCACAGCCGGGTGCGGACAGCGGGACAGCCCGGGGCTGTCACCAGTTTCCATGACCTAATGACACACTGTATCATGTGGCCCAGAGGGTTTTGCAGACGTAGTTAAGGTCATGGAGCTTGAAGCCGACATTCTCCTGGGTTTTCCAGCGGCCCCCCGAGTCACAGGGCTCCTTAAAAGCGGAGAACTTCTCCAGCTAGAGGCGAGAGAGGCTGGCAGGAGGGAGGTCTGGGGACTCCGAGACAGAGCAGCTTGGCCCCCCGCCGCCGGAGGGAGGCACGTGAGACCCGAGCGCAGGAAGTGGGCGGCCCCCCAGCCGAGGCCACCTCGGGTGTGCGATCTCACTCCCAGGAGTGCAGAGGTGGGATGGGGGCAGGCCGCTCCCCGGAGTCTCCAGCAGGGAGCACCGAGGTCACAGCAGGGGCGCAGCTCACCCTGTACCAGCGCTCGGAAATGACGTCTTTTATCCTGAGCTGCGCGTCCACCACGAGACACGGGCGTCCGCAGGCCTCACGGAGTCAGGATGTTCTTCCACGAGCCGCAGCGGGCTTCCACGACCTCTGGTCCGCAGGAGGGTCTGACCTGGACACCTGTCGAGGTCGGGTCTCCCAGGTCCCCTGTCACCACAGAGGCCACGGCGTGTCTGTCACAGACACTGCCGGACGCACCGCCGTCCGAGTGGCCCGCCCGCGCTGCCTCCATGTTGGGGGCCGACACGGAGAGGCCGTCGCCATGTGACCAGCTGTGGCCGCTCTCCCGGCCTGGCCCCTTCCTCGCCCTCCGCTCCCCACACGCTGTCAGTATCTTAGTGTTTCTCCCAAGTGGGCCCCGTCGGGGGCTGCTATCCTCGGGGGAAGCGACTTGGGAACACGAGGACATTAGGGAGTATTTCATATCAAAGAGCAAACATGACTGATCAGACCGTGGTGTGTGTCTCCCTGGACGCAGAGCTCAGGATTCCGCCGATGTCTCCAGGTGACCCCGAGGACCATGCCGGGGGTGCGCTGACGTGCAGTCGCTCTGACGCGCGTCACTGTCTCCCCGAGGTGGCCGGAAGCTACGTCTGGCTTCTGAGCTGTGAGAGCAGTTCACGCTCAGCACACACGGCGGATGACTTGTTGAAATGTGTTACTTTCTTCCGCAGGGAGTGAACCAACGGACATTTTCAGCAGTAAAGAAGGTAATAGCTCTTATGGCCCCTTCCAGCTCTGGCAAACTTTGGTGTTACAGGGACAGCCTGCATTTTACCAGCCTGGAAGGTGCCTTCGAAGACATGTCACGGAGGCTAAACAGGAGATATTTATGTTCTGAATAGCCTGCCTGTGGGGGCCAATCCCCTAAAATTGGATTTTCTCTCTTTTTATTGACAAACAATAAAATGGACAGTTAAAAGTCAATTGGCTGTTTGACCTGCATGTAAATGAAATAGACCTGGGTCCCTTCCCATGGGGACTGTGCCCTCGGGTTAGGGTGGAAATTGCTTTGTCATAACATTGCAGACCATCTCCAGTGACAAAATCTCATTCCCATTCTCTGCAGAGACGGCACGTGTCATTGGGCTGCACCCTCCTGTAGGGCTGATCTCAATTTGTTCTTCCCCTTCAGCCTTGATATTATTCTGTTCGTGATTTACAGCTCAGAAGCCAAGCACACTTTGGAGCGTGGGGTTGACGAGCAGGGTAGGTAATGAAGGAGCCAGGCTCGCAGCCCGGCGCCCCTGCGCCCCGCCGCCTGTCTGCCGAGGCCGGCACTGCGGACCCCGGAGCTCCTCGACGCGGCCTCTCTTGCCTGACTTACAACAATTAAATCTGCCCGTAAGGTTCTGGAAAGAGAGAGGAGGGCAAGTGGAGGAAGGCAGAGAGACAGGAAGTGTAAGAGAGAAGGGCTGTTCATCATCTCAAGTCTCAGATGCCCCCATGAGTTGTCCAGTCCACCCATGCCCACGGCAAACCACGAAACCCACCCACACTTGGCTTTGTGTCATTTGATTCGCTGTTAACGAATGATTCACACATCCACTTAGGTCACGGGTAGTGGAAGGTTTCCACGGGGACTTCTTGGAGATGACGAAGGAGTCAATGACGGCACAGAGGAGTGAACCCTGACTGTGCAGAATTTTACTACATTTACTTTCTCTGAACTGTTGTGGCTCAGAGGATTATGTTTCTCCAGAATATATTTCCTTAAAAAATGTGGGCACCAGGAGAGTAAATTTTAGGAAGAGCTGAAATTGTTTTTATTTGTGTTTTCAGAAGACTAAACTGTTTCTTCGGGGAGCAGTAAATGGGGTCTGTATTTGGGATTCTCAGGAAATCAGGGAAATCATTAACATGTTTAAACCTGAGAAGGGATGATTAACTATGCGTCAAACAAACAAACCAAAATGACTCACTCAGAAGAGAAAAGGCCGGTCTTCCTAGTGCTTCCTCGCGGGCCGGGTTGGGCCGCTGCTGGGGAAGCGCTTTCCCGTGCTGGGCGCATCGCGGTGATAGAGGAGGTGCATTATTTTAAGTGCAGACTAAGCTTGCGGCCATCCCCGCTGACTGGAGCCGTCTAGGTGGAAGCCCATCATCTCGCCATCAGGAAGGAAATCACTTCTAATGATAGTCCGCTTTGCGTCCGGCTCTCGCTGCACTCAGTCCCTCAAAGAGGTAACCTGGCCCCTCCTCAGCGGGCAGAGCCCTACGACATGCCAAAGGCTCCGCCCGGGCGGTGACGGGACCAGCTCCTTCCCAACCCGCAGACCTTTCCGTTCCACGCCGCTGCCGCCAGCAGACGCAGGCAGAGGAGGCAGTCCGCCTGATGGAGGGACCTGTCAGGCGCTCAGGTGGCCAACTGGACCACCGGGAGGAACCCTAGCGGACACCGCCCGTGAGCTTAGTTCCAGGCTATGAGGAGTCACGGGGTCTGTTTCCCTTCCCTCCTCTCTGCTGAGGCCAGATCTGTGGACCCGGAGGCCTGAGGGGCGTCCTTGGGGCTTTCGGATTCCCGGGGACCTGCTGGCCCTCCAGGGACGCGCTTCCCTTGTTGGGAAAGCAGCACGGCCCCCGCCTTACACATTCCGGTGGAGGTGAGGGTGGTGGGTCGGAGCCCTCAGAGCTAAAGGGCAAGTGGAAAGCCTTCGCCCCTTTCTGCTGGTTGTTGAACTAGAACTCCGTGAACGAGACGAGTTAAAGGAGACCGTGCCATTACACAAGCACTGAACCCAGCACAGATGTGGCTCAGAGCACGTGGGTGTCAGGGGTGCTGGGTGTCAGAGGCCCAGACCACCCCCGAACTCACACGCAGCAAAGGTGGAGGCAGGGGTGGGGAAGAGGCCCTGTGAGTGCCAGGAGGTCACCACTCTGCAGAGACCTGTGGGACCCAGGAGGCACCCGCCCGAGGCGCACCTGCAGCCGGGTCCTTCCGAAGGTCCGGGCTCCAGCGGAGCGAGGGGGCCCCCCCAGGAGCACCTGGCGGCATGACGGCTGTGCACACGGGAGACAGACAGCGTGTTCAGTTAGAGAGTCAAGGCTGCCTCTCCTTTAAAAAAATAGACCTCTCATTTGTTAAGCTGTTTCATGTTTTCAGAAAAATTGATAGGAAAACACAGTTCCTGCCTACCCTTCTACGGCCCCTGAGTTCTCCCTTTCAACATCTTTCAGTGTGATTTCCACTTGTTCAGCCAATACTCATATAATACTGTTAACTGGAGCCCCTGGTTGACGTCAGGTCTGCTCTGGCTTGTCCATTCTCTGGGTTTGAGCACATGGATGATGGCATTAACTTGTTGCTACAGTACCAGCCAGAGCCTCTTCTCCACCCGTGAAACCTGTGCTACACCTATTCCCCCCCCCCGGCCCCTGGCAACCCTGAACGTTTTATGGTCTCTGCAGTTTTGCCTTTCTCAGCGTGCCATGGATTTGGAATTACGCAGTACGGAGACTTCTAGGCTGGCGTCTTCCCCTTGGTCATGCGCATTAACGCTTCCTTCGTGTCTCTTCATGGCTCGAGAGCTCCTTGATCCTTCGTGCTTAATAACATTCCACTGTCGGTCCATCACCTGCTGAAGGCCAGCGTGGCTGCTTCCGAATTTTGACCATTATACATAAGGCTGCTGTAAGCATCTTTGTGCAGAGTTTTGTCGGAGTATGTTTTCAGTCATTGGGTAGATACCAAAGAGCATGATCCCTGATGTGTATGTAAGAGTCTTGCAAGAAAACACTTTCTGAGATGTTTGCAAACAAAACTTACAAACTGTCTTCCAAAGTGGCTGCACCGTCTTGCATTCCTACCAGCAGTGAGTGAGTCCCGTTGTCAACATCCTTGCCAGCACTCAGTGTTGTCAGTGCTTTGGATTTTAGCTATTTTATAAAGTATGGAGCGGTATCACACTGTTGGCTTACCCTGAAATTCCCTGATGACATGTCATGTTGAGCATGGTCTCAGATACTTATTTACCTTCCACATATTTCTGGTGATGTGTCTGTTCATCTCCTTTGCCCATTTCTTAATTTTTTTTTTCTTACTGTTGGATTTTAAGAGGTTTATTTTTTGGTATATTTTTGATACCATTCCTTTATCAAATATGTTCTTTGCAATTTTTTAACAGTCTTTAGATTTTCTTATTCTTCTCCTAATATTGTTATTGTAGAGCAGAAGATTCTAACTTTATAAATTCCACTGCATCAATGCTTTATTCCATGATTGAAATTTCAATGTGATATATAAAAAAAAAATCATTGCCGTACCCAAAGTTTCTGGGTTTTCACCTGTGTTATTTTCTAGCACTTTTATACTTCTACATTTTACATTTAGTTCTGTGATTCATTTTGAATCAATTTTTGAAAAAGATGTAAGGTCAGTGTCTAATTCTTTTTCTTTTTTTGCACGTGAATATCCATTTGCTCTAGTGCCACTTCTTGAAAAAACTATCTTTGTTCCATTTGAATTGCCTTTGCTCCTTTGTCCAAGATCAATTGGCTATAATTATCTGGGTCTATTTCTAGCCTCTCCATTCTGTTCCATTGATCTGTCCGTCTAGTCTTTTGCCTGGACCACGCTATCATAATTACTGTAGTTTTTACGATAGGTCTTGAAGTCAGTTGGCCTGAGTCCTCTGACTTTGTTCTGCGTCTTCCCTCGTGTGCTGAAGGGTCTGGGTCCTTTGCATTTCCGTAAAGCTTTAGGATCCATGTGGCAATATCCATGAAGTAATGGGCTAGGATTCTGGTTGGAGTTGCATTGGGTTGTAGACCAAGTTGGAAGGATCTTTTTTAAAACTTGTGCTCTGGGATGAATTTTGCTGCCTCTCCCCCAGA
Organism: Suricata suricatta; assembly: GCF_006229205.1. Lineage (NCBI taxonomy): Eukaryota > Metazoa > Chordata > Mammalia > Carnivora > Herpestidae > Suricata > Suricata suricatta. The sequence goes on along the minus strand of NC_043709.1, from coordinate 135,687,024 downwards.
TTCATATTCTGAAGCCCGATCTTCCAGTGTGATGGTATTTAGAGGTGGGACTTGGGGAGGTGATTAGATTTAGATGAGTTCGTGAGGGCTGATTTGGGGGTCAGGGCCCTTACGAGAGAAGGAGATACCAGTTGCGTTCTCCCTTATGTGTGAGGACACAGCAGGAGAGCAGTCGTCTGCAAACTGAGAGGACACCTCCCAGGAGCCCGGCCGCGCTGGCATTCGAGGCTCCGGCCCCCAGGACCTGAGAGATCCGGGTGTGCCGTTCGGCCCGGCCAGCCGTCCTCCGGTCCCAGCGAACGAGGACCACTTGCAAAGGGGCAGATGCGAGCTTCATAAAGTGCATTATTTTGGAAAATTTCACATTCCCTCAATGAATTTTATGCATTTATTTTAAATTTGATTAATTCAGACTTATTTGGGCTCCTGTAATATGCCGTATTTCTGGCAATTTTCACAAGAATTGTGAAACACAGAGACACAGAACCCGAAGCAGCTCCAGGCTCCGAGCTGCCAGCACAGAGCCCAGCACAGGGCTTGAGCTCACAAACCTCGAGATCATGACCTGAGCTGAAGTCGGACACTTAACTGACTGAGAGGCCCAAGCGTCCCTAAAATTTATTTTTAGAGAGAGAGTAGGGGAAAGGGACAAAGGGAGAGAGGGAGAATCCCAAGCAAACTCCATGCTCAGTGCGGATCCCAGTGCAGGGCTTGATCCCACGACCCTGGGATCATGACCTGAGCCGAAACCAAGAGCTGGACACTCAGCTGACTGAGCCCCCCAGGCGCCCCAGTGGACTACCGTTCTTTGGTGGACAGTTTTTTTCTGAAGAGAATGCTTGAAATACATACAGGAAGAACTTAGAGAATGGTCCAGTGAAACTGTGATTGTCTAAGAAATACATGTTTCCATTTCTGGGAAGACGTAACATTATGTTACAGGGATGGAGAGTGAATTTTCTCTACAGCAAGATCTGGATATTTAAATGTCAATGCGTCTGTTACAAAGAAAAGAAATACTTAATCTGTTTTGAAAATAAAGGGATACTGATAACAACAATAAAACGCTTTAAAATCCATTTTCCAATGGATTTGCAAGAACATTATCATGACATTTGCCTTTTAATGGGAGTAACCTGACCTCTGAGCCCTAACGCTCCGGATGATTGTGACTGCGTGCTGTGCAGGGTGAGACCTGGGTGGGGAGCGAGGCGGTAATGACAGGAGACGGGCTGTGATCCGGCACCTCGGAAGGCCGGTGGGAGGCACTCAGCTCTCCCTCCAGAACCTGTTCCTGAAAGCAGGGTGGCGCATCCTGACGGTGACTGACAAAGGCCGGTGGTAGAGGAGGAGGAAGTCATCCAGGCAAGCATCACAGGACCCTGGGGAGGGGGCTGGACTCAGCACCAGCTCTGCCCACCGGAGGCATGCTGTGTAGACAGAGGATTGACCAGGTGTCCAGGCGAAGTCTCATAAATTAAAGCGGGATTCAGTCTTATTATTTACCTCAATTTTATGCCGTTCTCTTAATTTTTAATTTTTAGGCTGGCTTTCAGAATTCAGTCTTTTTCTTTACTTCGTCGTTATCAATTTAGTTACTCTGGCGCTCCTAGTGCTTGAGTGCGGAGACAGTGAACATTGGTGTGCTCTTTAAGCAGTGAGGTGATTGCTGCGTAAAACCAAATGAGTTATAAGGAAAAGACTTGGCACATTTGTGCATGACAGTTTGCTTGGGGAAGTTTTACTTTTTTCATTTTCTGTCACAATGAATGTAATGACGCCACTTTTTCCTTCTTTTTATGGCACTAAACTGGCACATTTCCAGTGCCATGAATGTACACAATAAACATCCTGCTACATTGTATTTGTACGGTTTTAGCTCTCGAAGCCTTTGCTACCTGACCAGTCACAAAACTTGCGTGACCACGACGGGACAGAAGAGAGCGTACGAAGGGGAGGGTTTTCATCGCTCTCAACAGCGTCAGGAGCAGACCAGATAGGCATTCAGGGCCAAGCGGCGGTTTTGCCTAACGAGCCTGAATTGGAGCAGACGTTGGTGTAGAAACTGGAAAAATAATATAAGGAAGCTGAACGCCTGAAGGACGGACAAGGGGGAAAGGAACACACCTCAGGTTCAAGTCCACCAGCCACTGTCCCAAGGGGCCCATCTCCACTGGGATTTGCCCGAAGTGGGTCCGAAAGCTTCAGGTACCCCAAAGGTGGCTATTGTCTTTAAGTTAACATGTATCATTTGTTACGATCATTTTGACAGCCATTAGAAAGAAACCATTTTAATGTCAAATTACTATTTTTACCTGAATCAGAGTATCTTAAAAATAGATCCATAGGTGAACTTCCCTGAAACAAACATCAAACACACTAACTCTGTTGCCAGGCAACTAATTCTTAATCACTTCATTCAGAGGTCAGCACATCAACTTTTATCATCTCACGGACGTCGACTTTGGCGAAAAACACAGGCATCATGCAGAAATTTGTTCCAGCCAGGAATTTGTTTTGATTTCCAGTTGAAGTATAAATGTTACAGTGAATTTTATGACATTTCAAAGTATTTCATTGTTTGGACAGATGTCATTTTTAAGTACAAGCGTTTGTGCCCCCAGCCGTGACAGTTCCACAGATGGTGAGGTTGAGTTTCCTACGGCACACGGGGAGAGAAACAAGTCGCCTCTTGGCTCGATTCCCCCACACGTTGGGGAGAGTTCTCCCCGTGTCGATTCTATAGGACCGTTATGACCTGTGTTGTGGGTGGGGACAGAGAAGTAGGAAGAGAGAGCGGAGGAAAGTCAGGTTAACAGGGGTGTGGGCAGACACGGTCGTGGCTGTGGCCCCGGGTGCTTCCTGGCAGGATGAGCGCACACACCGACAGAGCGACCTTCTCATTTCAGTCGCATCTCCTTTTCTTATGCCCGAAAAAACTGGGTCCCGGACTCACCTGGTAGAGCACAGGGGTGGACCAGGCTTTGCCGCGCCCACTCTCGGAAGAGGGGTCTGTCTCCGCCTGTGAGCCAGGCTGGTCTTCCACCAGTCGTGACCAGTCCAACGTGGGGCGGGTGTCCCGTGGCGTTCGGGGCCGGCCCTCACCAGGTGCACGGTGTCTCCTTAAAGCTCTCCCTCGTCGTGGAAAAGGCTGTTCCGCTGGTGAACAGAGGGAGGCCTGCCAGGCGGGGTTTCCCCGGCTGACTTCCAGGGTGCCCACCGGCACTTCAGTGGGTGCCGCAGAGAAGCGGCGTCCAGCTGAGCTCCCTCCAAGCTGGATTCATAGTCGTTCTGAACCACTACGTTTCAAGGTGATTTGTTATGTTGTGAAAGCAAACTAATAGAAACATAGGGTCCTAGAAGTAAGGTGATGAAAGAAACAATAGGGGCAAACTGAACTGTGACGTTGGCTTTGGGACGAGGCAGCGAGTGGAGGCCGGGGACACAGGCTGGGAAAACAAAGGGCACATGGCTGCTGGAGCTGGTGGAGACTTCTGTACACAGCGGGGCCGTGGTGGCCTGGGCCCCCTAGAGGCGAGGACAGCTGGGGAGGGGGCCCCTCTGGTAACGTGACCGTAGGAGACGCACTGGTGGACGTGGGGGCTTTGCCAGGGTGACGTCCAGGCAGCACGGTGGCCATGACTGCTGGCCCCCTTCAGCCATCTGTGAGGAGATACGGAAGAGCGAGATGGAATGAAGAAAGGAAGATGCAAGTTGTTCAGTTTTCACCTGGGCTTTGGGGGAACACAGACTATGCAGGTCTAGGAAATGCACCCGGTTCTCGTGCCCAGGCTCCACAGCAGTAAAGGGTTCTGGAGGTGAAGAAGCCTGGGGGCATCAGAGGGGGTGCTGCCGGACCCCTGGTGAGGACTCCCGAAGTGCTGAGGGGGCGGCAGACCCGCAGGCACACACAGGACATCGGAAAGAGCTGTAAGAACAGCTAGAGAAACAGAGGTCACTTTCGGTGACTGGAGAGGATGAAGTTATAAAACAGAAAAAGTGCCCACAGTCTTAAGAGGTAAGACTGCATAAGAATGTGGCAGCAGCTTGGACCAGAGAGGGTGCTGTTCTCTATACGCAGGAAGCCAGGGGAGAAAGGCTCCACCTGCAAACCCACAGGCTCCCGTGGAAAATGAAGGCTGTCTTCCCCGAGCAGCAGCTCTAAGAGCCCAATGGGAGCGGCGGACCAGCGAGTCCCTCGGAAGAGCAGGAGGGGACACGGAGCCGGGGCTTCCCGAGGGATGACGGACTTGGGGGTCCCTCGGGGCCAGCCCTGCTAGCAATGCGGTGCCAGGTTCAGAGTTATCGTGGACCAGGAAGTACAGCATGCCTCTGTTCCTCTACCCCAGTGGGGGTGTCTGTCCCCATGTCTCACTATCTCCTGGAGTGTCACACATGGACAGGGTGAAGGAACTGCTCTTTTAAATCCGAGGTCTCTAAATCAGGAGGGTTGGCTCCTGCATCCAGGAAACCACATGTGACACCACGTGGATGGTGAGACCCTGCACTGGGAGCTTGATGCCATGACGGGATGGGACATGGCGGCCTTGGTCCACACGCGTCAGTCTGCAGTGGGCAGGGATGGGGATGGCTGGGCCCAGGGAGTGGACTGTGGCTGGTATGACCCGTATCGAGTCAGGGCTCGCCCAGTCCCAGCGCTGGCCAAGGCACACTTGGTGCAAACATAGTCTGGGAAGGCGCGTCTACGGGGAGACTTGACATCTCCGCTGCTCAAGGAATGTGCCACCAGGCTAGCGTGGTCCACGGTGAAAGCCCACGGGTTAGTCCCTTCCACTGTCCCCGCCGGCGGCAGCCAGGGACCAAGGATGCGAGAGAGGTCACAGGGCAAGTCCGTCAATGCTACGATCAGACCATGAGCAAAATACAGTGTCGTGGACAGAATTTTAGAGGAAAATGCTCTGGATTACTTGGAGAGTTCCGTGCCTCGGACTGGTTCCTCAAAGCCTGTAGCTCACAAATAAATGGACGCTGCTTTTCGTTTATAACGTGGTGAGAAACAGTGTTCCTTCTCTTCATAATTAGAGCTTGTTTGGGTAAAGTGGCCCTTGGAGTGTATGTGATTCCAGACGGAGATCCGGAAAACTGTGTCTGTCGGGGCCTCCGGGCAGGACTCCTGCACGGCCCTCCGTTCCTTCGTTCATTCATAAGGGCAGGCCCGGCTCATGTAAAGGACAAGGACTTACCTGAACTCCGTTCCAATTCTTATTGAAAACTGTAGTTTTTATTTATTCTCCTCTACATGAAGCCTAAACTTCCATGAGTAAAACGTGCTGTCAATTGTAACATCTACCAGGGTGTCCATTTACCTAGAAGTCTGCCCGGGTATTTATGACCCACGTTCTTAAAGCGCTGACTCGGGAGTCTGCAGACCTTGGGACTGCGCTGTCCCTGGGCAGCGTGAGAGCCGGACTCGGCCGCGCCCTCAGGGGGACTCAGCTGACCTCCCCCGCCGCGCCCTTCCCCGCGCGGCTTCCGAACGCCGTCTTTCCGGGGTTACGGCTGGCGTTCTGGCGACAGCGCAGCAGACGCGGTCAGTGTCCGCGCTGGAGCCGCCCCTCGAGTGTGGGACGGTCTCCGTGGGACTGCACGCGTCTGGGGCGCTCCGTGACGGTCGCCGGCCCGGGCTCCGCGGCTGCCGGCGTTCTGGCGGCGCGCACGGCGGCAGATGCTCCGGGACTCCGCTCCCCGCGAACTGTGAAGGCGCCGCTGCAGGGACGGATGTGCCGGTTGCATTTTTGCATTTTTGTATTGGTTCCTCCCCCCTCACAATGCAGACATTTCACACTTTGTGGGAGAAAATAGCATCTCTATCGCAAAGTATCCCTTGCCTTTGAGACTTGCTGGGAGACCTCCACGTGGCTTTGACCGGTAACGGAGTGACTGGACGGGGCTGGGGCCACCCCCGCCTGAGGCCAGTGAAACTGGACGAAATGCGTGAGGCCACTGTTGTCAGGCTTTGGACAAAGACAGTCCCACTCAGCCATCATGTGATGGCATTTGTTTTAGAAAAGGGAGGCTCATGGGGTGAGTGCCACCGTCACAGTGGTTCTTGGTGTGGGACAGGTTCCTACTGCGAGGCAAAGGGGCCCTGATCCCACTGAGCTGAGAGGCGGGGTTCGGAGTTTGGGGTGCGGGACTTGAATGTGTGGGGCCACCTTTACGCCGGGAAATACGGAGCTGTGGAGAGCAGGGCCGAGTCCCGTGCACAGGGTGAGAGCAAATCACAGAAGAAAGGGCTCCTCTGCGCTTAACGATGGGACAGAGATACTAAAGGTCGAGTCTGCAGAGGGTCCGTTGAAGTCTGAGCCCAGCCAGAGTGGAAAAAGTCAACTTCTCATGGCAGATCGGGACACCCAGATTAAACCCAAGAAATACCCTCATAAAGACAACGCATAGCAGCGAGGCCCAGCTCCAGGCTGCAGCTCACGGGGAGGTGACCAGATACAGCCTAGGTGTCACCCAAGGAAGTAAGACAGTAACCCAGCATCTGCGGTGATTTGCTAACAGTGTTGAGAGGGAAATTCATAACAGTGAACGCTTACATTATGTAAGAAGAAAGCTCCGATGTCCGTGAGGAGAGCACACACCTCCATAAACTAGACCGAGAGAGCGAAATAAATGTGCAGCAAGCCCGGGTAAGGAAATTAAATAAAGGTCAGACCAGAAATCAACCCAAGTGAAATAAAAGCAATAGTGAAATTACAGAACCCAAAACGTCACTCTTTAAAATGATCAGTGAAATTGATACATCTGTCTATAACAACTAACAAACAGGAAAGGAAAAATAAACAAATGGCTGAAGTCAGGGGTGGCAGTAGGGACGTCAGATGTCATGGTCAATACAGGAAAAACGGGAAGGACGGTTCTGCGCCTGTAGATGAAACACAACTTTCTTGACAGACAGAAACGACCAAAACTCATTCAAGAAAAGCAAAGCATGAATGGCCCTGAATCTATTAAAGAAATTAAGGTTTTAGTCAAAATATTCCCCACAAAGGAAACCTTGTGTACGGTTTCAGTGGTAAAATCTATCAAACGTACACAGAAAAAAAGAACATCAATTCTTGTGCAAATCCTTCCTGCTCTAACGCCAGCATTTACCTGACATTAAACCTAAAGACGTTATAAGAGAATGAAATCACAGAGGATTATCCTTCATCAATAGGGACTCAATAGTTTTAACAGGATTTATATTTTTAGAGCAGTTTTAGGTTCACAGCAAAACTGAGAGCAAAGTACACATTGCCCACACACTTCCTGTCCCCCGTCCCACCAGAGCCTCCCCCACCATCGACACCCCTACCCGATGGCACACTTGTTACTAAAGATGTCCCTGCACAGACTCATCAACACGTTTACATGAGTGGTCTCTCTTGGTGGCACGCAGCCCGTGGGTCCAGACACAGGTAGGATGATGAGGGTCTGCGTTACGACATCACACAGAGTAGTTTCACTGCCCCAAACACCCTCTCCTCCACCTCCCGCCCCCTCCCCCAACCTCTGGCAGCCAGTGACCTTTTTACTGTCTCCATAGTCTTGCCCTTTCCAGAATGTCACACAGTTGGGAATCATATAGTATGTAGGCTTTTCAAAGTGGCTTCTGTTCACTCACTATTATACATTTACGTTTCCTTCATGCCTTTCCATGGCATGATAGCGCATTTCTTTCTAGCGCCGAATAATATTCCATTGTAGGGATGGAGCACAGTTTACATATCTTAGACTTAGCATTTGTAAGGAAATTCTAGCAAACAGACCAGAAATTCACCAAATACATCATGACCGGGTGGAGTTTATCCCATGAATGCAAGGTTGTTTCAACTTTTGAAAATAAATCAATTTAATTCACCCTGTGAGCAGATTAAAAGAGAAAAGTAACCAGACCATTTTTAAAATGTAGAGAAAAAAGTCCTCTTAGAAAACTAGAAATATAAGGAAAGCATGTCAGCCTCAAAAATCTACAGCTATATCATATTAGGTGGTGAAGGACTGATGGATTTCCCCAGGGATCAGCAATAAGACAAAGGTATATGCTCTCACCGAGTCCATTCTTCATTGTACTAGATCTTTAGAAAGTACAATAAAGCAGGATTTTTTAAAAAAAAGGAATGAACCCAATTTAATTCAGAAAATTCCCAAGATTTTGCTGCCACTTACTGTAACTACAACCACCATGTCTAATGTAACCATCCAGTGCCAACAGTGCCAACGATGCCAATGGTGCCAACAGTGCCAACAGTGCCAACGGTGCCAACAGTCAGGCCTGGAGGCACAGGTTACAGGATCAGTATCAGACATACACTGTATTCCAATATGTCTGCTCTAAAAAAATGGAAATTGAAATTCAGCAGCCAGCAGCATTTACAAAAGCATCTGACACATGAATTCTTAGGGATAATTCTATCAAAATTTGTGGGATATGTGCATATTGAGAAACATCAAACACAGTGGAGAGAAATTCAAGAAGATCCAAATATATTTAGAAATGTGCCATATTTGTGGATTAGAAGACTCAATAATGTTAATTTGTGATTCTCCACGAAGTTAAAATATTTAAGTAGTTCCAATGAAAATTCCAGTAGGGATGGGACACCTGGCTGTCTCAGTCCACAAAGCATGTGACACTAAATTGCAGGGTCATGAGATCAAGCCCTATACTGAACATGGAATTTACTTTAACAAAAAATCCAGTAGGATTTTTATTTAGAAATTTACAAGCTGATTTTAAAATTTGTTTTATAATACAGAGACCCTAAAAACAGTAAAAAAAAATTTTAAGCAGAAAACCAAAGCTGGATGCTGTATGTTAATTAATTTATAGACATAATATGAAAATTCACTAATAAAGACACCACAGGTTTTATAAAAACGGATGTGTATATTAAAGGAAACTGATCAGGAAATCCAGTTACAGACTCAAACATCTATGGCTGGTTGATAATAACAATTCCATTCTAGTTCGGTGAAGAAAGAATTGTCTCCAAGATATGGTCCCGAGAAATTATATATTTATATTATATATTTAACACGTAATATATTATATATAACATGTAAGAGCTCAGTAAATAAAAATTTCAGAGTAATACATAGGACAACATCTTCATGGCATTGGAAAAGGCTAGAAAAAGTTTTTGGTCTGATATAAAAAGCAAAAACCACAAAAGGAAATTCAAATGAGCTGAACCTCAATCAAATTGAAAAGAAACATAAAATGCTCTTCAAAAATCACTTTTAATAAAAGAAATGATGAGCCACAGTATGAGATAATTTTCTTAAAAACATTTATCTAATTAGGAACTTTTATCTAGAATTTATAAAGAATCTTTCAACTCAATAAGGAAGGCACACACCATAATGATTTAAATGGGAAAAGTTTGAATAGATAGTTCAGAAAATAAAATATATTGATGGCAAAGAAGCACATAAAGGAAACAGCCAATGGACACCTGGGTGGCTCAGTAGGTTGAGCATTTGGCTCAGGTTGTGAGCTCACGGGTCGTGAGTTTGAGCCCCGCATTGAGTTCTGCACTGACAGTGGGAAGCCTGCTTTGGATTCTTTCTCTCTCCCTCTCTGTGCTCCTCCCTTGCTAGTGCTCATTTTTCCTGTCAAAATATATAAATAAACTTAAGAAAAAAAAAGAAAACAGTCAATATAGTGATTTATGAAATCTCAGTTAAAATCACGGGGGATGGTATTAAACACTCCGTACAGTTGTGACCCCTCAGAAGACACACCAAATCTTGGGGAGTATGAAGAATAACTGGGCATCTCATAAACTTTGAAATTCTTTCCAGTTGAACATGCATGTGCCGTATGCTTAATTTATTCCTTAATGAAATAAGTCAAACAAAAACTTGTTGACAAAAAACTTGTATGTAAGTTTATTCCTAATAGCCAAAATTTGTAAAGAAATTCAGTAACTGTCACACTGGTAAATGGATGAATAAATTGTAGTTATATGTCTGTATGAATGTATTTTTTTAATGTTTATTTATTTTTGAGAGACAGAGAGAGTGGGGGAGGGGCAGAGAGAGAGGGGGACACAGAATCCGAAGCAGGCTCTGAGCTATCAGAGCCCGATGCGGGGCTGGAACCCACGAGCCAGAGATCGTAACCTGAGCCGAAGTCAGATGCTCAGCTGACTGAGCCGCCCAGGTCCTCAATTGTAGTTACATTCATACAAAAGAATAATATTCAGGAGAAAAGAAACAAACTGTTAATCCATGAAACAAACTTGAAGACTTTCTAAGGTATTCTGCTAAGTGAAAGGGTCGGACATAAGAGATTAAATATTGTATAACTTCATGTACATGGAATTTTGTACTGTAGGATTTTATGATGATAAAAAGCAGGTATATGGCTGGATAGGGCCAGGCAGGATGGGAAGGGTTCACCATAAAGGAGCAGGATGGAAATTTGGAGGTGCCCAAATGTTCTTTACAATGATAGTGTGGTGGTCACATGGCTGTGTATTTTGTTGAAACTCATCAAACTGTAGACTTATAGTTGGTGTGTATATTATTGTTATGGGCATATTATATCCCAAGAAAGCTGATATAAAAATGAATAGAAGTAAAAACTTTGTTAGGAGACCAGAAGCTGGTAGAAAATATTGCTAGCAAACTTCCACTGTGAGAAATGCTAAAAGAAGTTGGCAAAATATGAAGGAAAATTATACCAGATGGAAACTGGTATCAACAGAGAGAAATGAACCACACTAGGAATGGTAAATATGGGGAGAAACATAAAAGACATTTTTCCTATCTTTTTCATTTTTTAAAATGACCACTGACTCTCTAATGAAAATAGAACAGCAATGCACTGTTGAGTTTATAACATATCTAGATTTAAAATGTGTGTCAGCGAGAGCAGAAAATCAGGACTGGGAAAACTACAGTATAACACTGGAATGTTCCGACATTGTACGTGAAGGTCATCTGAGACAAGTCACAGTTTATGCTACAAACTGAGGGGCCACCACGATAAAGAGCGATAGCAGTTAAGCCATTTACTGAGGCAAGATTAGATCCTAAAAATCCCCAACTAGTTCTAATACAAGCAGGTGAAGATAAACAATGGTCTAATGAGACAGGTAGAAAACATAGAGCAATAGATCAGACTTATGTCCAACTCGTTTGACAATTACACCAGATATAGTCTAAGCAATTAGTAGGTGGAGACTCTGTTTGGACAAAAGTGTAAACTAGAAAAGACTACTCAAAAAGTAATTTGAATTGTTCTACATCTATTAAATAAATTAAGTTCATTATTAAAAACTTTTCCTCAAAGAACATTCAAGTCCAAGTTCAGAGGCTTTATTGATAGAGTTTACCAAAGAAATAGGCAGTGTTTACCAGAAATATATTTTGGGGCGCCTGGGTGGCTCAGTCGGTTAAGTGTCTGACTCTACCGCTCAGCTCATGGTCTCACAGTTCTTGGGATCGAGCCCTGCTTTGGGCTCTACGTGGACATCTAAGAGGCGACTTGGGATTCTTTCTCACCTTCTCTCCCTGCCCCTCCCTGACTCGTGCTTTTTCTCTCTCACAGAATAAATAAATAAACAAACTTAAAAAAGAGAAAGAAATATATTTTAGAACATTATTAAATCCATTTAGTGAGGGCAGTATTTATTGATACTGAAATCATACATACATACATGACAAGAAAACTACATGCCTATGCTCTCATGAAAATAGACACAAAAATCCTTAAAAAGAATCAGGTCATCAAAGCCAGCAGTATATAAGAATGACTAAATGCTATGAGCTAGTTTATCTGAGGGATGCAATTTTGACTGAACATTTGAAAAATCACTGAATATAATCTACATATTAATAGACTCTTAAAGAAGATCTGCATGATTTTCTCAATAGTTGCATTAAAGGCATTTGAGAAAATCAAAACTGATTCATGATAAAACCTCTCAAGAAACGGGAAATAGAAGATTATTCACGCAAGCTGGTACACACCATCCAGGATCAAGGTACAGCTAACCCACGCGTTGGCCCATTTCTCACAGTTACGGTACAGGACATGGATGTCAGTTCTTATTACTTTAATTTAGCATTTTAGCCAATGCAATATGTCAAGAATAAGGAATGACATTTATACAGACTGGAAAAGGAGAAGTAACTTTATTTGGACATTGCTGAACTGTATATAAAGGAAAATTCAGGGGTGCCTGGGTGGCTCAGTTGGTTGAGCGTCCGGCTTTGGCTCAGGTCATGATCTCACAGTTTGTGGGTTCAGGCCCTGCGTCGGGCTCTGTGCTGACAGCTAGCTCAGAGCCTGGAGCCTGTCTTCAGATTCTGCATCTCCTTCTTTCTCTGACCCTCCCCTACTCATGCTGGGTGTCTCTCTCTCAAAATTAAATAAAAAACATTATAAAAAAAAGAAAATTCAAAAAATTACAAACTACTAGATATAATAATTGAAATTAGCAGAGTTCCAGGATACAAAGTCACTATATAAAGATCAATTGTATTTCTTCGTATTAGCTATGAACAATGGGGAAATGCCAATTAAAAATAGCATTTACAGTAGTAGCAAAAACAGCAAATACTTAAGGGAAACTCTTAAATAAAAGCTAAAGTGTGTCACACTACATAAAAAAAGCCCAACTAAAACCTACAAAGTATTGTCAAAGAGAATTCACAAAGACCTTGAAGACTGGGGAATTGTACTGTGTTCCTGAATTGGAAAACTCAGTGTTGTTAAGATGTCATTTTCCACTAATTAGTCTGCACATGTTGTGTGCACTCTAAATCAAAGTTTTAGTATACTTCCTTTTACAGAAATTGACAAGATGATTCTAAAATTTATAGGAAAGTAAGAACACCTAGAATAGTCAAGGTAAGCTTCAATAAAAATAATAAAACAGGAGAACACACATTGTAGAGAGAGAAAAATAGTCCAAAGGAATGAACGTGGATTCCAAAAATCTACCCATGCTGGTCTGGGCATTTGATTTACAACAGAGGCACCAAAACAATTCAGTAGCTAATGGTAAGTCCTTATAAGAAACTGCTGCTGAAATAACAGAATATTGATCCAAAAAAAATTAACTTTGACCCCTACCACCCAGAGAGCAAGTAATTTAAACCAAAATGTAAACACCCCAAACCATAAATCTTCTAGAAGAAAAGACTGGAAAATACCTTTGAAACTCTCAGTTTGGAACACATGTTTTTAAATAACAGGACAGATGACACAGAACAGGTCATGTATGAGCAGAAAAGGTAGGTTTGACTTCATCCTAATTAAACATGTTTTCTCATTGAAAGAAACTGTAAGAAATGGAATTGTGAGCCACAGATACTGATGACACATCTGTTAAAGGGCTTTTACCTATAATATGTAAGGAAATACTGCTAAATAGAGATAAAAAGATAACCAGTCTATACCAACTGGAGAGAAAAACTGAACAGATCCATCACAAAAATAGACATAAATGGGCAATAAGTTAAAAGTGTTCAGCATCCTTAATCATCATAAAATTGCAAATTAAAACCACAAGACGTCACTACCTATTCACCAGAAAGCTAAGGTTAAAAAGACTTGTAAAATACATGTTTTTTTTTTTAATGTTTTCTAGCACCTTCTGAAACACCAATGCATTAATTTTATAATCCCTGGAGAGACGTGGGAAACTCTGGTCTTACCTGACACAATGTTGGCACAGAGTAATTCAGGGTAGGTTCTCGTGCTGCCTACCCCATAGTTCTTCCGAACTTCATGTTTTACTGATTTTCGGTAACTGAATGCTTAGCAAGGACTTTTCTTTACCAGGATCCTGCTTGCTACATTCAGAATTTGTAGACAGAAATGTGATCCCAGTCAGGTGTTCATCACAATGTACAGTATCAAATGCCCTCTCTGCGCAGCTGCAGATTTATGTTCCGTCTTCTGCGAAAGATGGCCTGGGCCCCACTGCACCCCCAACCTTAGACTAATTGTACAACTAATACTGTCACACGGAGCCTCTGCGCTAACACAGGTCCCTCCTGAATTGATTAACTCCAGGGATTCGGGGCCGCAGGAGCCAGTTAAGAGTGCAGACTAATTCCCGTCGGGGGGCGCGTGCCAAGACGAAGGAGGTCAAGCACGATGTAGAGGCGGGAGCAGGACTGGAGTAAGTTCAGCTGGAGCCGGAGAGACGGGACTCCTTCCGACCGAGCTCTGCTTCCCCATGCATGTCCCTTGTCATTTCCCCTGGACTTTTCGTCCAGGAGGTGGTGGGGGGACGGGAAAGAAACAGCGTCCTCATTAGGGGTCATGAACAGTACACCGAGTGAGAGTGACAGCATTTTGACTCTCAGAGTGGCCACCACCCTCCGTGGGCGGGGCTCGGGTCCACAGAGGGAGCCCCCAGCGAGGGGAAGGCTATGTTCTCCCTGAATCTTTGCTGTTTCTGCCAGTTTCACAAAGCACAGCAGATATGGGTCCAAGGGTGAAGAAATTGCTTCTCTGGCCCTGTTACCATCAACACCCTAGTATCTGACACCTGGGAAGATTAAAAAGATAAACACAAACAACAAAAGGACAATAAAAGTAGCTGATAAAAAGTAACGATGCCATTGCTATGGCTTATGGAACAGAGTGGAAAAAAAAAGACTTTTCTAGAATAAAAAATGGTACCTCGACATTCTCTTAGTTAGCCCTACCGTAGGTACATCTGGGAAAAAGTGCTCCTGGATTCTTTGTGGCTTTTTATGGACGTAAATTATTGCTAACGGGCAAAAGATGCAATACAGCACGGTACTTGCCCGATGTGCTCTAGAAATTTTGAAATACATGCTGACATGTTGGCAGAAATGTGTATGACGTTCCATGTCAGGTGTGAGTGTTAAACGATTTTGACAGCCTAGGAAAGTCAGTAGGACACAGGAATAGGTTTCATCTGAATGCGAGTGCAACGAGACAGAAGATGTATCGCCCCCCCCCCCCCCCCCCCCCCCCCCCCCCCCCCCCCCCCCCCCCCCCGGAAACTATGTAGTTTAGGACACACTGATTCAAACAAATGCGGCAGTTTGTAAAAAAGACTCAGGAGTAACTCAGCACCTTTGAACTGCCTTGTAAAATGTTTGGTGACAAACTAGAACAGTTAAAACCCCATTGGTAACCGACACCCAACCTAAACCCACTTTGCATAGTTAATCTTGAGAAGTGGCCAGAGGTGGCAATTAGAAAGTTGACCACACCCATGCACAACGCAAGGCTTTTGCAGATTCATGATAAACACTAGCGTGTTACAGATTGTGGGAACACGGGGTAAAAAGCAAAACCAGAAGCTCCTCCTTGGTGACTGGCAGGCTCCTGCTCTTTCTTTAATCTACTGGACCCCATCTGTAGCACTATTTTTACATGGAAATAAGTGTAAGACACACTGCTTTGTGGGGTCCATGTTGATAGAGGGTTCATCTCTTGAAGTGGTGGCGAGGATGACTGGCAACAAGTAATTTTTCAGAAATGTTGGCAATTGTGGGTTAACTAGCACTAATGTGGATCGGAAGGTGGTAAAAATGTTTAGTGAATTTTGAAGGGACTTTTTATGTAGATGATTCATTGAAATCCTCTTCCAGGCTACCTTTCCATCCTAAAAGTAGCTTAAATGGTCAACTGATTGTCCCTACACGTGACAGTCAAGGCACAAGAAGGGTGACAAGCAGCTCACACGTTGACGCGAGTCTAGTCTGGAGGCGAGGGCAGATGGACAGAAGTCTTCCATCTCAGCCAGCACTTTATCTATAATCTCCAGACTTATCTATAATCTTTAGAACATTGTCAGTGCATTAGAAGGCTGTGGTGCACCCCAGCTCCAGACTCAAACAGTCTTTACCAACCTCGGCCCGAAAACAAAAGCAGAGCTTTTTGGGATTAAGATGTTAATGGTTCACTGATCCAAAGAGATTATTATTATGACAGTCAAAGCAAATTTTCTATTTGGAGAATAAGATGTGACAGTGAACTACTTTCTGATGTAGCAGGGAAAAAATCCTGTCGCCACAGCCCTAGAGGGATACACACTGGGAAGGGTTTTCAGATTTCAATGTCATTGCCCCGTGGCAGCCATATTTTGGTTTCTCTTACCTTTGGGCTTCTCTGCTCTAAGCAGTCCCGCTGACCTGGCTCAGTATGTCCAGGGAAAGTGCACTGGGTAAATTGTCTCTGACTTCAATTGATACACTGTGCATGTATCCTGATATCTCACATCTGCCATTCTTTTATAAATTTATATGAAAATATAGAAGCAAAGCCTGATTTTATGAGTATGTTGGTTTTTTATTAAAAAACTTTTTTTCCATACCGGGTGCTGAGTATCATGTTGAGCAGCCCACGGCTACATCAATGCAGCCCGCGTGAAGGCTCACTCCTGGGGTCAGATCATTACACGCGCTTTAATCCTTTAGAACAAGTTTTCAATACTGTTTACACCAGGGACTTTCTTGTACAAATCCTCTTTACACACACAAGAATAACGCAGGAAGAAACTCTTTGTCTCTGATCTCCGCAAAGAAGGAGTGCACACGAGAACCCTTAGGGGGTTTTCCTACCTTTTAAACCTACCGGGAGGAGACTAATCACAGATCTCTGTGCTGCCTGCTGTACAATCAGTTACATGGTTGTGGTGCCATGGATCAGCTTGGAGGAGGGAAGCGGGGGTCGCGCATCCATCACGGTGTGTTAATGGGGCAAAAACAGAGCCGGTGGCACCCACAAAGGAACGCGGGGACCTTTAGGCCACTACTTCTCCGGAACAGTCTCCCGCACGGGGCCTGTGTGACTTCTGTCTTCACACACACTGTGAAAATGCCCCGATCCGTAGCTGGCCTCTCTCTGTCGAGCTCTGAATCTGTCAGGATGCCCAGGGTTTCCGTTTACACTGGGCACACTCAGGCCACTTTCCTGGTGGTGACCTTACTCAATGCCACAGTGGACACGCAGAGTAGGCATGGGAAGGTCCCTGTGAATGACACATCAGTGTAATCCGTGGTGTGCCGAGTACTTCCCTCAGTCAGGGTCTGAGGTGCGTGTTCAGATAACTCAGTCTATACAAAGGTACAACAAACACCTCAGTGAGTGGAGGACACAGACAACGCTGGAGGCAACGGCCAGGCTGAGCCGAACATGTGTTTGCACAAGTTTCTTTCAATTTTCTGGGCTCCGTTCCTTCAATTAAAATGTGATTCTCTTCAGTGTCTTCACACTGTAGTTTTTCTGGTTGTATTGTTCTCATTTACAGACACACACACACGCTGTAGTTGAGATACATGTGAAGCATTTAATCTCTATTTTTATTACAAATAATTTAATTTAAAAAACCTTCCGGCAAGATTAAATTGAGAGAAATGTATTTTAAGGTTGATATCAGGAGTGGGGCACCTGGGGGGCTCAGTCGGCTAAGTATCCAACTTGGGCTCAGGTCATGATCTCCTAGTCTGTGAGTTTGAGCCCCACATTGTGCTCCGAGCTGACAGCTCAGAGCCTGGAGCTGCTTCGGATTCTGTGTCTTCCTCTCTCTCTTCCCCTCCCCTGCTCATGCTCTGTCTCTCTCTCAAAAATAAATAAACATTAAAAAAAAGTTTTAAAAGGTTGATATCAGGAAATAGCTACAAAGGGAGTGTTATACACATCAACAGAACTTTTTTAAATGAACAAAGAGCAGTTGAGGAAAAATGTGAGCCTTGTGGACTTTCTTGGATAAGAAACACTAAACTAGCAAACAAAACAGATGTGATCAAACAAACAAACAAAAGAACTAAAAATATCTGGAGAAGGATCCAGTGTGTCTCAGGCAAACTTGAACCAGAAGAATTAAAACTTCAGTTTCATGAGCAAGAGACACCAACCATGGCTACATCTGCGGATGGAGGGAACCAGGGACACACTGAAGGACCAATGGGAGCTCAGGAAGAAGGAGGCTGGTGGGTCTCGTGACGAGTAGCATGAAGGAATGTCTCCTAGCTACACAGGTGGAAACTGCCCACGGTCCTGTAGAACAGTTCACACTTTCCTGGCAGCATTGTAAGATATGCCCCAACAGGAGAGTACCGGAAAGCCGTTTTTACAGTACAGGAAGCTGGGATGCACGTGGAGTTTTGTCAAAACACGGCAAGGAGAGTGAAGTTTCTAAGCAAGGAGGAAATATGAGGCAAAGGCAGGCAAACTACCTGCAGGCTGCAGGTGAGCTTTGTGGTCAGATGACGTGCCGGGGACTCAGGGAATGCTGAGCGGCCCCTTGGGTTCGTGCAATGGAGAAACGGGAGACGGAGCGATGTGTGTTCGCACGGTCTTGCCTCCACAAGCTACACACTCTTTGTGTGAACCTATACTCCGCTACATGTGAGGGCGGAAGGGAGTCGGGGACAGGCATTCAGTCCAGGTTCGAATGAGGCCCAAACCAGAATGTGAGGGAGAAAAGCCCAAAAACCATGCAGAAGAATCAAAACGAAAGTTTAGAAATAGTAGACAGACAACAGATGTAATCTTTGTTCACAGTCACCTACTTGACTTTAAAACTCCTCAACCACGTATATTATTCATTAAAGTGTATTTTGAGATGGACACAACCCTTATTAAAGAGATGATATGCACGTTTACTTTCTTCAAATGATATCCTTGAAAGTAAATTACTGGTCTGCAGAAAGAAATGGTCTCAAAATATTTTGACCCACATTCTACACAACATTCCAGAAAGGTTTGACCAGTTTGTCATCACCTCTGCAATATTGTTTCACAAGCTCGTTTTGGTTTTTGCTTGTTCGTTTGCTTTTATTATGGACTTTTTCTTTTGGAGAAGTTGAGGTTTCACAAGAAAATTGAATAGAAAGTGGAGAGTTCCTGTACCCGTCTTCCCACAGCCCCAGTGACCACCCTCTCCACCAGGTGGTCCATTTTCTGCAACCAGTAATCTGATACTGACGTGTCACTACTGCCCTGAGTCCATAGTTTGCACCAGGGGTCACTCCCAGAGTTATGTTTTGGACAAACTTTGAAAGACATATACCCATAATTACAGTACCTTCCGGAATAACTTCATGGTGCTAAAAATACCCTAGTCATCACGCTCTTCTCCCTAAGCTCTGGCAACCACTGACCTTTCATCGTCTGCACAGTTGTGCCTTTGCGAGAAGATCATAGAACTGGAATCCTGTAGTGTGCAGCCATTTCAGATGTGTCCTTCACTTAGCTATATGTTTTTAAGATTCCTCCATGTCTTTTCATGGCTTGAGAGCTCATTTCTCTGTAGCGCTGAGTCATAGTCCATTATCTGGATGGACCACAGTGTATTTATCCATCACCTACTGAAGGACCTCTTGGTTGCTTCCAAGTTTGGGCAAATATGAACAAAACTACAAGGAACATTTGTTTGCAGGCTTTTGTGTAGACACACGTTTTTCAATTCTGTTGGGTAATCACCAAGAAACACAATTTCTTGATGGTATAATAGTATATTTAGTCGTGTAAGAGCCCACCAAACAGTCTGCCCAAGTAGCTGCGCCATTTTGTCCTCCATCAGCAATGACCGAGTCCTGTGGTTCCACATCCTTGCCAGCATTTGGTGTTGTCAGTGTTTTGAATTTTAGCCAGTCTAGTAAGCGTGGAGTGGTACCAGAGCCTTGTTTGAATTTGTACTTCCATGGTGACATATGATGCGCATCATTTCTCATATGCTTTTTTCCATCTGTATATATTCTTTAATGAGGTGTCTACTTGGATCCTTTGTCTATTTTTGAATTAGTTGTGTTCTTATATTTTGGATACCAGTCCTTTATCAGACATATCTTTTGAAAACATTTTCTCCCAGTTTGTGGCCTGTCTTTTCATTAAATTACTGTCTTTTGCAGAGCAAAAGTTTTTACTTTTAATTAAGTCCAACTTATCAGTTTTTTTTCATGATTGTGTTTTCTGCATTGAATCTAAAAAGTCATCACCAAACCCAAACTTGGGTAGCTTATCTCCTTTTATCTCTAGGAGCTTCATAATTGTCTTTACAGTTTTTAACATTTAAATATATGATTATTTTGAGTTGTTTTTGTGAAATTATGTCTAGGTTTATTTATATTTTGCATTGGGATGCCCACTTGCTCAGTACCATTTGTCGAAGACGTTACCCTTCCGTCACTGGGCCACCTTTGCTCCCTTGTCAAGGTCAAGGGCTGTATTTGTGTAGGTCTATTTCTGGACTCTCTATTTTGTTACATTTTGTCCCTTGATCGATGTATCCTTTCTTTCACCAACAGCACCCTATAGCATATTAAAAGAATTTATTGAGGTATAGTTGACACACAAATAACTGTACGTACTTAGTGTGCACAGTCCAGTGAGTTTAAACATAAGCACACATTTGGGAAACTATCATCACAATAAGAAACATATCCATCATCTCCAAGTTTCCTCTTACCCTCATCCCTCTTTTTTTTTTAGTTTATTTTATTTACCTTGAGAGGGAGAGAGAGAGAGAGAGATAGAGAGAGCGAGCGAATGAGAAAGCATGGAAAGGGCAGAGACAGAGGGAGACAGAGAATCCCAAGTTGGCTCTGCACCATCAGCACAGAGTCCAATGTGGGGTTCGAGATCATGACCTGAGCTGAAACCAAGAGTCAGATGCTTAGCCTCCAAAGCAGCCAGGCGCCCCTCCTGCCTGTTTGTGTTAAGAACACTTTCATGGGCTCTACCCGGTCAACACTTTGTTAAGTGCACAGTGCAGCACGTGTCAGCTCTGTGTCACACAGCAGATCTTTACAAGGTATTCATCTTGTACCACTGAGACTTTATACCCATTGAACATCAACTCCCCTTTCTCCCTCCTCCAAGCTCTGGACACCACTTGTCTACACTCTACTTCTGTGGATTTGACTATTCAGACTCCACACATATGTGATCATGCAGTATTTATCCTCTGTCATGGCTCATTTCACTTAATGTTTCCAGATTTATCTGTGTGGCTGCATTATCTCGAAAAGGAAACAGCATGCTGTTCTGATTATGGTAGCTTTATAGCAAATCTTAAAGTCAGGGAGTACCAGTCCTCCAACTTTGTTCTTCTCCATCAGTACTTTGTTGGGTATTCTGAGTCACTTTCCTTTCCATAACTTTAGAATCACTTTGTCAATATCTGCAAAATTACTTGCTGGGATTTTCATTGGGATCGATCAAGTTGGGAAGAATGGACAGCTTGACAATATTAAGGCTTCCTATAAAGGACCATGGGATGTCTTTCTGTTTAGTTTCCTTCTTTTATTTATTTAATCAAAGTTTTGTAATTTTCCTCACACAAATCTCATATATATAGTGAGATTTAAACCTGTTTCATTTATTTTTTGGCGCTAGTGCAAATATTATTATGTTTTAATTTCAAATTCCACTAGTTCATTGTTGGTATATTTAAAAAGAAAGTGATGTACTTTTGCATATTGATGTTATATCCTATAATCTTGCTATAATTGTTAATTAAATCTGGGAGGCATTTTGTCGATGTTTAAAAATTTTCTACATAGATGAATATATCATTGGCAAACAAATCGCTTTACTTATTCTTTTCTAACTTGTGCACCTTTCTGTGTGTGTGTTACTGCATTAGCCTGAACTTCCAGCATGACGTTAGAAGGGATGTGCGCAGAGGACACCCTGCCTTGTTCCTGATCTTCGTGGGAAGGCTCCCATCTTCCCACCATCAAATACGATGTTAAGCGTAAGCTTTTGCAGATACTCTTTATCAAGATGAGGGAGTTCTTCTCCTTTAGTGGTTTGCTAAGGACTTTTACTGTGAATGGGTGTGGAATTTACTCAAATGCTTTTCCTGCATCTACTGATATTATCATGATATATTTTTATGCTGTTGATGTGATGGTTTACATTAATTGATTTTCTAATATTGAACCAATCCTGCATACTTGAAATATGAAAACTCATTGTCAGCATGAAATGTTAAAGATAATATTTACTTAATTACTAGTAAAGATAAACTTTTAACAAGTTTTTTTAATATTTATTTATTTCTGAGAGAGAGAGAGAGAGAGAGAGAGAGAGAGAGAGAGAGACGGGGCCGGGGAGGAAGGGGCAGAGAGAGGGAGACACCGAATCCGAAGCAGCTCCAGGCTCTGAGCTGTCAGCACAGAGCTCGATTCAGTGCTCCAACCCACGGTGAGATCATGACCTGAGCTGAAGGTGGACCCTGAGCTGAGTCACTCAGGCGTCCCAAGATGATTGTTTTAACGTCTTCGTGGAATAAATCCCACATCCGAGCTTTCTCAGGGCTAGTGAATTTTGTTCTTTGAATGAACTGTGTTTTTTTGTTTCTTTGCATGCCTTGTGATTTTTGTTTTTGTTGCTAAGAATTGGATGTTCTATTAATTAATTAATTTATAAATGCTTATTTTTGAGAGACAGCGAGAGCACAAGTGAGGGAGGGGCAGAGAGAGAGAAAGAGAGGGAGACACAGAATCTGAAGACGTCTACAGGCTCTGAGCTGTCAGCACAGAGCCTGACATGGGGCTCGAACCCACGAACCGTGAGCTCATGACCCGAAACAAAGTCTGTCGGATAAGCTGGCTGAGCCACCCAGGTGTCCCAAAGATCAATTGTTTAATATATCTTTTCTTATTTTGCAAATTACTGTCTATACATTGTTGCTATTTGTATAATGGAATGATATTCCTTACTGTAAGTATAATTTATGAGTTAAGGATGCTAAACTTTTGTTCTTTGTGTGTTTGTTATTTTTGTTTGCTTGAGCTTAGGTAGTTTTCTTGCCATGTGGTTCTAATTTCCTTTAAGCTTAGGGAAGCGTGTTGAGATCACGGTTGTGATTCTCTAAGCCTGCGCGATGTCCCTAACGAGTTCCAGACAGACCTCCTATCTGTGGAGGATGTTGCTTTTATCCCTAAAGCCCTAGAAGGCTGCCTCATTTCCGTTCTAACTGAAATGCGGGTACAGGAGGGGCGCTTGCTGCCTCAGAGACCCTGGTGTAGGAAAAGGCTGGAGAGAAGTGATTCTGCAGTGGACTTGGTTTCCCATCGTCTTTGCAGGCTCTGCACTGGCAAAAGCACGCTGACCTTGTGCGCATCGTCTGGACGCAGCAGGGAGAGCGTGTCAGCGCCACTTCTGCGGGAAACTATCGTCACCCTGTTAAAAGAGAATGACAGGACTCCTATGTAACCCTTACTCTTCATTCATTTTAAATTTGTACTTATTGTTTATTTTTACTGGTAAGAGTAACCAATAATTCTTCCAAGAGAGTATTATGAGTGGAGTAGTTCTCAAGGTAAGTTCTAAAAATCCTTAATGTTGTTACTCACAGGCATTGAAACAGTAATTTCTTTTTCCAAGAATTATTCTAAAGAAATAGTGATGTGTACAAATACACGTACAAAATCAAGTGTATCTGACCATTATTTGGAAGGGTCAAAATCAAAAGCAACGTGATATATATTGTCAGGAGGCTACCTGCATTCACCGGTCCGGCCATCTGGTGAGATGATGTGCAGGTGGGTGCAAATGCCACGAAGAATATGAGAAAATTCTGAAGACAGAACATTAGGTAAACAAAGATATTAAGCATATTTACTCTGTTATTGTCATTCCTTTGTTTTTTACAGGGAAACTTTATTTTTAGCTTTTAGAGGTTTGCCTTTTTTTCTTCATTCATTCTTAGTGACATCACTGAATTTCAAACTTAATAGAAAATTTGAAATCATCGCTCACACAAATATGCTTCTTTAACTCAAGTGTGAAAAAAATGGGTTATGCGTTGAGACTGATCATAAGAAATGTAAAACGCGATGGCATTTCCCTGGATCCAGTAACTCCTGTTATTGGCGTCTATGGTGCATGAGCAATAGGGTGAAAATTGCCTGTCTCTTAAAATAAATCCAAAACATGTGTGTTACATATGACAACATTTTGGAAGTGATTCGGTCCTTTGAGTCACCCAAGTGTCTCTCGAATCAGAAAACGCCTTTTGGAGATGGAAGCATTTTCTGTCCTCCATGCAAACGTCGACGGGGCGTGACCTCTGCAGCTCTGCTCCCCAAGACGCTCAGGCTTCGTGACGCAGATCCCGGAGGGCTCTGGCGTTTCCTCCTGCCGCCTGTCGCCTTTCAGCAGTCGCCCGTCTCTCACTCAGAACTCCCCATGCACCTGAGCGGGCAACCCGCAGCCACTCTCACTGACACCCCCACACCCCACTTAGTGACCTCAGCTGAATACACAACATGGTCTGTTTCCATCAGAAGACTTCAGAGTGGGGCCAGCAGACCCTCCTCTACAACCACACCTCACAGATGTGCTGGACGGCAGAGGGCTGAGCTGACCATTGGAAACCCGGCAGAAGAGAAGAGAGAAAGTTCACGCATTATAAAGAATGAACACACACACAAGCTGAGACAGGAACTAATTGGAAAATGATGAGCACCAGTTCCCATGAATCTTACATCTGCAATTTCCTCTCAACGGTTCCTTTCCTAGGCAACAATTTGTGGATAATGAATTCATTTTTAAAATCACAGAACCTCATTTTGGGGTGTACATACTTTGAGAAGCTACCAAAGGCGATGCGATCACGAGGGGAAAAAGCATTTATTTAGAAGGTGTCAATCTGAATGCGATTATGGCACAGAAGCACGAAGCCGGGAGCAACCCAGCCACAACGTAGCGCCCTCCCAGGCTTCTGAAGGCAAATGACATAATGAGGAGCCGTGCCCTGATTGGACTCTTGTCTTTCTCTAGGAGACGAAGGCGTGAGGCGGTGTCCCTACGGCACCTTATTTGTACTGAGAATGAAACAAAAGAGGTTTTGTGCAAAGCGTCTCTTTCCTGGGTCAGACGTCCTAGGGAGCAGCTGACCACAGATGGAGGTGTCAATTAAAAAAAAATCCAATCCAAAATAAAACAACAAAAACCAATAAAGAAAACAAAACTCACACACACAAAAGAGAAAAACCACTGGCCCCTGTTACATTTACGGTACGTCCGGAACAGCTCATCAGTGACGGGAGAGCAGACGGGCTGGAAGAGAGAACAGGGGTGCCCAGGGCACCACAAAGAGGATCTAAAGTCAGAGGTCGTTACGTGAGGGTCAGAGGTTAGGCCGGGGCGCGGCCCCCGGGCGTGCAGAGTGTTTTACTGTTCCTCCTTGGGGTGTTTGTTTACTTACCTGATATTTATTTTGTGGAAAACTTCGGGGGTACAAAGGTACAAAGTGTAAAAAGCGAAAAGTGAGTATCTTAGTTCCAGTCTGTCCAACATTCCTCCTCCGAAGTAACAAACTACTAGTTTCACATTTATTTCCACCTCCAAACACCCATCTGCCCAGACTCACATTCACTTATTTCCACCCAGTACTTTTTGGCTGCCGTTCTATGTCAGTATGTACAGCTGCCTCCTCCTCTTAAATGCTCCCCGTGGGGTGCTCTATTTTATCGACGTACATAATTTATTTAACACATCTTCCACTAATGGGTATTTATGTCTTACCCAATTTGTGTGTATAAGCCAGGCTGCAACAATTTGTACAGGGCTCATTTCCCACAGGTGGGGGCATATCTACAAAATAAATGCGAGATCAGCGTTATTTGCACACACACACATTGTATGTAAGATTACCTTCCATCGAGTTCTATCGATTTATCTATCCTTCATTAACAGTATATGAGACGGTGTACTTTCTTAAGCTCCGGTGGAACTATGTCTATCTGTCCATTAATCCTTCCATCCACCCAGCCACCTGTCCATCCAACAATCCACTCCGTCCTTCTGCATGTCTATCGTCTATCTATAATCTATCATCTCTCTGTCATCCCTTCACTCACTCACTTATCCGTCAATCCACCTTACCTACTTATCTCTGCGTCATCTATCAGCTTTACCACTCAACTTGGTAAAAAATGGTTTCTCAATTGACTTTTAAATGTTATTTCTATTATTAAAAAGGAATTTGGGTTTCCTTTTGTGTTAAGATACACGTGTAACACACATGGTATCTACACAGTTGGAGGGACGCGTAAGTCACGCATGCGCCTGCGGGGCACACCCAGGCCCTGTGAACACATCTGCCGTCACACTGGAGAGGGCGTGCGGAGGGCGTGCAGAGGACCCCACCCTGGGGCGTCACACGGCCGGCAGGAAGCCTGGCGGCGGGGACTCCCTCTGGGCAGGTCACAGTGGGGCCCGCGAGAACCCCGCCAGGCGGAGGCGGCCCGGGCAGCGGTGCTCCGCGGCCGGACTCAGGTGCTTCCGGGGTCAGCGCCGCCCCGGAGACCCGGCCCACGCGGAACCCTGGAGCCCCACGGAAGCGGCCTGGAGCGGGGACAGTGCGGGGACAGCTCAGGGACAGCCGCCGCTGGTGAGTCTGCCCGCGGGCTGGGGTCTTCGGGTGTGGGGTCTCTGGCTATGGGGTCTCTGCTTGTGGGGCCCAGTGTAGGTGGGTTTGGGGCTCTGAGGCGTGGCCTGGGGTCTCGTCTGGGGTGCAGGTGTCCGGGTGCGGGGTTGGGTACGGGGTATCCGGGTGCGGGGTGTCCGGGTGCGGGTCTCCAGGCGCAGGCCCCTCCTCCCTGTGTTGGGCCCGCCAGGTGCGCGGCTCCGGGGCCTCGGCCTCCCTGCGCCGCCGGCTGAGCCGTGACCGCTGACCTCGGGCCCTCGGGGTCGGGGCCCCCCAGCCTGCACCTGCTGGTCCTCAGCCCCTTCCCCGCTTGTCTCCTGAATCCGGAAACGTGCTCGCGAAGCGTTCTCCACCGTCACCGCGCGTCACAGCTTCTGCCGGTTTTGTCTGAGGTTTCGGATTTACATTCTACTTTCCCAGCTCAAGTTTACTTTGATTCAAGATAGGAGATAATTAACAAATGGGTGACATTTCCCAGTGAGCCGCACAGGGCCGTGTACTGACTCTTTGATGAGCTGCCACGGATCTCTGCTCGCAGTTATTTTGGGACTGGCTGGGCCGCCGGTAATTCTCCGCCTACCTGTTTGTGGCCGCCACACGTTTCTGCAGGGGGCGCGACTTTATGGTCCCACCGGCGGTGCCTGGTGTCCGAGTCTCCGCGTCCCCTGCACCTGCTGCCTCACGTCTACTGCTGGTCCCGCTGTTTCCTGAGCAGCTTTCGGGGGAGGGGGAGGGGGTTGTCAGGGCTGCTTCGAATAGCACTGCTCTCTAAGTGGGTTCTTTGCGTGTGTTTATTGCCATTTGCATATCTTTGGATGTTGTTGATTTTTGTATATGTGTATTTTGCATACGATTGAGGTGGGGGGTCCACCTCCATTGCTTTGCATGTGGATATCCAGTGACCCCAGCACCATTGGTTAAATGGCCTGTTCACACCCACTGAGTCATACCACATCCCTGTGGAAATCAATTACACATGGAGGTATGGGTCTATTATTTTCTTAAGAGAGAGAAACAGCACACAAGCAGAGGAGGGGCAGAGAGAGAGAGAGAGAGAGAGAGAGAGAGAGAGAGAGAGAGAGAGAGAGAATCTGAAGCAGGGTCCAGACTCCAGGCTCTGAGCTGTCAGCACAGACCCGGATGTGGGGCTCCAACTCACCAACTGTGAGATCCTGACCTGAGCCACAGTGGGTTGCTTAACTGACTGAGCCACTCAGGGGCCCCTGGGCCTGTTTTAGAATTCTCAGTTCTCTTACATTGGATACAGATGTTTATGCTTATGCCAATAACAGACCACTTATTTTATTTTATTACTCTTGTCAGCTTTTGATTAATTTCCAGAATTCTGAGAATGTTGATTGTGAGAATTTTTGCCATGTTTTTTGCTGTTGTTGCAAACTTTTGGAGGCTGTACTGCTCCCATTTTCATGGATGACCATTCTGTGTTATTTTTTGCTTGTATGTGCACAATTGTTAAATATTCACTGTGGATTTCAAACTTAAGCATTGTGAAAGTAATCACTTCTCTCTCTCTCTCATTTTCAATTTCTATACCTAAATAGAAAGTTTGTCTGATAGTCAGGTTGTAAGCTTGGCTTTTCTTTTCTTTCTTTCTTTTCTTTTTTTGTGGTTGTTGTTGCAATGGCTTATGATGCCTTTTATCATCATTTTAATTGGAACTTGGAAATTTACTATAATTGGAGACATCATCCTATTTCTACAAAATCCTGCCCAAGGGACAACATTGTCCGGATCTCAGACTCTGCTCCCAGCAACCTTCTTGCCACCCCTTAGGGTGACCTTTATCTCGACTTCTAATGCCGTAGGTTATTTTTGCCTTTTTTGGTATTGTATATATATGTTTTAACTCACTATGTGTTTTCTTTTGCGTGACTTATTTTGCTCAGCTTCATGTTTGGGATGTGAGGTCGTTGCTGGGTGTTGTGGATCACGCATTGCCGTTCTGTTGTGCCTGTGCCTGCAGTGCGTCCAGTCTTCCCTGAAGGGCACTGGGCACTTTACGTTTTATGGAGATTAGCGGGAGTTCACTGGGAAAGTGCTTGTCTGTCTTACGGTGCAGACGTGGTTGGGCTTCTGTCTATTAGATGTGACCTGAGACGGAGCTCGTGGCGTGTGAGGAAGGCGTGTTCGTTTCAGCAGACGCTGGCCAGCACTTTGCCAGCAGTGAGTCACTCCAGTTCTCTCATGTGCTCTATAAACTTAGCATTATTGTCGTTTCTAGATTTTAGCCACTCCGGTGGTGCTGTTCTATTGTATTGTGTTTTTACCTTGCATGTCTCTGATCCTGAATCAAGATGAGCCCTTTCGTGTGCTTATTCTCTACTTGCAAATGTTTTTGCATTTGATTTTTTGCATCTTTTGCCCGGGGCACTGCCATGTTCTCCATAATGATCTGGAAGGGTTCTTTACATACTGTGGATATGAGTCTTTCGTTGGTTGTGAACATGTATCACAAAGGTCTTCTCTCACTTTGGGTTTGACTTTACATTGTTTGTATTATGTTTCAGTCAACAAACTTCTTAATTTTGAAATGGTCCAGTTCCTCATTTTTCTTTGTTAGTATTTTTTTCAGTTTTAAAAGATATTTGCCCAAACCAAGCTGTTGTCCTACCGCGTTGTTACAACATTGTTTTTTTTTCTTTGACGCTTACATCTGCCAACTACTGGTTTTTGTTGGCAGGGTGAGCTGAGGACTAATTGAGCTTTGTTTATAGGGTGAGGTGGGAGTCAGCTTCCTTCTGTGTTGGGGTGGCCCTTAGTGGCGGGACTCACAGTCCTGAGCGCCCCGGGAGACGCCTGCCCTGGTATCTGGTGTCGCCTCCTCCCTAGTGGGTATGCACAACGATACGTATGATGGATTTTACTCTTGATTATGTCCTGGTGTAGCACAAAGATAAAGTAATATCACAGATGTCATTAAGGCCCCAGATCGGTCACTTTGATTTAATTAAACGGAGCTCATTCTAAGTGGATTTGATCTAATTACGTGAGCCCCTCCAAGGGACGTGGCCCTTTTTGAAGGGAGAGATTGAAAGCAGGAGAGAATTCTCTTGCTGGCGTTGACGGTCTGAAATGCCATTTTGGAGAGGGGCCCCATGTCTAAGAAGCCGATGGTCTCTATCAGCTGAGGGTCTGAGGTCAACAACCACAAGGAGATTAATCCCAGCAGTAAGCGTCCACACGGAGGAGAGGACCCAGCGCCTCCAGCCCCGACGAGCGTGTCCAGTGCGGCCTTGTTGCCTGAGCACAGAGGACCAGCCGACCGCCGCCTGCGCCCACAGGAATGGTGAGTACTACATTCGATTGTTTGAAGCCACTAAACGTGTGGTATTTCTTAAGGCATCACAGAAAACGAATGCACCTGTTGATACGAAAAGATTTATTGAAAGACGAGCATTTTTCCTGCTGCATTCTAGCAGCGTTTGGGGGTCCACGCACATCGACATGTCTGTTTCAGGGCTCGCTGTGGGGTTCCGTTGGCCCGTCAGTCGATGCCTGAGCTGGTGCCATGTAGGTTTCTGCAGTGAGTCTGCGTCTGGGAGTGTTCAGTGTCTTAGGCGTGTGGTCAGGCTTTAACATTTCCTTGGCAGTTCTTGGTTCTTTGCGTTTCTATATGGATTTTAGAATAAGGCTAAAATTTTTGAAAAGTAAATGTTAAAATTTTGATTCAGAGGTTCCTGCGTGGCTCAGTTGATTAAATAAATGTCTGACTTTGCCTCAGGTCATGATCTCATGGTTCATGAGTTTGAGGTTCATGAGTTTGAGGTTCGTGGGTTCGAGCCCTGCATCAGGCTCTGTGCTGACAGCTCAGAGTCTGGAGCCTGCTTCGCATTCTGTGTCTCCCCATCTCTCTGCCCCTCTCCTGCTCATGCTCTCTCTCTCTTTCTTAAAATTATATAAACAAAAACATTAAAAAATAAATAAAATTTTGATTGAGATTGAATTGAATCTACGTCAATATCAATAATGCAATGTTTTGTCCACAATCTCACATTTTTACATAGTATAAATTGATCCCACACTATGTGTAAGAATGCAATAAATCTATTTCCGTTTCCCCCCGCCATAATGCTCTCCTGGTTGCACTACCTAACTTCAGCGTATAAAATCATGTTTCTCACCCCTAACCTCTAAGCTCATATTTGCTTAGAGTTTTCTAGTGTATCATCCTTAGTTCCTATCACTCGGCTACTGGCAGTAACCGTCAACGACACCCATAAGTTTACAGCGTCGTCCACTTCCCTCATGTCTTTCCTCAAAACTGTTGTATGATTTCTACATTCCGTTAAGGCTTCTGACATGAACATTCTGTTCCTCACTCGTGAATACCAAACTTGTCTCAGTCTGTCTTGCGGTAAAACACATTCGGTGACATCGCTGTTTCTCGGACAGGACCTTTCCCAGTCCTCGTCCAGTACTTGAATTTTGTCCCTCAGCATGTTTGTCTGCTAACTGGTTTTGGTTTCAACTTGCAGATTATCGAATTGTCTCAGTTGATGGCTTTTTACGTTGAGCGGCAGTTTGGCTGCTTATAAAGTTCTTGGCGCACGTGTTCTCTCCCTGCACACTTTGTACCTGAGCTCCGGCGTCTCCTGGAACTAGCTCTGCTCCGGAGGTCTCGGAGGTCAGACTGGTGTTTGCAGCTTTCGGTCCCCACTGACCAGACAGCGTCCCTCTGTTGTCTCTGCTGAGGCCTCGGAGCCGTAAGCACACATTGTGGATGGCTCTGTCGGTGTGGCTTTAATTAAACTGAGATTTTGCATTTGTGATTTTCCTTGTTACTTTGTGGCAACGCCCAAGTCAAGAAAGTAAAAGTGCAGCCACACTTCATCACTTTAAGTTTTTTAAATTAATTAATTAATTTATTTTTGAGAAAGAGAGAGAGAGAGGGAGAGAGGCAGAGAGAGAATCCCAAGCAGGTGCTGCACTGTCAGCACAGAGCCCGACGCAGGGCTCCAACTTATAAAACTGTGGTATGATGCCCTGAGCCCAAATTAAGAGATGGACCCCTAACCGACTGAGCCATCCAGGTGCCCCTGCTCTTCTGGATTTGAGCTGAGAGCTGGAAATGGCAGGCGGCTGTCAGGTGCGCCTGCACTGGAAGGGCATCCCAGACCTCAGTCCTATCTGGACGCCCTTGGAGGAAGAAACCAGAGACCGGCCCACCCTGCAGAGCTCAGGCAGCCTCCGTGTGCTCTGCAGAGGACCGCCATGGCCGTGACTGATGGTCCCTGCTAACGACATCCCTCAACACCGGAACATTCCTCCCGTGCTTCTGCCTGAAATTCTTGTCATGATCCAAATGGCTCCATTATTGTGATCAGCTGAGACACGTCTTTCCTTTCAACTATTTGATAGAAACTCAAAGGAGAAGAGCCTTCCAAATCGATAAACAAACAAAAACAGCTAAAAATCAATAGTGAGCTGGAAGGCTGGGGCGTGGTGCCGCTTGAGGTGCCGCAGAGCATGATTTTGTTATGGGAGAGAATGATATTAAATGGTATTAACCAAAGGCCTCGACGTGGAAAGGGGAGATTTAAGCTCCGCCCCAACGTGCAAGGTGGCAGAGCTGTTGGACTTCACCCCTGGTCTCTTCCGTATAATTTGGCCATGGACTCCGTGCACCGCACACTTCTGGTCCCGGAGCCCTGAGAGTGGCGCCTGTCTGTGTTGGAAACGCTCCGTTATAATCCGAAGGTGTGCCGGGCCTCCTGTAAGCTGCATGCCTCTCAGTGCGGACCCTCCTTAGCGGACGTGGGCTCCCCTGGGAACCTGAGCTCAGCCACAGTCCCCCAGACCCTCTGCACCCTGCTTTCCTGGTCACGTCTTGGGCGCGGAGAGGAACTGCCAGGTTCTGACCGAGTGTCACGTCATCCAGCGGCTTCCCTGCCAACATCTCCTCTCTTCCAAGTCGTTACTGTGTTCTTGGTTCCCTCCAGTGTAGACGGTCGGCAGGACTGCTTCTCAGGAGGACATAGACTCCTGGTTTAGTTACAAAATGCATCGTTCATGGATTTGTAACTTTTTTAGCAGTTTTAGAACTTGCGGGGTCTGGTTTCCTCTCTGATGAGCACGTTTGTTCATTCTTGGTCAGTCCTCAACGGCCCATCCTTGTAAGTGACTTAAATTTCTTTCAGAGTTTTTCTAAAAGCTTCCCAGTTCTTTCCTTTTTACTGTTCTCTTACCGTATGCACTTGTCACTCTAATTTTTGATATGTTTATTGTGCCACGAAGCCTCCAGTTCTCTTCAGCCTTGTGGGGTGCTGCGTGAGGACGCAGACTCGCTGCGAGAGTGTGGTTGTCCAGTCTGTGCCTGTCTGGTGCAGGGGTGCCCTCTCCTCCCCGCGCGGCTGCAGACCAGGCCCGAGGGCATGCGGGCAGGGGGTGGGTTACCCCAGAAGCAGCTGGGTTCATTCCCAGGTGTCCTGGGACTCCCCCCTCCTCTCCTTTCCCTGACAGCCGAGTTCATTCCTTCAGATGCCCGTGATGCCGGTCCGGTCTGTGACGCGGGGTGGACAGTCACCTCCTCCCAGGAATGTGTTTCCGCACACCACACGCTCTGTCCCCTCGTTGAGTTTTTGGTTCATTAGGAATTGTTTTTGTTCTTCTGAAAATGCTAATGGAAGTTCTACTTTTTAAAAAATGAAGTTATTTATTCAGTACAATGTAAACCATGGGGAGCTACTTGAAAAAACAAAAAGCATTCTTATTTCAGTGAATCTTCATTTAAATGCACCAAAAAGCTTCCTAATTTTAGGTTCTTAGATCCAGTTCAGTCAAATGTGGCTGATAGATAAGTGATTGGTAATGAATATTTTATAACTCTGTGATTTTGGAAAACTTTTAAATTCTCAGTCCACAGTGAACAACTCTGAATGGTACATGGTAATTTTTGAAATTAAAATACAATTTTAGCAAGTTACTATATCGCTCGGTGAATATATAGATACACATGTCTGTCTGAACATAAAATACATGACATATTCCATACGTCGGGTAGTTTTCTTAAAGGTTGCCTGATTTGAAATTTTGCCCAATATTTTTTGGCCCATTTCAGTTTGATTTGTATGGATATTGAAAATATAGATTTTTTTTTAAGTCCTGGGGTTGTTTAACATCTCACATAGGTGGGGCTTCTGTGCCACCTTTTATTTTTGATTTTAATTCCTATTGAGATAATTTTAAATTCACACATAGCTGCGAACATGAGTGCAGAGAGACCGTGTGTAACCTTTATCCAGCTTCTCCCGTGGGGGCTGGGGAAATAAACAAGTGTGTTTCTCCTGGCGCCAAACTGGAGGCCCAGGAGTGAGGCCTCAGCAGGTCTGGTGTCTGGTTAGAACCGGCTTCCTGGTTCATGGCCGCATCTTCTCCTCGCTATGTCCGCATGTGGGGGAGGGGTGGGGGGACTCTTGGGCTCCATGGCGGCTCCACCCCCATGATCTCATCCCCACCCCAAAGTCCCTTGCTTCCCAGCACCGTCACACGAGGTTAGGATTTCAACGTGTGAGTTGGGGGCACACAGACATTCCGTCTGTAGCAATGACATTTTGCAGATCCTCAGTAGGATATCAATATTGATAGAGCCTGTTTATCTCTACTGGGCGTGCGTGCGTGCGTGTGTGCGTGCCCACAGCTCTGTTCACTTTCCCTCCATGGATGGTTCAGACTCAGCCATGGTGCTCACCTGGCTCACGGTCCCAGGGCTCTTCGGTTGGCCTTTGATAGCCACCAGCTTCCCTCTCCCCGTCCCCCCACCCCGTCTCTACCTCCCCATAACCGCTAACCCGTCCTCCAGTTTCTTACGGCCGTCACTTCAGAAGTGCGCCGTCGGTGAGATCACGCACTGTGGAACCGTTTGGGCTTGGCCTTCCTCACCCAGCACGTTCCTGTTGACCTTCGTCCAAGCGGGAGCGTCCACCCCTTGTCTTCCCGTTGCCGAGCGCTCTGCGGAGGGGCCAGGCTGCTGTTTGGTTAACCTCTCAGCTCTTGAAGGGCCGTGAGGCCTCTTCCAGCGTTGGCTCCTGTACACAGAGCTGCTGTGAACGTCTGTGTGCAGGCCTTTGTGTGAGTGTAAGTGTTCACTGCCCCGGGACCAAAGAGCACGGATGCACTTGCTGGTCCATGTGGTGATTGCCCGGTTAGTTGGATAGGGACCTGCCGACTGGCCTCCAGCCGCCTCACCGTCA
>NC_043709.1:135650671-135652312 GCF_006229205.1 Suricata suricatta | reverse complement strand
GGACTCTTCACCATGTTGAGTCTAGCCATCCACAAACAGGGTACGGGTCTCAGTTTATTTGGGTGTCCTCTGAGTTTTCACCAGAATTTTGTAATTTTCAGCATTGTTGCTATGTTTTATAAGGGTACAATCCGTATTATCTATCACTAATATATCCTCTGGGAGATGACAGCATCTGGTCAAAAACTAAAGATTTTGGTCTAGAAGATAACGGGGTCAAGTACCTACTCACTTATATATATTAGAAAAACAAATGGTTAACAACCATGTGCCTAAAAATCTCGTTTTACTAGGAATCATGATGCACAAATTAAACAAGGGAATATCAGGCCTCCCTCGGTTTTGCTCAAGTGCTGTGATATTTTTGAATAGAATAAGTTATAATGCAACTTAGTATGGGTATGCTACATATATTTTTCTGAATAGTCATTATTTTCTATATTAATTCATGGTCCCAAGCGTGTTCTTTAGTATTCGTTCCATTCACAGATTCTTGCTGAGTGTCTACTGTCTACCAAACAGTATTGTAGATGCCAGGATGTAGAGTAGTAGCCAATGTGCGACTTTTATGAACCTTTCATCGTAGTGCAGGTAGAAAATGTACCGTTGATCCCATGAGTGTGCAGTCTCACTCTATCTTAGGATGCTAACTTATTTTCAAGAAATACTTTGTAGAGAGAGCATGTTCATGCTTCAACTATATTATTATTATAAGATTAATGGTACACCTTCATTTTAATAATTTAACACACTATCTAAAGAAACATTTACTGATAAAAAGGGTAAAGATAAAGGAAATAAATAAAAGCGATGTTTATGACTGCTATACATTAACAAGCCCGCAGGCAGCATGCGGGCAGAGTAACCTCCGCTGTCACCATCTGTCACTGTGTGGAGATGACATCGTGGAGCCTTCAGCTGGTGCCTCTCACTCCTCGCTCAGCTGACGGTGAGACAGACCCAGACCTCCTCGGGGACGTGCGCAGTTAGGGGAAGTGTCTCCTGAGAATTCTCTCTAAACAAATGTTTGCTTCCAAGCATAATATCAGGGACACATAGATGCTCTGGAGAGAAGTCAGGGCCGCAGAGGGTGGCGTGGGAGCTGCTGAGCTCCGGGACAATGTCTTTTATTTTTTTTTTCACTTGTATGGTTCATTTTATTTTTATTTTTAAAATAGTTTATTGTCAAATTGGTTTCCATAGAACACCCAGTGCTTCTCCCCACAAGTGCCCCCCTCCATGACCATCACCGCCTCCCTCCCTCCCCCTCCCCTTTCAGTCCATGATTCGACTTCAGTATTCAGTAGTCTCCCTTGATCTGTGTCCCTCACTCTCCCCCGCTCTCTTTCCCCCTTCCTCTCCCTCTGCCAGGTCTCTCCTGTTAGACCTATGAGTGCAAACATATGGTATCTGTCCTTCTCCGCTTGACTTATTTCGCTTAGCATGACACCCTCGAGGTCCATCCACCTTCCTACAAATGGCCAGATTTCATTCTTCCTCATTGCCATGTAGTACTCCATTGTATATATACCACATCTTCTTGATCCATTCATCAGGTGATGGACATTTAGGCTCTTTCCATGATTTGGCTATTGTTGACATTGCTGCTGTGAACATTGGGGTACATGTGCTCCTATGCAT
>NC_043709.1:135598409-135650571 GCF_006229205.1 Suricata suricatta | reverse complement strand
GAGGTCCCAGTAGTTCATTTTTGTTCTTGATTCCCTTGCCTCTGGGGATGTGTTGAGCTAGAACAAACTATCTTAAAATTCGTGTGGAACCACAAAAGACCCTGAATTGCCAAAGTTATATTGAAGAAGAAAACCAAAACGGGAGGCATCACAATCCCAGACTTTAGCCTCTACTACGAAGCTGTCATCATCAAGACAGGATGGGGACAATGTCTTCCAGGAATTGGCGACCAGGAAAGAAGGGACCAAGACTGGCGGGAAAGACCCAGCATGTGCAGGTGTCTCTGGCTCGGGGCAGGGGTGCGAGGTGATGGGGCTGTTTACAGGACAGCAGAGGCTGCGGCCCGGGGAGAGAGGGCGGAGGTGGGAGTAGGCGAGGTGGTGAGAGCGGGGCCAGAGCACGTGGGGCTTGGCAGTCTGTGGAGGGCACGGCCGCCTCGGAGATCCAGACACGCACAGGCACCTGGAGGTGCTGTAGGCGAGTTTCCCCTCCTGTGTCTTCATATCCTATGGGGGGGAGGGAGTAGAGAGTCAGGCAGATACACAGAGATGGAACAGAAGTCACACAGAGCCGTTGGAGATCTTCCGTCAAAAACCACGTGGTGGAATGACCGTGGGTGCCGTGGGGGGTGCCCTTGGCCCAGGAGGGAAAGCTGCCGTCATGGTACAGCAGCTGAGCCCGGGGGTGGATTTGCAGAGGAACCACTGGGACGTCAGATTCGGAATTTGAAACTAGGCACAAAGTGTATTTTTTTTAATGCCTTGCACGTGGGCTGCGGCTAAAGAATGGATTCAGTCACGATTCCCAGGCATTGGACTGGGCTCATCAAATATTCAGAGGTGCCATTTACTCAGAACTGAGGCACTGTAGGCATAACGTTTTATTGAAGGAAAACAAGATGCTCGTTTTGGGTGTTTTAAATTTGCTAAACCCGCTTACTATATGGCCAGGGTTGCAGGTTTCATGTTAAATTCAGCTGATCCGTCCGAGCTGGAGGCAAGCTGAATTTGGGAGCCGTCCGCGTACAGACACAGCGGCATGCACAAGCAGTGTAGCAAGGGGAGACGCTTGCGGTGGAGAGCTGGAGCCCCATCACGTCACGTGACCGGGAAGCATGTGGGAAATCCCAGACAGGTGCAGCAGTCAGTGAGGGGTGGGGAGAAAAGGCGAGCGTAAGAAAAGACTTCAAGGAGATTGAAGAAGGTGCCAGGTCCAGTGTTGCCGAGAGAGGCCGTGGATGGGGACTTAAAATTGAGTATCAGTTTTAAAACTAAGAAGGTTGACCGTGACCCTGAGGGGAGTTCCGAGGCTGGGTGGTGAGGACTGAAGCATGATTTCAGGGGCCGAAGCAGGTGCAGACCGGGCGTTCCTGTGATTGTGATGCAGAGACGTCTCTCGTCAAATAAAGGTTTTGCTCATTTAGTTACTTCCGGGCTTCCGCACACAGTTGGGAGACCCTGAAGATGTAGCTGTTGTCAAGATAAGGTTGCTTTTCGTTGGTGAGGCATGTGAACAAGGAGGCAGAAAGGTGGCACGCCCGTCCGGGGGAGTGTTCCCGATGCCGGACGTCTGTCCGCGCTGCAGGCTGTAAGGATTTATTTTAAACTGCCTGTTTTCTTGCCTTTGTTTCCCTCATCAGTCTCTACCAGTGACTCACCCAGGAGCGAAGTTGGATTAGTTTGGTTATGGTAGCAATGCGGTTTCGGAGCGGTGGGGTCTGGAGCTGATGGTCAAGCAAGAATTCTGGAGATTGGGTGCAAAAAAGACGATTTTAGGAAGGCACAGGGACTGCGCCCTTGGGCAGAAGGGCTGCCCCGGGTTGTGAGGAATGACTGGTGACACACTGCGGAGTTGGGAGGGAAGGTCAAAGGGGAGGCCTCCAGAGGGACTTCGCTGTGCTGAAGAGGACTCCAGGATACCTGAGGCCGCGCTATTCTCTCTCTCTTTTTTTTATAGTTTATTGTCAAATTGGTTCCCATATAACACCCAGTGCTTCTCCCCACAAGTGCCCCCCTCCATGCCCCTCCCCCTTCAGCCCTCAGTTTGTTCTCATTATTCAAGAGTCTCTCATGATTTGTCTCCCTCCCTCTCCCCAACTCTTTCCCCCTCCCCCTCTCCCAT
Source organism: Suricata suricatta (assembly GCF_006229205.1). NCBI lineage: Eukaryota > Metazoa > Chordata > Mammalia > Carnivora > Herpestidae > Suricata > Suricata suricatta. The sequence continues at coordinate 135,648,449 of NC_043709.1, read as the reverse complement.
GGTCCTCTGCTAAGTTTCTCCTGTTCCACTTATAAGTGAAAACATACGGTATCTGTCCTTCTCCGCCTGACTTATTTCACTTTGCATGACACCCTCGAGGTCCATCCATGTTGCCACGAATGGCCAGACTTTATTCTTTCTCATTGCCACGTAGTACTCCATTGTATATATACCACATCTTCTTGATCCACTCATCAGGTGATGGACATTTAGGCTCTTTCCATGATTTGGCTATTGTTGACATTGCTGCTATGGACATTGGGGTACATGTGCTCCTATGCATCAGCACTTCTGTATCCCTTGGGTAAATCCATAGCAGTGATATTGCTGGGTCATAGGGGAGTTCTATGGATAGATTTTTGAGGAACCTCCACACTGTTTTCCAGAGTGGCTGCACCAGTTTACATTCCCACCACCAGTGCAGGAGGGGGCCCGTCTCTCCACACCCTCGCCGGCATCTCAAGCTAGGGTGTTTCCCTCTAGTGAGGCATTAACACGGACGGTGGGGGGTCCTGGAGAAATGGTTTACTCTGGATTTGCCTCAAGTGTCTGTCAAAGGCTGCAGGTTATGCGGAAATGTAATCTCACCTGCCGTTTCCTTCTGGCCTGTGTTCCCACGTCACTAGGGAGGGGACGGTGGTCTTAGGGCTCCAGGAAGCCGAATCCACAGGTTTCTGGAGATGAGGCTGTTGATAACATTGCCTTTTCTTGTAATTTGCCGGACAGTTGTGACCTGACAGAGCCGCCTGTCCTCCAGGACTGATCAGTCAACCGTTTTTTTCTTTCCTTCCCTTTGTCCTTGGCAGCCGGGAGTGTGAGGCATGTCATACACATCCCACCCGGTGGGGCGGGGGGCGGTGCTAGCCTGTGCTGGCCCCTCAGCCTGCCTTCTGCTCCCTCACCGGTGCCAGCCTTCTTCAGGGCCATGAAGACGCGCCGGAGTGTGTGATCACCGTGGCCCAGCGAGCTGCGGATTGGTATTATCCTCTCACCTCGGTGTCGATGATGCATGGGTTATTTATTTACTTAGTTTTTTGTGGGGTTTTTTTTTCTTGGCGTTTTTGGTTTCTGTGTAGGTTTAGAATAAGATTTTGAAAGTGCTTTCCAAGTGTCCTGGCAGGAGAGGGCGGAGACAAAAGGGCTGACCTTGATGGAAAGGAGCATCGATGTGCACGCTTCAGCCCCCTGCCTGTAGAACTGGAGAGGTGGTCAGGGTCAGCCCCCCAGGCTGGAGAAACTGGCACAGCGTTGTAGACAGCTGCTTACTCATGAGAGGCTGTGTCGGGGTGAGCGGATGTCCGGCTCCGTGTCTGGGAGCACTCTGGTGCTCCCACCCAACCGGGGACAGAACAGAGTACCGCTTCCGCTGCAGGGACTGGAGAACTCCTTGTGGCTGGCCGAGCAGGCCGGGCAGTGTGGCCAGCAAGGGGTCACAGATTCTATGTGGGTGAGACGCAGAACCCAAAGCACTTACTGGCGGAGGTGGAGGACTTGGTTCAGAGCGGGAGGCCCCACGGCTCCCTGGCTGGTGTCGGCAGCCTGGGCTCGGGGTGAGCAGAGCCCCCTGCTTTCCTGGAGGAGTTCTGTGGTTTCCAGCAGGAGCTGTCGGCACAGCCTCTGGCGGTGTGACTGGAGGCCGAGTGGACCAGGAATGCATCCCTCCCTCCGTCACAGCACGGGGGCAAGACCCCCAGTTCCAAGCATCACTGCCTGAATCATGGGGTGGCTGTGCAGTGTGCTCACTCTCAAGGGAGGCTTGGGGGGGGCGGAGGGGGGAGGAAGCCAGGACATTACAGCATCGGAGGCCAGAAGGGGCAGTCACGGGCCGGGCCGATTTGACAGTGCAAGCCAGAGAATAGTTACAAAATGAAAAAGCAGCAACCTTCAGAAAAATAAACTAGAACCCAAAATTGTCTCATATATTACTTAAAAATTTTTTATGTTTATTTTTGAGAAAGAGAGAGAGAAAGAGGGAGCAGAGGAGGGTCAGAGAGAGAGGGAGGCACAGAATGTGAAGCAGCTCCAGGCTGTGAGCTGTCAGCACAAAGCCTGACGTGGGGCTCGAACCCACGAACTGTGAGATCGTGACCTGAGCCAAAATCGGACGCTCAACCGACTGAGCCCTCCAGGTGTCCCTCATATATTATTTATAATGTCAGATCCTCAACCAAAATCCCTAGATATGCAAAGAAACAGAAAGGCATGACTTTATACTTGAGAAGAAAATCAGTAGAAAGAACCACATGCATGCAGATGTGGGCACAGCAGACAGAGTCTTCGGAGAAAGCTCCACAAATGTGTTCAAGGAGTTAAAGGAATATGTGTGAATAGTTAATCAACAATGAGAAAAAAATTAAACCCGGAATCTGTGAAAAAGAACCAGATGTCAATTCTAGTGCTAAAAATTACTGTAACATAAATGAAAAATTAACACCTTGATCTCAGTAATAGATTTGAGATAGCAGAAGAATCCGTGAATCTGAGGATCTATAAATAGACATTATAAACTTCAAAGAAAGAACAGTGAAGACATATTGGTGAGGAATATCAAACATTTAAAAGTACATGTATATGAAATGCTAGAAAACAAAACAAAGGGGATAGGAAAAAGAAATAATTTGAAGGAATAATGGCCCCAACTTAACACATTATGTATCAAGAAGCCTAAATAAAGCCCGTGTAGTGTGAGGATGGGAACTGCGCTCATTGTGGTCAGGGGCTGAAAGTCAGGAAAAATGAGGAGGTGGCCCGGGGACACTTGAGCTCGTGATCAGCACAGACTGATGTAAGGGCTCCAGCGTAGACATGCCCAGCCTGGGGGCATCCGGCACCCAAAATCCAGCCAGCCAGCCATACTGGGGGGGGGGGGCGAATGAAGAACAAAAATCCCACGATTATCTCGGCACAGGGAAAGCATTTGACAGAGTTCAACATTTTCACGACAGAAACACTCGGCAAACTAGAAATGAAAGGAAATTGAAAATACCTACAAATAATAAAGGTCGTTGATGAAACTCAGTGGTAGAGTATTTGAACATATTCTTCCTTATCGGACTAAGGAAGTTTAATAGGAGTTTGATTGCTAATATTTTGTTGTTGTTAAGGGTGAATAGATTTTTAATTGCATCAGTTTCTTGTTTAAGGAATTCGGTGTGTGTCTGTGTGTGAACACATATGGACACACATACCAGTGAGAGCGTCCTGCAGTATTCCATTCCTGTCCTATGTCTGTTAAGATTTGGTGTCACTTTTTGCCGGTATGTAAAACCAGTTAGAATGTATTTAACAACTCAGCTCTCTATTCTCTCAGCAATTCTGTGAAATATTGGTATAATTCTTCTATTAGAAACTTGGTAAAATTCATATATCTATATATATCTATATCTATGTCGCTATAGACATAAAATGTTACAGAGAGAGAGCACAAGCCAGTGAGAGGGGCGGGAGCGGGGAGAGAGAGAACCCCAAGCAGGCTCCATGCTCTTGTGGATGCAGGACTGGACCCTATGACCCTGTGATCATGACCTGAGCCAAAACCAGATTTGGATGCTCAACCTACTGAGCCACCCAGGTGCCCCATTTGTAGGAATATCTTTAATAATTAATTCAATTTATTTAAAATTGTATGGTGATTTAGATTTCTATCTCTATTTGGTCAGACTTTGTGAATTCTATTTTTCTAATGTCTTTATTCTATTAAATCATTGCCACATTCCCTACCCTATTATTATCTATCTTGACAACTTTGAGATTAATAATGATGTACATTATCATTTCTAATATTGATTGTTTCCATTTTCTGTCTTTTTTCTTGATCAGTATTTCCAGGAGTTTCGTCAATTATATGACTTACAAAGAGTTAACTCTAGATTTTTCATTGACCTGTCTGGAGCATGTTTGTATGATATTTTATTGATTTCAACCTTCATCTTTAATGTTTTATTCTTTCTATTTTTTTTCCAAAAAACAATTACATCAATATCCATCTCAATAAGTTTGGAAAACCCAGTAAATTATCTTTAAAGCTTTATATTAAAATTCTAAGGAAGCACATCTTAGTTCAAAATATCTTTTAATATCATTCATACCTATTCTTTACCCAATGGCTGATTTAGAGTACTCTCCATAATTTCTGAACCTGTGATGATGTTGCAGAAGAAGTGTAAGATTTGCAGAGAGGTCAGAGTTCTTTTGGTAGGATTTTAAACCATTGGAGTGTGTTGAGCCTTGTGTGACATTTTTGGAAGCAAAAGATTCTAGTAATACCTTTCCAGATGATTTATTTATTAAAAAAAGCCTAAGCAGTAAATTTATAGTGATAAGTAAACATTTCCAATATATCTCTGGCATCTATAACAAAAATAGGAAATAAGTAAAATGTAGACACTGAATAATTAATAACTGAAAAATTATGAGTGGTAAACTACTATTTATAATTGGGTTAAATATAACATTTCTTAAGTTGTGGGATGAAGGCACACTTCTTTATAGATGTCTGAAATCTAATTTTTTTGCTAGCCCAGTGTGTACATTCAGCAAAGGCCAAAGTATTTAGAACTTGCTGTGTGAGCTTGTGTTACTTGTTCGTTTACTGAAGTGCAAGTTGTGACTCGACGGACGGTAAACACTGGGGAGGGACCGCTGCGTGTAGTCCCTTCTGTCACCAGTGATGTTACCACAGCTCTGTGGACCCTGTTCCCTACGCTGTACTTTCCCCCCCTGTGACGTATTGTATAAGCGGCGTCGTGCTTGGAACTCTGTCCTTCAGACCCACTAGGTGATGCTTTCAGAAGGTGGAGACAGTCGCTCCTAGAGTCTAGAACACACTCCTTTGCTTCGGTTCCATCTTACTAGGTTGCAGTGAACGCCGTCACTTCCTTCCTGATGAGTAATGCGGAGGACCCTGGTGGACCGCCGCTGTCCCCTGACCCAGTGCAAGGCCCGGGCGCGGACGGAAATGTGGCCGCCGGGCCTTGAGAGGGCTCCTGATGTCGGACGGTTCAGGGCCCCCTGGGAGGATGAGAAGGGAGGTCACAGGGAAGAAAATGGACACCAAGAGCTGAGGTTTTCATGTTGAGCCACGCCTCTGTCTCACACGGGTGGCCAGAGGGAAGTGAATCGTGGACCATTGGGTTTTTCCTTACTCCTTTATGTCGCGAAAAAACAATTTTTTCTTTCTTTCTCCTGGTTTATTTGATACTTGGGTCATCCGAGCCACCTCTCTGCAGAATCGAGGTGCTGTGTTTCTACCTGTTCTGCGCCACCCTGGGTCCTCACTGTTCACTGGAGCGGGTGGTGGACGGGAGGGAGTGGAAGAATTCTTCCAGGGCAGGTGCAAATGTCCTGCACGTGGTGGGGAAGGGGGTGGATAGGAAAATAACTTTCTGATAATGGACATGGAAGAGAATGATCTAGGATTTTTTGCTTGTGTTCTTTTTTTTTTTTTTTTTGACATTTTGTCCACAGATTGTCAATGACAGAAGGAATATGACTATTTGAGGGGAAAAAAGGGAGGGAAATGACAGATTCCAATTAATTAGCTCAGATTTGCTTCATATATCATGAGTCTCCTTGGGGTTTCTTGGGCTCTTTGTCTGAAAATACGCTCACTGTTCTGTCACAGCTCCCCAAGTAGATGAGACTTTATCATGCATTTGTCAGAGATAGATCTTCTGCTGAAAACTTCATGGGGACACGCAAGGACTGATTGTGCTGCACAAACCTTGGAGGTCTTCACTTTCATTCTCTTTAAGCATCTTGGGCTGTCCCTCATGTTACTCTTCGGCCCTTCAATTTCCAATGACCTCCTTTATTTCCCTTTATTTCACATGGTATTTTAATTTTTTTAAGTATATTTATTTTTGAGAGGGAGGGTGAGCACAGGGAGGAGCAGAGAAAGAGAGATAGAGAGAGAGAGAGAGAGAGAGAGAGAGAGAGAGAGAGAGAGAGAGAGAGAGAGAGAGAGAGAGAGAGAGAGAGAGAGAATCCCAAGCAGGCTCCACGCTGTCAGTGCAAATCCCGATGTGGGGCTCGATCCCACACACTGTGAGATCATGACCTTAGCTGCTGAGCCCCCCAGGTGCCCCATCATGTGGTATTTAAATTCTTCAGGGTTGTCAAAGGTGAGCTGGCTCTGGACGTTCAGGAAAGAAAAGATCCTGTAATAGGCGGAGTCTAAACATTCCATGTGGAAATGTGGGAGAAGACCATGTCTTGTGCTGGGTTGTGGCCCTGGGGAGCCTGAGGGTATTTATTATCAGGTATTTATTCAAGAGAGCTATAACTTCTACTAGAGAGGAGGGAGTGAGTTCTGCTTGCAATGAAAGATTTTTCCATAGCCTTGGGTCATTTATAACTTTTGCTTATTTTACTTTGTTTTCTGACTTACCCAGGCTTGAACAACAGGATAAAATCAATATTTTCCATAGAGGAGCAAACAATACAATCATGAACAGCATATAAATGAGATTCTCTGGTAAGGGGTGTGGGTCAGGGTAGTGTCAGAATGCCTTGAGTCACTCTCTGACTTCAGGTTGTGTGTGTTCATAACATCTGAGAATCCTCCCCACGTTTCAGACTGACCATAAAAAAGCAAGAGAAGTCAGACACAAACACAACCTAACTATCTACGAGACACACACGGCCTTCGAATAATGAGATCTGTATTCAACATATGAATAATTTTAAATATTTAAATACCTACCTTTCAATCTATCATGTATCTATTTATACTGACACGGCTTCTTCCTGATAAACTTGAGAAAGAATAACATCAGTTTAGCTGAAACCAATGGAATGAAAACAACATTGGAAAGTTTTTCGTCTGCAGAATATTACACGCAACTTCTCGCGCGCACACGTACTGCCCCACACGAGGTCCACGGGTTTTGTGTTCTGTTCATGTGGTACGTGATACTACATGTGATGTTACACGTGACATCACGCGAGGCAGATACACGCTTCCGTGTCACTGGCATCTGGACCACCCCTGGGGTCATTGCTCGGGTTTTCCGACAGATAGTTCCCAAAGTCGTGTGTCAGCGTCATCTGCCTCCGTGAACAGTTGAGAGTGTTTATCTAGTAACACAATAGCAATAATGACAACAAGCGCTGTGTGTGAGCCCTGATTCCCAGGTCACATGCACGACTTACAACATGTGGAGTCTTACCACGTTTCAGAGCCCAAGATTCTACCCTACGCGTTGCCACGTGGGGGCGCGCGGCCTAGGACCTGGGGGCGTGGCCCCGTCCGTCACTCACGCGTGAGCTGCTGTGGGCGTCGTGTCCGCACGTGTCCTTCCTTGTTATCGAGGGAAAATGTGCGAGAAAACGCGTGTGCCAACACTTGTCACACTAATAGCAGCGAACAAAGTAATTTACAAGTATCCAGAGACACAAAACAGGCGCACGTTTGAGGTAAGGCAAAGCTATTCTCAGGGAGGACACTTAATCACACTCCGACAAAAAACCTGGAGAGCCCCCCACTCTGTTTTAGAGGTCAGTTTTTGTTCTTTTACGAAACCATGCTTCTGAAATATACTTCCCCGCATGGAAACAACTGTGACCAGGGTCAGTCTGTTGGACAAACTGCTCACAGGGCTTCAGCAGGTGGACTCAGCAGGGGCCTCTTCTGCATGAGTCTCCTCCCAACTTGCTTTGATTTACCAAGAGGTATTTCCTGGATGGCGGTGCCCGGGGGAACTGAGGCTCTCAGACGGGGACTACCTCGCCTTCTGACCCTGGATTTGTTTACTAAATAATTAATCATATCTGCCAATACCCTAGGATCCTGGGAATTCAGTGGTGACCTACACGTAAAAGCTTTGCTCCTTCAGTTTATCTGTTAGGAGACTGATGCTCAGTCATTACAAGTAAATTTACCATGAAAATACGAGTTGCTGCTGGCTTACATACTGGACAGCTACGTGTGTGATTCTGCTTTCTGTAAGAATCTGATTTTTTGTATTGCCTTTCATTGCAATGTATTTTTATTGCCACATGATTGACACAGAGCGGTGTAAGTTTAAGGCGTGTAACGTGTGGATTTGACACACTTACATACCTCTCTGGGACCTACTTGTCTCCTGGCCCCCGGTTTGGATCTCTAAACAACATCTCTGCAACCAGAAGCCGCATAAGATGATTCTAACTCCAAGGAGACAATCAAAGAGACACTGGGCCATTTATTCATTTTTGAAGATAGTTCAGGATTATTTTCTCCTGTAACTGATGCCAGGTCATTTCAGTGCTGCACTCGGCCCGGGTCTACGGGCTCTCGTGATGTCTTGCTCTTTCTTTATAAATTCAGTTGATTAAAGAAATTGGTAATCGTGGACATCACCCATCGTATTGATTCATCACACTTTGCCAGAAGTGAATATATGTTTAAGAATTCCTTCTCAAATCTTGCATGGAAAGGTTTCCTCCCAAAGAACTAATATGCTTACATGATCCTTAGGCTAAATTTGGACAAAGGAGAGGTATTTTTCCCCTCTGCCTTGGTTGTTACAGAGAAAGACCTTCGGGTCACTTCTCCAAGGAAATTGTTTCTGTCCTTCCTCATCATATTCGTTTATTATATAATGACACACAATCACTTTGCTGCCTCTTGACCACATAGTTCTTAAAACTGCCTTCTTTGTATAATTATTTATTTTTTTTCTCTTATGCACAATAGAGCAAAGCATAAAGACCACCGTGTATTTATACTATATGCTATTCATTTTCTGATGACTGGACAGCCCCAGAAACACAGTTGGCATTTAAAGAAGAAAACATTCCCAAATGAGCCAATAAATACGTTTTAGTATCAATAGCTTCCCTGGACTGTTTTTCAAAGATATGAGTCATATCCTTCCCCTTTTCTTCATTTTTCTCATTGACTTTTAATTTTATTATTATTATTATTATTATTATTGAAGTTTATTTCTTGTGTGTGTGTGTGAGAGAGAGAGACAGAGTGAGAGAGAGGGAGATTGAAAGGGGGAGGTACAGAGAGAGGGAGAGAGGGAGACCCAGAATCCCAAGCAGGCTTCACGCTGTCAGCACAGAGCCTGATGCAGGGCTCCAACCCACGAGCTGTGAGATCATGACCTGAGCCAAAGTCGGAAGCTTAACCCACTGAGCCACCCAGGTGCCCCTCTTACTGACTTTTTAAAAAGGCCATTTCAAAAATATACATTCTCTGCAAATTAGTGCAGCCACTGTAGAAAACAGAATGGAGATTCCTGATAAAAATTAAAAATAGTAGAAATACTATATGACTCAGCAATTCCACTCCTGGTTATTTACCCATAGAAAATGAAGACACTAATTCAGAAAGATACATGCACTCCTGCCTGGAGCCGACCTTCCCTGCCCACCCGCTGGCAAAGCCCAGGGGGTCGACGAGAAGACCGCAAAGGAAATAACCAGAACGTTTTCTCACAGATGAATTCCCTGAGAACTTTCTGAGAGCAAAAACAAAAGCTTGACGCAAACATATAGGAAGTAGAAAGTGTATATAAGCTTGCTGAAAAATCAATAAACCGTCCAGATTGGTTCACCTGGGCTGTCTGCGTCCATTCCTTCGCGCTGACGCCAGCCCTCCTGCGGGGCACCCCTGGCCGGTCGGAGTGGGACTCCCGCACACCCCTAAGTTAGTGCAGCATTATCTGTAACGGCGAAGATTCGGAACCAGCCCGGTGTCTGTTAGTAGAAGAACAGATAAAGATAATGTGGTCTTCATATATACGTATGTACGTGTGTGTATGTATGTGTGTGTTGTATGTATATGTTACTCAGCCATAAAAGGGAATGAGGTCTTGCCATGTATGACAAGATGGATGGACCTAGAGTGTATTACGCTAAGTGAAACAAGTCAGACAGAAAAAGACAGGTATCATATGATTTCACTCATATGTGGAGTTCAAGACACAAAATGAACAAGCAAAGAAAAGAGGTAAACAAATATTTTCTTAAATACAGAGAATAAACTGGTGATTGCCAGAGGGGAAGTGGGTCCTGGGATGGACGGAGCGGATAAAGGGAATGAAGAGGCACGACCTTCCAGTTACGAGTGAGTCACAGAGGTGGAGAGGGCAGCACAGGGAACACAGAGGATGAGATTGTATACTGTTCGGTGACGGATGGAGACCACACTGGTCATAGTGAGCACTGCGTATACAATCGTTGAGTCATTATGTTGTGCACTTGAACCTAGTGACACACGACATGTTAATTACACTTCAATTAAAACAAGATCTTCCCTTAATTAGGAGGTAAATTTAAAAATTAATTAATTAATTAAGAAAAAGATATTTCATCTTCCCCACCCCCCAGTTTTCCTTATCTATCTATTTATCCATCAATCATCTCTCTATCCATTCCCCCATCTGCCTGTCTGTCATTTATCTGTGTATCCATCCATCCATCCATCTATCCACCCCCCACCCGTCTGTCTATCATCTGTTTATCCATCCACCCATCTTCCCACCCACCTGTCAATCTATTATCTATCAACCTATTCATCCACCCACCCACCCAGCCATCTATCTGTCATCCAGCCAGCCAGCCATCCGTCCACCCATCCATCTATCTATCGTCTGTCTATCTGGATCTATCATCACTTGTCTATATCACTGATTCAACTGTTTGCTATGTTTTAATGGTTGTAGTATTATACAGTATTTATCAAGTCATTCCAGCGTTTCCCAGTCATGCACTGTTTTTAAAGAAAGGTTGCCTGTGAATTTCTGTTGGGTGTGGCTGTCTCTGTTCTTCTGTCCACATCAATACCTGAAGTCCATAATGATGTCAGACTCTTCCATTAGTTTCCATGTGTTTTATAGCCACTATATTATTTATGAAGTTGAATTCCACCTTACTAGCGGTGAACTAAAAAGAAGTTGTGTTAAATTTTTATTTACACTTATAATGTGTTGATACTATAAAATGTGTCTATTATTGACAAGAGAGACATTAAGACATTTAATGGGAGAGCCTATTTAATTGGTTGGCTTAATGTTGTTGATTCCTGTTCAGAATTCAGGGAGAATTATTAATGGCATTTGGCAGTCTTTCGCTATTTTATAAACTGTAAACGAATGAACATATAAACTTTACTTATGTCATCAAACAGCATTGCCTTTCATATAGTGATTGTACAATCTGATAGATGTACCCCTAGAAGACACTTTCCTGCGTTGTACTGTGTCCTCTTGTTTCATTTCTGTGATTTCGGTGTCTCTGCCATGGTTTCTTCACTTAATTAAATCAGATTCCCTTCTTCAAATGAGTCTTCATGGTTTAATAACTGAACTATTTCTTTCTTTTAAAACAGTAGAAAATATCGTTATATCTGTTAAAATATGTTTTATTAAAGTCAAATCACTACAGTAATTGTGTTTTTTCACAAAGACTGTTCTTTTGTCATTAAATTCTGCTTAAGTAAAATTATAAGACCTGATAAAAATTACAAACTCCTTCATAGCCTTTACAGTTAAAACAAGTCACCCAAAGTCCAAATTTCCTTCCAAAATTTATTCTTTCAAGTCTTGGTATTTAATTCTCTGAGAAATTTATTTGACATATGGTTGAAAACATTTAAACTAAGTGTATTTTTTATTGCATTAGCCAGAGAAAATTTCATATGGTGAATCAATGCCAAGCTAGAACCTTCTGAAATGTTCCCAAGATTTTGGCCCAAAATGTAACTTTTCTTCCTATAATTTTACTGATATAATCTACCAAAATCCATTTACATTTTTATGTGAAGTTTATTTTCATTGGAAACTTTTTAAAAGACAAAGAAATTTTGATGTATGATTTCATATGTTGTTCTTTTTAGCTTCTTGGGTTTAAAAATGAAATTATCCTAAAGCCTGAATCTTACATTTTAAGGAAATTATTTAAACACTTGTTTATCAGAAGTAAATCATCATGGATATTTATTGAAAGTCTGTTACCTTGATGATTTTTAAGTTTCCATTTTCTTGTGAAAGTAGATATGAGTTTTGCCACAAGGGAAAGATATATCAAGATAATAATATTATATTATGAAGAATCAGTAAATATTAATATCTGAAGTTCATGTTTATCTTTCAAGTATTCAGAATATATTACAAATTCTAATGTCAATTTCTGAGTATTTTTTGTTTTCTTGATACTTTCTTATAGCATATTTTGTAAATTTTTAGCATAAAGTATTTTAATTAAGAATTTACTTTGTTTAGGGGCACCTGGGGGGCTCAGTTGGTTAAGCATCTGACTTTGGCTCAGGTCATGATCTCATGGTTCGTTAGTTTGAGCCCCACGTCAGGCTCTATGCTGACAGCTCGGATCCTGGAGCTGCTTCAGATTCTGTGTCTTCCTTTCTCTCTGCCCCTCCCCTGCTCTATCACACATTAAAACACAAAAGAATTTACTTTAAGTTATTTCTTCATTTATAATTGACCATTTTATTCATTTGCACCCTCAGCTGAAGTGAAACATTACTCTCATCTCACAAAATTTCTACATATTTACCCTTCAGGATTTTAGTGATGTAATGTCCAAACACCATTTGCAGGCAACATTATGTCACTCACATACTTTGAAAATCCACTCACATACTTTCCTGAAATAAATTGGTTCAGGTTATTTTTTCAGGTTAAATTGATTGATTGATTGATATTTTTTAGAGAGAGAGAGAGAGCGCACAATGCACGTGAGCAGGGAGGGGGCGGTGGAAGAGAGAGAATGTTAAGCAGGCCCAGTGTTCAGCATTGAGCCTGTTGTGGGGCTCGATCCATGACCCTGGGATCCTGACTTGAGCCAAAATCAAGAGTCAGATGCTCAACTGACTGAGCTACCCTGGTGCTCTTAAATTGGTTCAATTTAACTCATTTTTGCTTATTGCCAAAATAGATTTCTGTCTTTTCTGATTTTTTACAGTGTTATAAATTTTCTGAGATACTGTTCATTAATAATATCATTTCTTTCTTTCCCCTAACTTAAAGATTTATGTTGATTATAGTTCAAAGATTTGAATATCCAAATATGACCACCTTTTCTTTTTTAAAAAAGTTTTTTGTTTTTTATTTATTTTTGAGAAACAGAGAGAGACAGCACGAGCAGGGGAGGGTCAGAGAGAGAGGGAGACACAGAATCTGAAGGAGGTTCCAGGCTCTGAGCTGTCAGCACAGAGCCCGATGCGGGGCTTGAACCCATGAATGTGAGATCATGACCTGAGCTGAAGTTGGACACTTAACTGACTGAGCCACCCAGGGGCCCTGTGACCATTTTTTCACTTACATTTTTCTTGTCACTGTTTTGCTAAAAACTCCCGGGTGTATAAGTGTGCACGTTACATGGTAGCATTTGCATGAGTGTCGCCCGCAGGTGTGCTAAGCACAAGGGGAAAGTGAAGCGTCCGGGAGCAGCCGCGAGAGCTAAATAGCATCAGTGCCGTCACCCTGACGGTCTTAGGATGCGTCATTCAGGGCGTGATCCAAGACCGTGGGATCAGCTGCCTGTGGGTTTTAGATTTAGGTAACTTCTTGGTGCATCATCTTATGATTATCAAATGTCTGTAGCTTGTGATGCTTCTGCACTTGAAATATTCTTTGTATGCTCTTTAGATACGTCACCTAGATTTTTTATTTTAGATTAGTATTTTCATTTTCTCTTACTTTTTCCATCAACATTATGGATTTTTTATATTTCAAAATTTGTCTTTTATGCAGCATTGTTAAGCTTTTTTCAAATCTGAAATTCTTGATTTTATTGAGTATGCAACCCACATTCTTCTACACAATTGCTAGGATTTTTGGGTTACATGCACAATTTTAATTTTTTTAAAAGAGAACCCTTAGGTTCACAGTCAAATTGAGAGGAAGGTGCAGAGATTTCCCATACACCTCCCAGTGCCCCCCAGGACCCCCCATTACCAGCACCCCACTCCAGATGGGACACGTATTGTAATTGATGAACCTGCATTGCCTCCTCGTGTCACCCACAGCCCGTACTTTACATCAGGGATCATGGTCGGTGTGTACGTTCTGTGGGTCTGGGCAGATACGATGATGCGCCCACCACTGTAGTATCACAGAGTCTTGTCCCTGCTTTAAACACCCTCTGTGCCCCACCTCTTTATCCCCCTGACGCCCCTCCCCACTGGCAGCCAGTGATTCTTTTCTTTATTGTCTCCATAGTTCTGCCTTTCCCAGAATGTCATTTGTTAGAATCACACGGTTCAAGGCTTTTTCAGATTGGCTTCTTTCATTTAGTGATGCGCATTTTAAGTTCCTTCATTCCCAAGGTCTTTTCGTGCCTTGATAACTCACTTCTTTTTGGTGTGAATAATATTCCATCACGTTGGCTGTAGCACGGTCATCTACTGAGGGACATACTGGCTGTTTCCAGGTTTGGGCCGTTCCCAGACTCGTCCATGTGCGAGTGTCTGTGTGGACATGGTTTTTTGAGCTCCTTTGGATAAACACTAAAGTGTGCGGTGGCTGGATGGTTATGGTAAAAGAATGTTTTGTTTTGTAAGAAACCGCCAGTTGGGGCGCCTGGGTGGCTCCGTCGGTTAAGCCTCCGGCTTCGGCTCAGGTCAGATCTCACGTTCATGGGTTCGAGCCCCGTGTCAGGCTCTGTGCTGACGGCTAGCTCAGAGCCTGGAGCTGCTTCCGGTTCTGTCTCCTTCTCTCTCTGCCCCTCCCCCTCTCATGCTCTGTCTGTCTCTGTATCAAAAATAAATAAAACATTAAAAAAAAAAAAAGAAACCGCCAGTTTTCCCAAGTGGCTGCGCATCTTGCGTTCCCACGAGCAGGAGAGTTCCTGTTGCTCCACATCCCCGTCAGCATCTGACGACGTCCGTGACGCAGAATTTGTCCATCCTCATAGATGTGTCGTCGCATCTCATTCTTGCTTTAATTTGCATTTTCCTGATGATACGTGAGGGGGCCTGTTTTCACACACATAATTACCAGTCACGAATCTTATTCAGTGAGGTGTCTGTGAGAATGTTGGCCCATTTTTAGTTGGGATCTTTGTGTTCTTATTAGCTTTTAAGAGCTCTTTGTAGATTTTAGGCAGCAGTCCTTTATCAAATGTGCATTTTGCAAATACTTTCTCCCAGCCCAGGCTTTGTCCTGCCGTTCTCTTGACAGTGTCCTTTGCTGAGAAGTTTTTAACTTCGATGAAGCCCAGCGTGGCAGCTCTCCCAGTGATGGGCCACACCTGTGGTGTCGTACCTGAGCGTCATTGTCACACCCAAGGTCATCTGGGTTTTCACCTCTGTTTTCTTCTAGGAGTGTTTCGGTTTTACATTTTATGTTTAGGTCTGTGATCCATTGGGAGTTAATTTTTGTGTAAGGTCTGAGTGGAGATTTTTTTTTTTTGCATGTAGATATCCAGCTATTTTAGAACTATTTGTTGAAAAGATTATCTTTGTTTCATTTTATTGCCTTTGTTCCTTTGTTTTCCACAGATAGATACTGTACATATTTTGTGAGTGATCTCAACCATCATAAGTAAAGAAAAACACAGATTTACATGAAAATGTTATTTTTATGGTTATAAGTATTTATCCAAGCAACCCACCAACAGATGACAAACAACATGGACTTGTAGAAAATTAGAACAACACCATTCACAAGTTTGCACTAATAGAGACATGTGTGATGTTCAGAACTCAATGGGTAAAGAATTTACAGATTCTCAAACGGAACAGGAGCATTTTGTGAGTTTAGAATGTACTAAGTTCTAAAGCAAAATTCGCAAAATAAAAAAAAAATAGCACTATAAATGTACAGATTGGTTTCAATGAGTTAGAAATTTTAGTGGAAAGAACCGGACTTCGATGCCGTGAAGACCTACATTAGACCACACTTTGTTTAGTTGTTTGATGAGTTGGTTAACTTCTCGGGGCCTGGCTGTCTGTTTTGGCAGAAGAGAAACGACAGACACAAGGCCAGTTTGCGGTGAAGATTGGGGCCAACAGGCCAGCACAAACCTCAGTTTCTGGCACAGGCTTTACGAGCACTCTGCTTGTGAGCTGAGTGGAAAGATTGGGCTCAGTAAACTGCTTCCTAGAGAAATTAAAGATCTTTCAGACCAGAACTGGGGAGTCATTACTAGGTCTGTGGACCCTTGACACTTACGCAGTCACATGTTCTGCTAAACCAAGTATTTCTACATGAGTAAACACAGTTCACCCCCCTGCCCTTCACCTGTCATCGTTGTCCAAGGTGCCCTCGTCACCCCTGAAAGCTACACTTCATCCCCATGTGCTCCGTGAAATTGTTGGCTGTGTTGGTTGAGATGACTCAGTGTGGGCTAGGTGGCTTCCCCTGCATGTTCACCTCCATGCGGTGACTTGGGGACCCCTGAGGTGGGACCATGTGGGACATTTGCCTTCCAAGGTCAGTGTGGAAAGTAACGGAAAAACTCAAGGAGATTTCCGGCTAAACCCACTTAGCTCCGTGTCACATAGAGCGTGACCCAGTTGCGTGTCCCCACATCGACTGCAGGAGGAGCTGTAAGTGCCGTGGGGTTTTACAAGCACACGAATAGTATGGTTGTGGTGAAAACTGCGTGTGCGTAGCAAAGTTTGGTTCTCGGTTTTGAGGCTATTATTATAATTTGATGTGTTGTCTACTTAGGCTGGTGTTCGCATAGCTTATCCTGGTTTCCCTTGATTAGTGTTTCTGTTTTCCACGATGGTAGGCTGGCATGGGCTGGTCCTGGTCCAAACACTTCCTGTCTTGTGAGGTTGCCCCTTTGGACTTTCTCTGCCAGCCTGACGCACTGACCTCTGTGGACTGTGTGCTTCTCCCGCTCCCACTCCAGGCTGCACAGGAGGCGGAAGACTCTGGAAACTCACAACTACGTCTCAGCTTCCTGTCTGGTCCCCCAGTCTCTCTCCACCTTCAGTGCCTTGTGCTGGTTCTGTGCATGGTGTTCATGGTTTTTAGCTGTACTTGGTGGCAGGAACAGGGTGAGATGTGTCTGTCTCACTTTTTAAATGCTTATTTATCTTGAGACAGAGAGAGAGAGAGAGAGAGAGAGAGAGAGAGAGAGAGAGAGAGAGAGAGAAGATGAGAGAGAGCAAGCAGGGGAGGGGCAGAGAGAGAGAAAATCCCAAGCAGGCTCTGCACTGTCAGCATAGAGCCTGATGCCAGGCTTGAACTCATGGCCCTGGGATCATCCCCTGACCCCAAACCAAGAGTTAGTGGTGTCAGGATGGCCGAGTGGGCTCAGGCACCAGACCCAAACCAAGAGTTGGATGCCTAACTGACTGAGCCACCCAGGTGCCCCGGGTGTCTATCCCATTTCTTCTGGATCGAGGAAACTCCTCTTGCTTACATTTTATAAGTGGCTGTGTGTGAAGTATAGGAAAAATGCTGACTCTACTTATTTCTGAAAATGAGTAGAAACAAAAATGTAAATTGCAAATTAATATTTATAAGCATATGCTCATGACATGTTAAATAAAATGCTTCCTATCCATTTTTATTTATTTTTACATCCTGGCCCAAATTCACCTCCTTTAGAAAGCTTACTCTTATTCTTTTCACTGAATTTGTTTTCCTCCATCAAAACCGTACCATTGAGGGAGCCTGGTGGCTCAATTAGTTAAGTGTCTGACTTCGACTCAGGTCATGATCTCATGGTTCATGGGATCAAGCCCCGCATTGGGCTCTGTGCTGAACAGCTCAGAGCCTGGAACCTGCTTCAGATTCTGTGTCTCCCTCTCTCTCTGCCCCTCCCCTGCTCACGCTCTGTCTCTCTCTCAAAAATGAATAAACATAAAAAACCCCATACTTTTGATATTATGTCTCTTAGCACATAGTTCAACATTTAATTATACTCATTTTACACTCTGACTATATGTTGTTTGAAATTCTTCTTACTGATGAACACGTTTTGGTCTTTTTTTTTCTAAGTGTGCTTCTTGAGAGCAGGTGACAAGCTCAGTTGTTGTCTTTGCACACGTGTGGGTCCCACTGTCCCTCACGGCGGTTGCCAGTATGTCAGTTGACCTGACAGGTGGGCCCCATCTGAGGTCCCCGAGCCACACAGAGCTCTGTCCTCTCACCAGGATGGGGGAAGCACTCGGTGTTCTGCATGGGTTGCTCCCAGGATTGCAGAGTTCCTGATGTGGCCCCTGCTTCTGTAACTGTGTGACATTCTTCCTTAGTCCTGGCCAGGGCTGCAGATAGACACACGGAGCCCATGCATCTGGGCAGGAGAGGGCCTGGATAGGGTCAGACGAGGAGCTGGTAACGGGGTGGGGTCCAGTCAAGTGGCTCCAGAGCCCTCGCCCTGCGATCTTCCTCCCGCCAGGTGTGTTCTCACCGTTTCCATCTCAGTCCTGTCCTCTGCTTGGACACGGCAGCTGTTATCACATGTCAGAGTATAACTTCGTGTTTCATGTTTCTGAAACTTTTGGACAAAGTAAGGATGTTCCCCTTCATGAAAAGCCATCTGTCGGGAAAATTAGGTGATGAAAAACTCAAAATGCGGCTTGATATTGTCTATTTTGTGTATATGCCTTTATTTTATTTAAATTCTCGACCTGCCAGTTTTTACGAAAACCACAAGGATGGCAAAGCAGTCAAGAGTTAAATTATATGGAAATTCGCTTAAGATGATTTTCTAGTTTTAAGCTCTTGCACCTCTTTCTGGATGGGCATGAGAAAGAGGGTGTGGAAATTAGCTTTTGGATGGCATGGGATTGAGAAAGATCAGCTTAGCGAGCAAACCCCTGAAAAGCAAACTTCTGTCTGCCGGAACATTCGCAGGAGGATGTGGCTTTTCCTAATCCTTTATCCTGGGTGCGCAATAATGCAATATCCACCAGGAAATTAAAGCTGCAAAATGACAGTTATAAATTATACTGACAGATAGTAAAGAAGATGAGGAAAAATTGCATTTCTGAAAATGGTTTTGCAAACTCTCTTGATCAGGTTCCACAAAAGATGATTCGTGAACTGTAATTATGGTCGGGTGAAGGCGCAGGCTGTGTGGTTAGGGACTGCTAGGAAACACAAGCAAAGCATTTAGCAAATTAAAGACACTCACATTGGGAGCTGCTGATACTGGAGAAAACTTCAAGATTCAACATTTTAAGACTCAATGAATTTATTCAAATTCTTAGACCGCATTCACGGTGCATGTGGTAGTCAGAATTAATATCGCATAAAGTTGCCAGGTTTTGAGAGATAACAAAATAATTTTATCAGTTTCTATAAATACAGTATAAAGGAAAGGAACAGTTAGGCAGAGTCGGCAAGTCGGCACACGGCCCACACCGCCATGCCTTCCCGCTGTGTCACTGCTTGGAGGACAGTGAATGGTTGGGGGGCATGAAATTTCAATGATTTGTCCTCAAACTGATGACTCATTGGTACAGTGAACACTTTCATCAACACTCATAAACGGCTATATTAGAATCATTTTTAATAAGGTGAATAAAATGGGACCGTCCCTAATTATAAAAAAAATTATGACTCTGATAGACATCCTGCAAAATCAACTTTATTAAGTCAATTCCTAATTGACTTTTTACAGACAGTGACCTGTTAGCTTTTCTTACTCCACCAGCTTGACACTGTTGTTTAATGGAATTATACGTGTAGTTAGTAATTTTCAAAATTGCTCTCTGGCTGTCAAAGTCCATTCTGCCTGTTCCTTTACTCCCAATCCCATGGGATGGATGGAATGAATGTGCCCTCGCTTTGATGATTATGTCATTGCAGAAAGAAAGTCTGCCCTGGATAGGACTCACAGCCTTCCACGAGGTCTGGCAGGGGCTGCCCGGTGATCAGGGAAGCACCCGTTAGCACCGTAAGGCACTAGAAAAGTCTATACCGACTGAACAACCAAGGTGATTATTTGTACTGAGACAGTAATTTAGTAAACTTTCTCTTATCCATTACATTTATATGAAATTTGTATGGGAGAATGTAAGAACTTAAGCACATGTACAGAAAAGAAATCGTCCGTCTTGCACATGTAATGTTGGTGAGATTTCAGAATTAACTGCAGCAGTTGGTCAGTTAGGGAATATTCTCATTGTTTTGTCTTCAATCCTGGAGCACCAATAAAAATAAGATAAACTTATATTTATAGTTCTGAAATTCCAGTTATAAATTGCATCAAGGTTGTGTAACTGACTGGCTACGTGTCCTCTGGGGTCTTTTGCGTTTTAAATTCTTCCTCCAACGCATCTGGGCAAATACCTGTGTCTCCTTAGAAGATTCATGCCTGTTGATCAGGAAACTGAGGCCCATCAGGCACGGGCTCCTGGAGCGTGTGCCGTGTCGCCCGCGCCGCGAGCCTGGGCGCTGTGCTTCCTGCCTTCCTTGGGTCCCTGCGGACGCGCTTCCTAACTTCCGTCCATCGTATTTCCTGTCAGTGCCCCGGGGCACATGCATCATATCTCCTTTCCATTGTGTTTATTTTGTAATGGGTATTGTTTTCTCAATTGGATTACAGGCCACTGGAGGGTTGAAGTTGTGTTTCTCACCTTTTACTTCTAGAATTTGCTAAGTGACGCGTGCCCACGTGGAAGTTAACATATGATCTCTCTTCAAAGTACTTGTAAGTGGGCTTGCAATAAAAAAAAAAAAGAAGGGAAAGAGAAACATCTTTATGTTTTTGAGGGTCTTAGTTGATTGCTTGGAAATGTGGAATCCCCTCCCCCCATATTTACTTTTCGGATCTAAGTGGCTCTATAAATCAATCATGTGACATGATATTTTAGAAAACTTATTTTTGGGTGATCTGCTAGGAAGGGCCAAGGTTTCTTGGCCATCATAAAGGAGATTCTGTAGATGCCCTGCCTCTTGCCCCCGGACATGAAGCAGCCCCCGGCCAAGGAGTGCTTACCTTCAAGGGGAGACCCCTCCAGCTTTACCTCTCTGACCACTGTACCCATGGGTTCAAGGTTGAACGGTGTGAAGGCAAAGGCTTAGGTCGTGAGCTTGCCGTTTGTGGGTTGGAGCCCCGCATCGTGCTCTGTGCTGACAGCTCAGAGCCGGGAGCCTGCTTTGGATTCTGTGTCTCCGTCTCTGTCCCTCCCCTCTCACACTCTGTCTCTCTCTTTCTCAAAAATAAATAAACATAAAAAAAACTAAAAAAAGTAAAGTTAAGGGAAGTTTTAAGGATACAAATAGAAATATAAGTGCAAAGGATATTAGTAATTATTTTCTACTTAAATACTAGTTGCTGTAAATACATTTGATAATATGACTAATCAGGAGTGGATATTATGCATATCAGTGATAACAAATGTTACCATTTTCTATGTAGGTTATTTAATAGAAGAAATAAAAGGCCAAATTTCATAAATTCATGGTAAGTTCACATTTACTGACTTAAGAGTCCACTGCATTAGCTTTTATCTAACCTTCTTTGTGTATGTCAAATTCAGATCCATGTTAATAAATACTAGATTTATTGGGTTTTTCACTTTCTGGAGTTTTGAGTCCAGAAAGGATTATGCATAGTAGCATTGTAGGAATTTCCTTTACATTACAATCTCTTTAAAGAAAAAAAATCTTACCAACATTTACATTCAGTCAAGATCGATTCAGGAAAAGTCAATTATAGTCTGACTGCAACGTTTATTTAGAGCCGCGATAATATTCTCTAAAGAACACAGAGATAAGCACTTCGGCGTATTCCTCAGTATTCTCTCTCACAGAACGTTCCGCTCTCCCAGGTGCGCCCTTGACCCACGATCCGTGGTGGGGCTGCCGTATTCCGGGCCTTTCCTGACCTCCAGTGTGTGCCTCTCTGCCCCTCATCTGTCCCCCTGACACGTCTGCTCAGTCTGATAATTAACCTGACCTGCTGTGTCACCAAATGGTATATTTTACTTTCCTTTTAGTTTTTCATGCTAGGTTAGATATTTACATTTTAATTGAATGTTTCAGAGTCAAACTTGAAGCATAACTTTATCTTGAGGTTATTTAGGACAGTGTGCACACCCAAGAACATGCTGAGGGGTTATCTGTGGTATTATAAAGGGTTGTTCAGTTACATCATGAGGTGTATATGCATTTCTAATCCTGCTTTCTCAGCCAGCACCCATTTGCTGACCTCCTGTTAAATTTGAGGTGTCATGTTAAGCATTGTGAATGAGTGAACGAGTGGATGAATGAATGAATGAATAACAAAATGTGACCATGGATTTTTAGAGTCTGGTAAACTCAACCTTGTGTAAGTCAGTGGAAGAGAGTATGTTATATTATGAATGCTCCTTTGATTTAAAGTTAAACTTTGTACAACTGACATTTATTTAAAATCATCTAAAAAGAGAACATGTTAACCAACTGAACTAGAATCCAAGTTTCTTATTCATATTTGAATACTCCTCTCTGGCTGTACTTTATAGAAAATAATGGGATTAATTAATGTTTGAAACAGGAATGAAAGACTAGTTCATTGTGATATGTGATAAACATCATGCTAATGGCAGAAGTTAAACATTATAGATATGATATCGAGTTATGGCATTTATATATACACACATGTGTATGTTCAGTAAGAACTAAAATAGAATTCATCATTTTTTCCTCAATAGGTTTTTTATTTTTTTTTAATTTTTTTAATGTTTTTATTTATTTTTGATACAGAAGAGACAGAGCATGAGAGGGGAAGGGTCAGAGAGAGAAGGAGACACAGAATCTGAAACAGGCTCCAGGCTCTAAGCTAGCTGTCAGCACAGAGCCTGACGCGGGGCTCGAACCCACGAACGTGAGATCTGACCTGAGCCGAAGTCGGAGGCTTAACTGACTGAGCCACCCAGGCGCCCCAACTCAATAGGTTTTTTTAAATCATATAATAACTCATTTTGCATTTCTTGCCTAAGTATTTACAAATAGATACAGTAAAAGAGAGCTCTCTTATGATTCAGAAGAGAAGATCCAAAGAAAAGGAGGGTAAGATTTTATTTTGAAATAATAACTATTTAATTATTTATGAAGCCTCTCACTTGAACTGATCATCTGTTTCGAGATAGAGGCAAGTATCTTTATTTTTTAAAATTTTTTAATGTTTATTTCTGAGAGAGAGAGAGTGTGAGGAGGGGAGGGGCAGAGAGAGAGACACACACAGAATCTGAATCAGCTCCGGGCTCTTGGCTCGCGGTCAGCACAGAGCCTGACACAGGGTTCGAACCCATGAACCATGAGATCATGACCTGAGCTGAAGTCCGACGCTCAAGCAACTGAGCCCAGGCCCCCAGGCGCCCCTTTATCTATTTTCCTGATGTGGCTCCTCAGTCGTAGCCTGCTAGCCACACGGGGGTGGCCGTCCTGCATGCAGCAGGGGGTCCGTGCGTGTTTGGACTGTCCCCACACTTTCTCAGTTAAAGAAAGCGAGTGTATCAGCGCTGACTGGCAACGTGGAGGTGAGTGAGCTGCAGCTAAACACGTGCTGAGGGCAGCACCGGTGGGAGCTGAGCTTGGGACTGCAAGGGCAGGTGAGGTGGGTGTGAAAAACGGGGCAGGCTAGTTGTGGATGTGCGCGTGCACACACACGCACGTGCACACGCGCAGCTGTCGGCCTTTTACTTCCCTGCTCCAACTTTACAAATTATATGCAGCCGTCAAAGAATTCACGCCTAACACTCCCACCCCAGCCCGCTAAGTGGGGGTTATTCATGGAGCACCTGATGCTCACCCCGGGGGGAACTACCGGACCCGAGCTGGTGTGGGTGCCCCTGGGTCGGGACCAAGCCAGAGTCTGGAGTTTGAGATTCCTCCTCCTCACGTGGTCTGTTCCAGAGATGGTTTTGTCCTTGTGCACAGTCATCAGTCAGCCTTCCTGTTGCCTTCCTTGTCTGAAAATATAAATGAAAGATCCAGTGTGTGTGTGTGATTGAGGACTGTTTAATGTTTATTTTTGAGAGAGAGAGAGCGAGAGCATGACCAGGGGAGGGGCAGAGAGAGCGGGAGACACAGAATCGGAAGCAGCTCCAGGCTCTGAGCTGTCAGCACGGAGCCCAACGCGGGGCTCAGACCCACAAACTGTGAGATCATGACCTGAGCCGAAGCCGGACGCTTAACTGACTGAGCCACCCAGGAGCAAAGACTTTTAACTTCTGTAATCAGAGGGTTTCAAGAAGATATCGTATCCATAAAAGAAGAATTGGGTTTTAACAATAAGGAACAGTTATAAAATGATAGAAATTACAAAATTATGATTCCTAATTTTGTTTTCAAAGCTTGGAAAATACAATCAGGAAAGTCTCATAAACTGTAAAACTGAAATACAATGTTCCGGATATGTAGACAAAAACTGAGAGAGAGAGCAACAAATTCAGGGGACCCAACATTTGACTAATAGGGTTTCAAGGAAGAGAACACAAAGAATACATGGAAGTGAAAATTATAAAATAATAATAATAACAACAGAAGAGAGTCCTAAAGATCCACGAATATAATGACTGTTAAACAAGATTAAAAAAAGAACAGACGCACGCAAGCCCAGCGTGGCGGACTTCTACGTGGATGACGAGAATATCGTGAAGCCCCAGGAGGAAAACGGGGTTCTCTTACCTAGAAGTGGTGAGTGAAGAGGTTGCCGTAACTCCTCTCACAAGCAGCACCGGGTGACGGCACAGAATGAAGCAGTCTCATCACCGTGTTTTCAAAAATGGTTCTGCTGCTGTTAGACCCCAGCCAAATCCCGAGGGCAGAGTGTCTCCGGGCATGTGAGATTTGGGGCGTTCAAGGATTCAGGCTGTGTATGCCCGTACGGCTTTCCTGAGCTGTGACTGGGGTCTTTCTGGTTGCTCTCCAGTAGGGCAGGCGCAAAGCCAAGCAAACAGAAGAGGGGGACCCAAGAACAACGGGTCAGTTTATAAGAGTGTGACGTCGCACGTGTCAGGGACAGCTCCGCACAGACCCGTTATTTTCTACCGGAGCAGAGGAAGAAGGGACCAGGGAAGGGTCTCCGCATAGACAGGATGAGAGATCAAATAGTGTGGTGGAGAAGCTGGGAGACATTAAGTATAAGACAAAAGTAATGAACAAAAGTACGTTCGTAAGAAAGAAAAGCATGGCCGTTTGAAAGTCAAGGGACCTTCAAGAAAGTTTTTCAAGAAAAGAAATTTCATCCTAGGAGACTATTCAATCATTATTCTAAACGGTGAAAAATACCTATACATAATGCATTTCCAGCAATTAGAATCAGAAGGCACATGAGACAGAAGACACTGAGGTTTGAGATTGTCACGTAAATGTTACCAGACTCTCTATTGTAGAGAGACTGACGAAAAAGTCAAAAATAGCAAGTTGGGGGGGGGGGTGAGCACGAGCGTGCGAACACTCACATCCTTTACCAAATGAGGAATCAAGGTGGAGACTCCCATTTTTGAGGAAAGAAAAGGAAGAAATAGAAGTAGTTAAGTATATACCATTAACATCACCCAAGTAATCAACAGGTGTTAGACTGTACTGAGTGAGAGGACGAGGGTGGGGAGCAAACCTGATCACCTCGTGTGATGATACATCGACAGTGTTTCAAGTATATAATCAAGAAATAGCAGCCTCCTTATTACTGGGACCTGTGCAGGCGGCGTCCAGAATAGCCAGAACCAGAAGGACCACGCATGTTCCATGTTTGACGGATTCCATACGTGAACCTCACGCTGGGAGGCTGTGGTTGTGCACAGCAGAAGTCCGGCTTATTAATAATCCTTTAGTGCAATTTGAGTTTTAGTCTACATAATATTTCCAAAATGCTTTACTTTGCGAGTTAAACAAAGATGGTTGTGGGAGCATGACCTGTATTTCGTAGATAAGACCACTGAGCCCCACGATGCACATTTGGTGGTAGTTGGGACCTGGTCAGTGGAGGACCGTGGCCCAGGATTTCTTTGTCCGGAGTTCTCTACCCTAAAACTCAGTGAAAGAGGGTGCAAGTGCCCAACGAAAGCTGGCGATTCTTTCAGATATAAACGGATGATCTGAGAAAGTGCTAACGAGTAGAAACATAATGGGAAAGCCAGTCACACATTGGCTTTTTCCCAGAGGTCAGTCTGGAGATTTGAGAGGAAAACCAGTTTGCATACCTTGCTGTGCACGTGGAGTGGGTAATGTTCCACGGACAAAGAAATGCTCTGTGCTCCTTACTGGAAATAGTTATTGTTTTTCCCTTTCCTGTTAGAATGGAGGAAATTGGCTCTGGACAAGAGTCTACTATTCATTTTAAGTATCCAATAAAAGTCCTGCACATATACTTGGAGTGCCAACCAGAGGACAGGCAATTAGAAACCGAGGAAATATTTGAACACCAGGTTTGAGGTTATTTGAACTAATAACGACATTTATTACTAACGAGACAGGAGATATGATTAGACTTCCTTTGTGAGCGAACACAGTATCTCCTGGAAACCACTGATTTTATTTCAAAAAAGATATCTTTACTTTATCACACCTAGTTTATGTGGCTGCAGGACTCAGTCGCTGGAATATTGAAGCATTGTGACAATTGTAATCAAATCTGCATGCACTTTTCTCTGTAAAAATAACTTCAAGCCTTCACTGCATTGAAGGGAGCGCTTCTTAGCAAAACTAGTGTTAAATATGGGAAATTGTCACTGGGTTCTAAAATATTTTTTATTGATAACAATCTAACATGTGAGAAAATTCTGCAAGAATTTAAATTTTGTAAGGTGTTGTACAATTTATCAAGATTTCTTATTCTAATAGATAGAAGAATGCCTATAAAATTAGTCCTGGTAGGGAAGACACTTCAGTAATACATAATTTATATGTATATTATTTTTCCGAGTATCTTTCCAATAAAAACAACTTTTAGAAAGGGTGCCATGACCATAAATATGCAGTTTGTTTGACCTCATTTTCCTTTCCTTGTTCAACTGGTGACACATTCTATAATCACAAATTTCTATATGTAAAATTGAATATTGGCTTTAAGAAGATGAAGTATAAAGTAAACCACTTAATTTTTCAAGTTAAAGTATAATAAACACTCTTTTAGAATAAAAATAAGCAAATAAAATCAGTTTTCAATTAAAAGAGGGTAAAGATTAATTTATCTGGTCAGTGTTTATAGATTAATTAAAAATATTATTTCTTATTTTTATAATTACACAGTTACTTTTTTTTAAGTAGAAGCAAAACACAGAAGGCTGAAAGTCTCTGATCACTGTCCACCTCACCAAGCGTTAACCCAGCTCTCAATTTAGTGTACAATTGTCCAGGGTACTTTCCTTCTTTACAGTAAAATATATCATAAATATACTTTCAATATATGTGTTCTTTTATGACTTCAGCTTTTCCACATATGAGTATTGTATTCCATGGACATCTTTTCATGCGTTCTTCCAACATGTGCTGCCATTGGATAGTCTTAACCCGCTTCCAGGGGCACCTGCGGGGCTCCATCTGTTAAGCCTCCAATGCTTGATTTGGGCTCGGTCATGATCTCACGGTTTGTGAGTTCGAGCCCTGTGCCGGGCTCTGCGCTGACAGTGTGAACTCTCTCTTCCTTACTCACGCTGTCTCTTTCTCTCTCAAAATAAATAAATAAACTAAAAAAAATGATCAAAATGATCACTTTTCTTAAGAGTTTGGGAGATTAAGCAATATTCCTATACTGTTTAAAATACGATAAAAGACTATTGAAATGTGGTCTGTTTTTGGGGGTCATAAGAAAAGCGACATGGGTAATGTACTAAGGAAATGCTAGCAAGAGATACTACAAGGAATATTGAGATGAAGGGCATATTTTGAAATTGCTAAAGTCAGTCTTTGTTTCCGGTATGGAATTCAGAGGAACGTTAGCCGATGTGTATTTTTTTTTAAAAACGAGGTGTCTTTTCTTGTTAGTAAAATACCCGCCTATTGAATACCATGTGACCTGTGCATTTATGAAGATTCTAAAGTGCAGTGCCTTCTCACAGCGCCTCTGACTTCAGAAAGCCAGGCCGAGAGCGTGGGTACTCGGGAGAAGGCCCTGCCAGCCTTTCTGGAATAACAAACGACAGCAAGATTCTGAAAGTTCTGACATGTTGTTAATAACGGCTTTCCCCCAGTTGTCATCCCCATAGGTATGGTAGTGTGATTACTTGTTTTATTTGAATCGATAAATGTTTTTTTATTTAATAAAAATGTGCGGAACCTACTGTCTATCCAGTGTTATTTCCCAGGGCACTCCGCATGTGATGACGTATTATCTGTTGAATTTATTTAATAATGTACAGGAAGATGTTCAAGGTCTCGATGGTCAGATGCAGAGTAGAGTTGTCACAGTGGAAACTGCAGATCGATGGCGACACAGAGGCCAGAAAAGGGGCGGAGTGCATAGGTGGGGCTGGGGCGGTGGGAGAGGGATGTAGTCAGGGTGTGAGAGAAGGCAGGTGCCATTGAAATGACTCGATGGTGGGGCCGCCAGTCGAAGAGGACGCTGAGTCGGATGGTCCACACCGTGGAGAAAGAAAAATCCACCTCCTGTGTGCATTCATTCATTTGACAAATAACTGTCCAAAGCCTGGTACTGCAGGGCAGGCTCTGCTCTATTTTGGAATGCACCATGGGAGACAGGGTCCGGGCCAATGGACCTTTCGTGTCTGTGGGGAAAGTCAGGGATCCATAAAGTAAGCAAATGATGCAGAATGTCAGAAGATGGGGGGTGCGATAGGAAGTAGTAGTAGCGGTACGCAGCAGAACCAGGGGGTGACACCTGGCTTACAGTGTTAGGGAGCCAGGTCAGCCTGCTTAAAATGTAGTTACTTAAACAGGATTTGAGGAAGGCGAATGGGTTAGCCAGGGAACAAGGGGGGGCAGCATTCCAGTTAGAAGAAACCTCGAGAAGATACAGCCCAATGGGCGGCCGTGCTTGGGGGGCTGCCCGGAATCCAGTGCTGCCGGAGTGGGGGAAGCAGAAAGTAAGGTCGGTAAATGAGGAGCCAGAACACGTGAGATGTTCAAAGTCATTTTCAGGAGCTTTGCTTTTACCGGGAAGGCATTGCCATACATTTCCTCCATGATTGGATGTTGGTGTGAGAACGCAGTCAGGCCTGAGGGGAAGGGTGTTATCTCTATCAACTGTGAGGACGGAGCTGCACCGATGGGAAGGTGGAAGCCCCACGACCTCGTGGCGGGGGAGGGCCTGCTTTCTTAGGGGGCAGAGCAGGTGCGCGGTTTTGAACATCTTGCATTTGACATGTCGGTTAGACAACCAAATGGAAATGTTGAATACGCAGTTGGACGTTTGGCTCTGAACTTCCAAAGATGATCTCTTTGTCTGTCCTAGATCTCTCTACTCCATCTCTGTCATCCCCATCATCCCCATGTCCATCATGTGCATCCTCTTCATTCCGTCATCCCTCTCTCCATCATCTCCATCATCTCCACCACCCCTTTCTCCATTACCTCCATGTCCATCCTCTCTGTCATCTCCATCTTCATCATCTCTGTCATCTTCATTTTCTTCATCTCCATCACATCTGTCTCTGTCTCCATCATCTCCATCTCCATCAGCTCCATCTGTAGCTCTAGCGCTAGCTCTCAATCTGGATCCACATTTAGATCTAGTCTGTCTCTATATTAAGAATATAGATTCCATCTAAAGCTATGAGAGAAGAAGGCCAGATCTGGAGTGGGGACACCCCAGCATTACGAGGTCCATGACAGAGGAACCAGAAAAAGGGACAGAGAATGGGGGAGCAGCATGCACCAGTCGGGGTGTGCTCAGAAAAGCAGAAGCACTGGTGGAAGTGGTGATAGTGATCAGGCCGTACAGGACCCCAGAGCCGGCTCAGCCGGTGACCGTCTCTGGCGCTGGTCCAGGGTAGGAATGCGAGGAGCTGATGGAGATGGCCTCAGGCTGTGCTTGGGCCCCCACGCCAGCCTCCTGGATGCCTGCTACTTTATTGCTTCCCTCCCCGTCTGGCACAGCATCTCTCGGGGGCCCCAGTCTGTTGTGCTCTGGATGGAAGGGGGTTTCAGGGTAAGCAGTCAGCTTGGCTAAATTGACTCCATCCAAGCCAACTGCCAAGACAAGCTAAGAGGCTGCAGTGACCTGGCAGCAAAATGAATAAAATGATTTACGGAGGAGAAAGTGAGCACATGTGAACCTTTCCCGATAGGCAATGTGAAGATGGAGCAGTGGTAAATTCGGCAGTAGGTCCAGTGCCTCTGGAGCGGGGGCAGCCGGATACTCAGGTGGATTTGCATTGAAGTGAAACCAAGTCAGAAATGAGGTGGATTTGAAAGACAAGGGAAGCAGGGCCCTCGCGGCTGAGGTAGAGACATTCTCCACAAAGAAAGAGGCTAAGCAAGTGGGGAAGTAATTAGTGGGGTCTGGAGCCTGAGGTCTTCTGCCCGGTGCCTGGAAAGGTGGAACGCACGACCACGGAGTCGGTGCGCCCTCCGGGGCCCGGGGCCGGCTCCCTCTGATGCTCCGAGTGCAGGCAGAGAGCCAGGGCGTCAGCCCAGGACGGGCCGGGGAGGGAGCTGGGAGGTCGGGGAGGGGAAGCAGACGGTGATTCTTCGGCTGGGAGACTGAACACACCCAGGGTTGTAGCACAGTTGCCGGCAGCTGGAAGGACTCCTGGAAGGTTCCGGTGTCGTCTACGAGTCACACAGTGTTCCACTTGAGCCTCACGTTTGATTACCGAGAACACAAGTGTGACTTCGCAGCAAATCTGCCTCCCTTCAAAAACTCCTGGACTGCATGACACCAGCAGGAAAGCGCCACACGCGTGGACGGAGGCCGGGTCCCCTGGTGGATATTAACCTCCGGCTCCGCGCCGCAGTGGCCCCGGTTAATAACGGGCCTGTAATAAAACTTGTAACCTAATTTGAAAGGCTTCTCAGAATCAATTAGTAAGTGGAATGTAAGTGCAAGTCTAATTATAAACTATGCAGGGAGATGAATGTACCTCATCGAATACTTTGCTTAGAGGAAGTGCAAACCAGAGCCCTGGGCCCCCGTCTTCCTGCCGTGGCCTCCTTCTCGGCGCCCCATGCCTGGGGTGCTTGTGGTTTGCAGGATCACGATGCAGCCTTCAGAGAGCGCCCTCAGCAGCAATCCGCACCCATCGGGATGAGTCCGTCACTGGCCCTGACGAGGTCACAGCCATGTGCGCTGGGTCTTAGTTCACATTTGTGTGTGTTTCTGCAGCCCACCTATGGAGTCCTACTCTTTTTGCCCAGTTACACCCCTCTGCTTGGTCTAGACACCACATGACACTTCCGTTTTCACACTTAAAATACAGTAGAGTAACACCGATTCCCGACCTCTCTTCAATTGTATAAGGAGCAAAGGGTCTGGGATTGGGAAGGGCCCGAGGAATGAGGTCGTAGAATCATTATGCAGGAGGGTATGTCCGTGTCTGCAGTGTGTGAGGACAGGACTTGTGCCTCCAGCTCTGTCCCGCCTTCTCCAGCGTCCTGACTGTGAGGTGGCGTAGGGCCTGTGTTTGGGGCCGGGGCACAGGTGGGGCATGAAGGGCGGGGTGGCTGCGCCCACAGAACCGTCAGGGCGTTTCAGGTTGAGGACAGTTCTCCGGGAGGTAAGTTGTACAGAAGTCTGATGACTTGCCTGGAAAGTCGGATCCTTTCACCACGTTCCCGTGGAATCAGGGACAGTTGGCCTTAGGAGGGATGGATGTCACGGTTACCCCAACAGCGCCTTTCTGGCCAAGTCACAGGCCGGTGCCACCGCCAATGCTTACTCGTCATTCAAGAGAATTGGAAGCAATATTCAGTGTGGTGTCAGCCTTCTGCGCTAACATAGTTTTGATCTGAGTGTGTGACCAAACTCTTAAGCCTTCACTCAAACTCATAAAAATTAGGACAATCTAGAAAGTATGGACCTGAATCCTGATTAGTTCCGTTCTCCACACACACACACACACACACCATCTATTTTTCCTGAATATGAACCTCCTGCCCCATTTACTTTGCACCGTGAGTACGCTCATGACAGGCATTTCCTCTTAGGTACGTTGACCTCCCCAGAGAGGGATTGGGGAGCACACGGGGTCACGCGTGTCCCTCAGAAGCGTCCGTGCCGGTGCGCACTGAACACCTGGTCAAGGCCGTCACAGCAGCGGCACACCCCTCTTCCTCTGAAGGCCAGACCCTTTGGAGAGGGAACACGCAATAAAAGAATGACGGCAGACATAACTAAGAAGATTCCTGTCTGTAGGAAGGACTGGGAGATGAAACACACTTGCGATGCTTCCGGAATGGTCCCTTCTGAGGGGGCGGGAAGTGGGCTGGCGCTGGAAGACCCTGGGGAAGGACTCTGGGGAAGGCTTCTCATCCGGCTACTCGGCCAGCCTGTCATGACTTCCGGGCAGCAGGGGTCCGTGGCCCGACTGCTGGTGCCTAGTTAGCGTTTGGCCGGCAGCACACGTTCCCTCCCTGCTGTGATGGCAGAGCCGGGGAAGGGCCAGGGTGTGGGGCCTCATTCAGGGCGCGTCCTTACCTGACCAGGTCAGGTGGCTGCGTCCCCAGCAAAAGACACGATGGCCGGTGATGAATGCTGGCCATGACTCTAGAATGACGTTACAGCCCTCAGATTTAGGAGGTCCCGTCAGACCCTGACTTCTGTCTGTGAGCCTTCCGAATTCTCTGGGCTACGAAGGACACAGGAGACCAGAGGCCACACAGCAGTGTGCTCAGGGGTCAGCGTGGATTTACCCTGTGCTGACGTTTGTGGCACGTGCCGGAACACGCTGGATTATTTCATCAGAACTGATGAGCGAGAACACATGCGTGAATTGTCAGAGTGTCTGTCGGACGGTGTGGGCGGTGGCTGCGCTTAGGTGTGATGCACATGATGGTGTGCACCCGAAGCTAATGTAATTTTGTATGTCACCTCCCCCTCCCGCTAACAAAACCAAAACCACTCCCCACATTATCTTCACGGCCCCCTCCCAGGTCCTCATGGGTTACGTGGATCTTCAGGGCTCTCGCTAGCACGGGGACCCTGAATCAGAAAAGCGTCATGAAGAGGATGTGCTCCTAGCCCGGCGCTCAGGACTCTTAAGAATTGAGCCGATTCCAAATTAAGAACTTAGTCTCCAAACATGTGCATTTATCATGCAGCTAATGGGACCCTGGTAATTAACTCATCTTGTGACTAATGATTATGGCTTTTGCACCAGTTCAAGCTGATCTTTGGAGTTCAAGGTGGTCAATTATTTCTTAAATGTAAAAGGGCGTCTTGTTGGGTTTTTATCTCCTGCTTTGCCCCAGTGAGATGCTGACCGTCTTCGTCTTCTGTCCGCGCCCAGTGGGTCTGGGTGCGGGTAGCTTGTGTCCTGAGGTCATCGGGAAAAGCAGATGATGACATCGCTGCCTCAGGAAGAGCCTGCGTCTGGTATCGTTACACGTTCCCGAGTTCTGTGAGCCGGGAAGTGAGTATTCTGTGCAGAAGAAACGCTGGAGCGCAGGCACGCGCCTCAACGCCGCTAACTTCTGGAACTCACGCCCACTCCCCGCGGGGCTCACTTTGGTCTCGCTTCGGGCCGACATCAGGGATCAGCTGGAGAACATCTGGAATGTGAACCGTCAGTGATCACAGTCTGTTGTTGGAGGCCCTCCTTTGCACCCATGCTCTGGATGAGGCGCTAGTCGTCCATGAGAATTTTGCTGAGGACTTGTCCCCACAAGGGCCCCCGGCGTGTGTGTGGCTCCCTGCCGGCCGCCCCCACCACTCGCAGGGAGAGCCTGCCGTCCGCCAGCTCAGAGGCCACGCTGGGCCCTGAGATTGGCCACCGGCGAAAGTTCCTGCTGCATTGTATCACCTTCACTTCGAGACTTTCCTCTCTCTTCGCAGTGGCAGCCTGCAAGTCACCCTGGAAGTGAGGAAGAGAGCATTCTATCCTGTACTTACTCTGACCCGAGCAGAGACCCAGAGCTGCTTCCTAAACTCTAATGAGTTAAAAAAATTAAAACAATGCATTGAGTTCCCCCTGTGTCCATTTCAGGCCACACTCACTGAGCAGGGGCGTGGGCCTGACTCTGGTCTGTTCTGTCTCGTCCACGGGATCACCACTCCCCTGGGCTGTGGAGGGCACGGGGTGGCGCCAAAGCCAGCCCGGCCTGCCGCTTGCTTATGGCAGCTGCTGTGTGCTGCCTTTCGCTCTAAGCCACGCTTGGAGGGAGCCCCTCCTGACCACCAGGCGTGCATTTATAGTTCTGGTCATCAGTGATGGTCACAACCCCGACGGTACTTTCCTTTTCTGGTGAGAACTCTCTGATCCCTGTTCAAGGCAATATCTGTACACAGCTATGTGGGAGGGGCTTGGAGGAGGTCAGATGCAAAAAAGAGTGAGCCCCAAGTCCATCCTGCACTGACATCATCAGCTCAGAATCCATGAGACTTCTGTTATTATGTGCTGTGTATTAATTATATATTACCTACCATGTTGAGCTTTTCCCTTCTTGCTATCACAAATGTGCCAAACGTATCTTTTGCAATCCTATTTAAAGGTAATGCATTGCCTATAACAATTGTGCAGGACTTTGATCCAGTATAATAAGCAGCACCTTAGTACAGAGGGGTGGAGACTTAATTGTCAGGGGAAGGCGGAAAAAGAACAGAGTGGAAATTAATTTGGAAAAGACTCTGTACTCTTGGGAGAAGCCGGAGCGAGCCATGACTGACTTTGAATGAAGGTTTCAGAGTAGTGCAAGTATGTCGAAGGGGAGTGAGAACGTGGTCCCCAGACTCCGGGCTCGTGTGTGGTTTCCAGCCTGTGCCTGAGAGCCACGTTATGGCCGCAGGAGGCTGTGTTTCGGGTGGGCGTGGCTCTGAGCTGACCCGGGGGCGATGGGTCGTCAGCGCTCAGCCCTGCAGAAGGTGTTTGAGAAACATTCCACGGTCACTGCGTTTAGCGGTCACATCAGGTCGTGTTATCAAACAGTGGGTTACTTTATATTGCACACATTACGTCCAATAATTAGAGAACACGAAATGAAATGAAATAATGCAGGTCCGCCATGGTGGCGGGTCACTCACGTGCTCTGAAGTTCTGCTTCCCTTCTGCAGCTTGCTGACCCACAGGAAAACTTCCAGCGTCTGCAGGGTCAGCTCGCTTACATGACATCTCCAGGGAAGAGATGAGGAGTGTTTTTATTACGTCCTATTTAACGTATTGTATATATGCAAGTAATCAAAACGCCTCCCCAGGAGGGCGGCCGGGTGTGGGCAGTGACGTCTCTCCCAGCCACGAGCGGAAGACGGTGTTCATAGTCCAGGACTTTCTGTCGTCCAGGAAATTCCCACAACGGTGGGAATGTATATTCAGCTCCTTTCTTCCATGAGCTCTTCAGACAGAGTCATCTACCAATGACTATCAACAATCCCTGAAAGGGGATCTGTTACTGTGATTTGATTCCATAACCTTCCTGAAGTTGTGCAGAAGAGCCCTTTGGTTTTTATTTTGCTTGGGTTTGTTGTGAATAGCTTCCGGATTTAGGTGACATGCGTCTCAAGGGTACGAAAACAGTTCTTACTTAAATTTCAAGTAATTATTTTTCTAACTTGGTTTTGTTTTGCCAAATTAATCTAAGTGTTCACTGTTTGTAGTCTCTGTGTTTGTATGTCCACACACGTATGTGTCACACGGTACCTGTAACTCACGTTTACAAGACCACATACTTCTCTGTTCTCTCCACATTCCTGGATTATTACCCCGACTTCGTGTTTAGGAGTTAATTCACGTTTTTGTTAGAAACAAGTGAGTCCTGAAGATACTACTTTTCATGCTTACATCTACTCGTAACTCTATTTGTCAAGTTTAATTAAGTCTTTAATCCTGGTGCTGCTTTTGTTTTACTAGCTAATATCTTGAACCGTTTTTAAATGGGTATAAATGTACTCGGCTTGTTGACATGCCTAAGTGCCTCTTCTAAGCTGCGCTTACAAGCTGCTGACAAATTTAAGACATTATTAGACTAGAAAATAATACTTTTCCTGAGAAATCCAAATGCATTTTAATACAGCTATAAAATGTTCACACGTCTTGTGTGAAGTGAGTATAAGGAAGTGATATTCATAATTTATGGGGGGTATTTATGCTATCAGGTGGTAAGACTCTCTTCAACATTCGCCAAAAGGCAGATTTGTTTTTTACCTCAGTTCCTCCAGAGTTTTCATTTATGTTGGGTAACCTCATCCCACGTTTCCACTAAACCTGGTGATAACCACAGGACCCGCCAAGGTGGTTTGGACTGTGATATTCTAGTCCATTCTTGGACTGGCAGTAATTTCCGCCGTTAGGGTAGATTTGGTCAAGAACCCCATCGTAGTGGCTGTGACTGTCACGTTCCTGGGAGGACCAACAGCCACCGTCCTAAACACGGATCCACGTCAGCCTCGGCGTTTTCTAGTCCTACCGCCTGTTTCTGTGTTTCCACCATGTGGCCACTAGACCCACAAGCCCCCCACATACTGCTTATAGCTCCCTTTCTTCCTTCCAGTGCCCAGTGCGCAGTGGTACTGTCTCTTCACCACCGTCACCCACACCTGGGTCCTTACCCACCCGGTGCCTCCTTCCCTGTCCCTCTTTCATCCAGGGCGGCACACAGCACATATCCCTTCTGTGGTGAAAATTTGTTCCCTGGCCTTCTCTCCCCTCTTCCCTGGATCATCAACACATTGGCCACACATTTACCCCTTTGAAAAGTTGTACAACTGCATAAATTTCTTCCTGCTAACTGGTTGGGAAGTTCATTCATTCACTTATTCATCTGTCAGTAGGTACGTGTTGATGGCACTTTCTGTGCCAGCCACTGTGTGGGGTGGGCAGGGGCGCAGCACCCACCCCTGTGATGGGGCATGGTGTGCCCACAGACCATGACTGGATTTCTGGGGGTGGGTCTGGGCTTGTAAACTCTTCTCATATTTGCTTGTGTAGGGATTATCAAGTGTCACAAGGTCGCTCTGGACTTACTGGCTCTAAGTTTTGCATGTACATTTATGGGCACCTCTCTATTTTTGGTTAATCATGAAAAACTTGAAAGCCCGGGAAGGTGGGTGAGTCTGAAGGTGTTAATGTCGAGTCCAAAATGAGCAAAGAGCCCACTTTGCTCTAAGCGCTAAGTTCAATTGGGAAATTTTACATGACAGCATATCCGTTTGGCCCAACGTGATGAATTGCAGGTACGCGCGAGGTAGGTGGAGCCACACAGGCACTCAGGCTGAGCAGAGGCACAGAGGCTCCCTGGAACATCCCGCCTTTCCCCGCACAGCTCCCCCTGCTGGCAACACCTGGCGTAGGTGTGGCGCGTTTGCTCCAGTGAATGAGCTGACGCTGTTACATTGTTAATAACAGAAGTCGGTACCCCACGTTAGGGCTCCCTCCTCGCGCTGTGAATTCTCCGGATTTATCCCAGACGCACTTGTCACGTGTCCCACATTACGGTATCAGGAAGGATTCGTTTCTACCACTCTACACACCCCCCCCCCCAACCCTTGCCAACCACTGCTCTTTCCGTGGTCTCTGGTTTTGCCTTTTCTAGAGCTCTGTGTACTTGGAATCATGCTGGGTAGGGCTTTGCAGACTGGCCTCTTTCATGGAGTCACGTGCATTTAAGGTTCCTTGTGTCTTTCCACGGCTGGAGAGCTCCTTTCCTTTCAGCCTGGGTGACATTCCGCTGCCTGGGGGCCGTGTGTCTACCCCTCCCCTCCTGAAGGACGCCGGGATTGCGTCCGGGCTTTGCCAGGTAGGGGTGAAGCTGCTGTGAACACCGTGTGCAGGTCTTCATATGGATCTCCACACTCCTTGGGTGGACTCCAGGGGACGCCCTTGCCGGTGGGCGAGCCCTCCTGTGGCTCCTCCTGTCAGCGCCGGCCTGGCAGGGCTTTGGGTCTCGGCCGTTCTAAGAAGTGTCCCCACGATCTTGTTTTAATGGGCGTTTCCCCAGGGACACACGATGTGGAGTATTTCCATATGCTTGTCATCTGTGTGTCTTCCCCGGTGAGGGGTCGGTGAAGAGCTTTCACCCACAGTGGCTTGTTTTCAAACGACGGCTCTGACATGGAGCCTCATGTAGGATTTCTGGTCAACAAAGGGCTGATGAGCAAATGCCATCGGAGGAGGCACGGGAGCATCCAGGCCCACATGCGGCCTCAGGGTCATGGTTATAATGCCTATGCCTGACCTGCTTGGGCCCCAGGGCTTACTCACCCCATGAGGAGAGCAGCTGGACGTGCTGGAAAGTCACCACCGACGGCCGAGGGGGTCAGTGCATGGCTGTCGA
Organism: Suricata suricatta; assembly: GCF_006229205.1. Lineage (NCBI taxonomy): Eukaryota > Metazoa > Chordata > Mammalia > Carnivora > Herpestidae > Suricata > Suricata suricatta. The sequence continues at coordinate 135,610,221 of NC_043709.1, read as the reverse complement.
GGTCCCCAGCCCCTTCCCTTGGGGGATGCCCTGAGCCACGAGGTCTGGACGGTGTTCCTGGTTCTCCAGCTGCACTGAGGTCCCCTCCCCCCCAGCAGTGACTCGCTGACACTGTGCCCTGACACTGCCCTCGACCACCACGGTGACTTCCCCAGGCCGCCGGCGTGTGTCCGGGCCGCCCCCACCTCAGCTCTTCATCCAAGGGCCCCTCGGCGGGCGCCTGCCCTGAGGGCCTCACTGGTCAAAGTGGAAGGGTAGGAGCCCAGCCCTGTTCCCTGGCTGTCTGTCAGCCCGAGGAGGTGGGCCCTGTGCCCGCTCCGTCTTCTCAGTGATTCTCTCGTGAATCGACGTAACGGAGCCTTAGTCGTGGTCACTGCTCTCTCCGTCCGGCCTTCACTACGGCCAGGTCGTTCTCGGACTGACCTCTGTTAGTGGATACATTCCTGGTGTACTCCACGGCGATGGAGGAGCACGATCTCCGAGGGTCTCGGAGGGGCCGGGGCTGCAGCCCTTCTCCCCGCACGTGCCTTTGTCTCTGCACGGTTGTCTTCTTCCGAGGAAGCCAGTCATGTCCGATTGGGGTCCATCTTCCTCTGGCCCAACCAGGATCTAATCGTGTCTGCTGTGACCCTTATGTTTGTGATTTACATCATTCAAAGACGCGTATTCAAAGAGACAGCGGATATAGTTAGGCCAGGACCTGAACACGTGACTTTTGGAGGGACACAAGTCCACCGTGGCACGTGGTAAAATGGAAGAGATGGGAGAGTCACAAACCGAGTTCCAGGATAAATCAGTTTGGGATCCGTCAGAGCTGTAGGGACTCTGCTCAACACGCGTGACAGAGCGCTTGACTCTTGCTGGGACTGTAGGTCCTGGAAGTTCTCATCACGAAGAAAAAGACTTGTTTTTCCTTTCTTTTCTGTCTTGTCTTTTTTCCACCTGTTTTCTTTCTTCTCTTTCCTTTTTATCTTTTCCTCCTTCCTCCCTCCCTTCCTCTCCCCCTCCTCCTCCTCTTCTGTTACTATGTGAGATGAAATGTTAACTGAACTCACTGTGGTCATCAGTTCACACTGTTCTCAAGTCCAGTCGCCAGTCATGCCCCTTACAGAGTGCTGTATATAATTCTTTCTCTATAAAACTGAAAGAGAAAAAACCCCACAGGTCTTTTGTAAGAAAAGCTCCACCAACAAGATTGCTAAGTGAAAAATATGTTTGATTGATGTTTCCTTATTACCTGTGTGTCAAACCTTTTTTCATACAGTATTTTGACAAATCAAAAGTTATGTATCCATTCACATTCTATACAAAGTGTATCTTAAAAATTATATGTGAATGGGACTCGATTTCAAAGTTTGAAAAGCACTTATTTTTTTACTACAAGATTCTGCACTAGTAGATGCAAATTGTACTTTATAAAATAATTTACAGCATTGGGCTAATTTGTTATCCATTCATAATGCTGTTTGGTTATTTACTGTTAGGTAACTTTTTCTCAAATTGTCTTTTCCTCAAAGTCAAGTTGAAAAATAATTGTAATTACTTATTATTATTTGTACTCCTCCCTCTTTTCTTATGTAGGGTCCTATTTACTGAAGATACTGCTGAACTAGTTATTACTGGTATTTCTTGTGCAACGGTATAGAAATCTTACAGTAGAATATTCCACATTAGAGAACAGGAATTCTTTTATTCTCTGCAACAAATTTGAGGAGGTGGAATGAGCCCCTGGGTTTTGAAATTTGTTTATACAAATGAACATAAATGAAAATAAAACTTTTCAGTAACCTCTAGGTCCACGTGCTCACATGTGCACAGAACCTACGTGGTACTTGGAACTTTATGTTATTAAAGAGAAAATATGACAGATTCTTGTGATTTTTTTAAAAAGTGAAAGCTCTTTAAATAACCCAAACGTTTAGCTCAGCAACCTTAATTCTGATTTCTCAGTTACTATTAAAAAATAACTACCTTTACAGTTAGCCATGTTTTCTAATGTTTAGAAATGAAAACTAGGGATTATTTTTGCTCTTGTTGTAATGAAATCCTTAGGGGAACGCTGGCTCCGCGGCATCTGTCCAGATCCCCACACGATCGTGCGGGGCAGTTTCCGTGTTCCGGGTGCAGGAGATGCGTGCGCGCTGCCAGGGCAGGTGGCCATGCTGTCCCCTGGCATCTGCAGACCCCGTGGTCCGTGGGCTCGCACAGGCGTTGGCTGCTGCCCGCGGTCAGGTGATGAGGTGTGCAGGGCTGGGTGCCTCGCGGTGTCCAGTCTCCACCCGCACGTTCAGTGAGCTCTACGGCCACCTGCGGGCCTGATCCAGGCGGTGGCATGGGGTAGGGGGTAGGACCTGTTCTGGTGCCAATCACGCTGTGACAGTGTCACTGCAACCATTACTGCACGCACAACTTTGGGCAGGTTCCGCACCCTCCATGCCTCAACTTCCCCAGCTGAAAATGAGGCTGAAAATATAGGGTTTTTTTTGAAGATTCATGTGTCACCTAAAACACTCCCATGAAGGTGTTAGGTATCATTTGCTCCCCCTGAACCACAGCGGAGTGGTGCACACAGGGACCCCATGCCCTTTCTGAGCTCACACCTGCCTTGGTAGGTAAAGGACGGATGCGTTAATCTGAACAAAAGGACTGAAGATGTTAGTTACACATTTCACAGTCAGCGAACGCCTCAATGAGGAGTGTAGACAATGGTAGTTTGGACTCTCCGGGTGTCCTCAGGCGGTCTGTGTTCACTGCACATAGCCCGTGTTCCTTGCGGAAGTCCATCAGAAGTGTGAGTGGGGAGAGTGACCCGCCACGGATGTGTGTTGACCGGGTTGTGGAGCACGAAGCCAGCGAGTTCCAACTACTTCGAGAAATGTACAGTCTACACTGTTTTTAGTTAAGAGTATTTGGTTTGCTATATTGTTGTGGTACAAACGATCAACACAGAGAAGAAGGAGGTGGTGGCAAGCATCACAATGTCATGTTTGGGGAGTGTCTGAAATCTTACTGTGGTAGGAGTATGTTTGAAACAATGAAGTAACAAGCAGGCTCTGTGCCTAGAGTTGCAATTATGATACTTGCATTCATTCCTAAGCTAGGAGCTTCAGATGGAAGTATGTGAAATTATATGCCATTAGCTCTGGTTTTGGCTATTGATACATTTCCCCCAGGGTCAAAGGCAAGGGAGGACGTCAGCTGTCAGGAAGAGGTCAAGGTTTTGGAAAGCTGAGGGAAGCCTCATGTGACCGGTGCAGTTCAGTGTGTGTGGGTCAGAGTCGGGACAAGGGCTGTTCCCACCACTAGCAAGTAGTTCTCACTCAGCACATGGGGCACACGCATGGGGCTGAGGCGTGTGACTCCCATGAGCCCCGTGTCCTAAATTGCTCAGATTAAGCGGAGTGGCCATGAGAAAAGGTGAGCAGGATAAGAGCAAGTGGAGAAACTTAATACCAAGGTCAAGGTGGGCTTGACCGACGAGGAAGATGGTGGAAATGTTTCTGTCCTCTGGGCTCACACGCACCCACCTCCGCAGGGCCACACTGGGTGAAGGGGGGGTGGTAAGTATTCAAACGCAGGCCGTCCTGTTTGTAGAGCCTCATACTAGGACTATTGACCAGGTAGCAGCTGATCGAGCCGGCAATTTTTCTGAAGCTAGGATCCGATAACTATACACTTACATTTGAGAGGAAAACAGAGACAGATAACATTTATTCTTTGCTTTTCGTATTGTCTCAATGTAAGATTTGATAGGAGAATCGTGGTTAGTTATTTACAGAAATATTCATGAACTTCTTAATTGCCTTTGGGTCCACGAGTCTGATGCCACATGAACAGTCCTCTAAACCACTTAGCAACAAGTATCTCAAGGTCATACCCATCCTGTTTCCCTCTTTATGTCATTTGTAACAACGATGGTCTCTGACATTTAGTTAATTAAATGTGCCCACGGTGTCTGACTTGGTTGTGCAATCCCTCCGAGAATGTAATTTTTAGAGGTGCCAAGAAGAATGGTTAACCTTGATGAGTCGGTTAGGCACGGCAGCGTGATATTCAAGAGAAGGGAATTTAGAATGCGTGTGCTGTGTGTGGAAAGCCCCCAGACACAGCAGCGCTGCCGAATACTTATGATCGGTGTGACGCCGCAGACAGCGGATGGCAGGAGAAATCAGATGAGGGCACAGTCCGAGACGCTGTCCCGTGCCGGCCAGGGACCCCGACACACAATCACTTATTACATGTTTAAGAACAGTTTTTACATGATGTTTTTGTTATTACCGCTGTTGGAAGAGTTTGCTTTGACATCGTGTTTAATCTTCCTTAAAGACTTGACTTGGCACTTTTAGTTACAATTTCCCAGAGCTCTGGCGATGCCTGGGAGTCATCACTGCTTCCCACGTTCAGACCACGCTGAGAAACCTTCCCTGAGGGTAGGCGGAGGCAGTGTCCGGACACCCCCGTGTGGATGGAGTCAGTGGCATCTGGGGGCCGAGTGGTGGGAACATAAGCTCAGTGAGCGGAGTCCAGAGGAAGGCCCTGGGTCAGAGTGAGGGGTGCGCAGGGGAGCGTCTGGTGCAGAGGCGGGTCTGGGTACGTGTGTGGCTCTCTCACGGGCCTGTCCCGTGCGTGTCCAGGGCTTTCCGCCGAAGCCCCCCTGTCTGACTTCTCATCCGCTGTCAGCCTCCCAAGCCCGTGGAGGCTGGGATGCCGCTGTGGTCCCCTGCCTTCAGCCTCGTGGTACTTACTTTGTTGCATTTCTGTTATGCCTTGTGAGCTCCGTGCACTGACTGTGGGGTCCTGGAAAGAGGGGCGACCAGGGCGGACCTTTCCAGCACTATCCCTGGGGCTGCTTCTGAGAACCTTTGCAGCACATGTCACAGCGGCTGGTAGTCATGACTAAACTTCAGGGTGAGCAGACGGTCCCTTACTGGTCACGGTCGGGGTGGTCCTCAGGGGCGGTCCAGGTGGGGCCCAGGCACGGGTCACAGGCACCAGGGGGCAGGCCCTCGGGGATGAGGCACGGGGGGCCGAGGCTCAGGTCAGGCCGTTCTGACACTTCCGTTCCTCTGAAGCGATGGGCAGTGACCCCGTGCCAAGGGCAGCCGTGAGCCTGCCCAGGAGAAGGGCTCTGGCCGGGCCAGCCCCACCTGGGTCAGGATGGCTCCCGTGCAGGTCCAGGTAGGGCTGGCGGGGACCGGAAAGGTCAGCGGAATGATCTGATGTAGAGAATGAGGCATCTCCCGGTGGCTGGGTCTGGGGGGGGACCTGTGTCTGGAAGGTTCTGGAGCAGCTGGAAGCCGGAGTCTTCCACAGTGAGGGGGCAGGAGGCGCCCTGGGCTGGGTGTGGCTGCCGGACATGCTCACGTGTAGACACGTTAACTGTCAGCATTTGGGGCCACGTCGGCGATGGGACGTGCGGGGCTGGGGAACCTTCACTTCGGAGACGTGCATTCTGTGTGCACCCAGCAGTGCAGCTCCTGCCTGGGTGTGGTCCTTCAGGACCGACCCCAGGTGCCACCGGGCAGGGGACTGGACCTGGGGGCCCGGTGGTGGGCTCGGCAGGTGCTTGGACAGCACTGTGGCCTGTGGGGTGGGGGGCGCTGCCTCCGCATGGCCCCGGTGCCCACCCCTCCTCTCGTGACCCTAGCCGGGACCCTAGTGCTTACCCCCGCCCCGGCCTGGCCCTAGCACTCAGACAGCACTGCAGCCGGTGGCGAGGCGGCAGCCCTCCAGGCCCGGGCTCCTCTGTCCCCCGGCCACCATCAAGGAGGCAGGAAGCGGGTCCTGAGGATAGGCGCCCCCGCTGGCTCGGGACCCGTCCTTTCCACCACTGGCCCCGAACACTCTCTCCCTTGGCCTCCAGGCCCATGAAACTGCAGGAGCCTGTTTGCTCCTTCGGTGTGACCCGTGTGACCCTCCCTCAGAGCCACTGGGCGGGAAAGTGGGCCGGGCTGTCAGGGGCGAGCCTCCCGTGGTCTGACCTCTTGTTCTGACTGCCCAGCAGGTGCACAAGGGCTTCCTGGCTGGGTCCCTAGCGGCCTGTGCCGGGACCCCACCGCCTGGCAGCCCGGCTCTGATACAGTGTCACCGTGGCCACAGCACCTGGGATAGGGCAGTGAGGGTGGGGGCCTGAAGAGGCAGGTTCTCAGACCCTGAGTGAGGGTGGCCTTGGTGGCACTGGGACCCCAAATGAGGACGCTGCAGTAAGGAAGACTAGTATTGTCTCTGTTAGATGCTGCTGCAATGACAGAAGATTCTGGACGCAGAGTTCCTACTGGGCGTGGGAACAAGGGCATTGTCCTTGGCCTGGAGCAGTGGGGATTCGCTGACCTGATGCTTTGGGGAGGTGGTTGGACTGGGCGCAGGGGGAGAGAGGACGGGTCAGGAACAGCTAGTGGGGGCTGCCCTGAGCTGCTTCCAGGAAGCAGAGCCGAGAAATGGGGTCGGAGGGAGTGGATGGAGAGATGACCTCTTGCTTCGCGTGGGGGCCAGTGTCCCCAGAGAGTGGGAGATGGTGACGGGGACAGCGTGAGGTCCTGGCGTGCCCGTGACCTTGGGTAGGCGAGACCACGAGACTCCACCGCTGGGAGGGGACGCGTTCCGGACAGGAAGGGGACACGTCTGCTGTGTCACACACGGGAGGGGCCTGTGGTGCCTGGAACCCCGCAGGCGTGGGGGTCCATGGTCACTGGTCCCTGTGGTCCCCACGGGCTCCGCTGAGTGATGCCAGGCAGGTGCGACTTGGTGCTTAAGAAATTACACTTGTTGAGGGTTTTAAATGTTCTTATTCGAAGCACCACCCGATTACTTGGCCAGTTGACTGTCCTAGAATCACCCCCGTAACTGCAGTCTGTGGGCCCCGTGTGTCACGTAGGTGTCCCCTCGCACATGCGCTCAGGCCGGGCTGAGCACGTGTCCCCAGGAGGAGCAGGACTGTCACAGGAGACAAGCGGCACTAGACAATCGCGTGGAGACAGCCTTCCGGGCCTGGGAGAGACTGTGCCCGCGGGAGAGCCATCAGCTCAAAGCGTCTGCGGGACTCCAGCCCCGCCCAGGGCGGCGGCGGTGGCGCTGTGGCCTGCTTGCTCCTTGCGTGGGCGTCAGGCTCGGGCTGTCACTTGCTGACGTGCTTTAGTTGGTAGTTAGCGCCTGTGCCATGGCTCTGCCTGTGCTTGTTGGCAGAGACGGAGGCGCATTATAACGTGATTTGCATCTCGAATTCATTGCTAGTTTGGCAGCAGCTCCCACAGCATTGGTGTTATTTACCACAGAATGCTATTTACAGAATCCTGCAAAGTGGCCTCCGATCCTGTGTTTCTTGAGCATTAGGACGCAAAGTACAAGCAGGAAGAAACATAGAGAACAGATTCTTCACGTTAGTTCCATAGAGATTCCTGGTAAAAGAAATTTTATTTTAAAAATGAGACTTGTACTCTTGTGTGATCTCAATCATCCGGCTGGCTGTCTTTGAAATATTACAGATATCAAACAATTTTTTAATGCTTATTTATTTTTGAGAGAGAGAGAGACATCGCGAGCAGGGCAGGGGCGGAGAAAGAGGGAGACACAGAATCTGAAGCAGCTCCAGGCTCCGAGCTGTCAGCACAGAGCCTGACCCGGGACTTGAACCCACGACATCTGAACCACCCAGGTGCCCCCCAAATTACAGATTTCAAATGCATTTGAATTTTAGTTCTATAAAGGACTGAATCTAAATGATGCGCTAAAATATATATTAAAAAATGTGTTAGCTGTCCAAGAGCAAAATTTGACCTGAAATCATTTTGAAGCATTCAAAGCAATTAGCAGAACGTTGGCTATCAAATGAATCTTTACTATATATTTATTGATCGTATCATTTATTCTCTTGAAAGAAACATCACTTGGCAGTGATAGTTTTGGATAATGGACTTTGTCCTCTGATAAATTATTACAAATAAATGTTAGACCGGCAGCTGCGAGAACCGGAGTGTGGGGCAGGGTGAGTTGCTGGAGTTGGGAAGCCGCTGAAGGAAGACGTGCAGAACCAAGGAAATGACGTGGCTGGACGTGCGGAGAGGCCTGAGTGAGGAGGGAGGCAGCCGTGCCGAGGAGGACGAGGCCCGGACTCTTCATGCCCAGCACTCGTCGGATCCGTGGGAGATGTTAACCCACAGCTTTGAATTTCGGTCTTACTGAAGAATATTTATTGTTGGCACAGCGTGTTGAAGGGAGAATTAGAGCAGAGGAGAAAACGGGGAAGAAAAGTAAACGAGGAGAGATTTCCGTTTAGAGCAGCAGGGCAGAGTCTGTACCCAGAGGAGCACCCGCTGCGGCCACTCCCTTCCGGGAGGATCACAGGATGCCCGTCAGCTGACATCAGAGAAGCCAGCGGGGTCGGGCTGGTGCTGCCTTTTGGGTGAAGGCTCCCAGCACAGACACCGGAAGATCCCTCGTACGAACCGTAATCGAATTCAAACCTTGACTCAACTTGGCCTTGGAGGACGTGGGGAGTCTGAGACCTTTACTCTGTGCTGGGACACTCGAAATAATTCCTGTCCTCAGGGAAAGGGTGGTGAGGAAGCAGTCAGTAAAAGGCGCCTGAGAGGAAATGCATTGTCGCTTACGAGTCTGGGTCAGAGTTAATAATAATAAAGTTACATGGTCTTCAAGCTCTCTTTCCTGTTACAGTAGAGCCTATATTTATTTCTGATATCCAAACATTTTGCGTGAATCAAAACATTGTCCTAAACATATAAAATTCAATAAATCATCTGTATATAAACAGAAATTACAGTAGGAAGTAAAATGCTGAAGACATAGTTCCCAATCAATTAAAAATGTCCTGTTAGCTTGGGGCACCTGGGTGAACCAGCCAGTTAAGCGTCTGACTGCGGTTCATTCAGGTCATGAGCTGGTGGCTCCTGGGTTCGAGATCTGCATCAGGCTCTGTGCTGACAGCTCGGTGCCTGAGCCCGTTTCGGATCCTGTTTCCCTCTCTCTGTCTACTCCTCTCCCATTCACTCTCTGTCTCTCAAAAATTCATAAACATTAAAAAAATTTTAAAAAGTTGTAGGTACAGTAGATTTTAAAATGTTAAAATTATCAGTGCCCAGGTGGCTCAGTCATTTGAGCGTCCCACTCCTGATTTCAGCTCAGGTCATGGGATCAAGCCCCCACATCGGGCTCTGTGCTGACAGAGTAGAGCCTGGATCCTGCTTAAGATTCTGTGTCTCCATCTCTCTCTGCCCCTCCTCTGTTCATGCTCTGTCTCTCTGTCTCTGTCTCTCTCTCTCTCTCTCTCTGTCTCTCAAAAATAAACATTAAAAAACTAAAAAAATTTGTTTGCAAACAGTTTGTTGGGCAGGAATCTCATCTCACAGCTTCAGAGAAATTCAAGAGGTTTATTCATGTGTGGACACTTGGCTCCTTTTCAGAATATCTACACATGGTTGTGATATTCAACCAATTTTATTTGTAATGTAAGTCAGAACATTTCTTATATTTCATCATGTTGATGAAGTTTTGGGTTTAAGATATGCACACATTTTTTCTATAAAAATATTACCCAAAACGATATTAAAAGGAAAAATATTGTATAAAGTTCTGCAGGCAAGCTACTGAAATAACATACACCAGGAAGACATCAGCGGGTTATGTCTGTTGCAAAATTTCATAACTGTGGGCAAACTCTGGCTGGGGTCAGAAGCTCAGAGGTATGCTTTTCACGGAGCACTGGGATTCTGTGAGGTAGAGACCTCCGCACATGGAGGAGTACAATGCCGCGGGTGATGCCTCACTCAGACACCTGTAAGCTGTTGGAAGACGCCGTATTGCCACGGCCAGAGACGCAGAGAGGGAAATGGCATTTCTCAGAGCCTGTGGTCCCCAGAACCATGAGGGGCTGGGGCTGTGGGGGGATTGATGGCCCACTTCTGTGCAGGAGTCAGGAGGGAGCAAGCCCCCAGCACTGCAGGGACCAAGAGGATTGAAGTCCTTTATAATGTTGTTGCTGCGTTGGTCTGCATTTCCTGGAAAACACCAGAGCTGGTGCTCTACAAGCACAACCATGAGAAGATAAAATGTTTTTTTTCCTCCAAGCTGCTGTTGGGTCTGTACTAGTGCTTCCTGCTGGCAGAGCATAAACAGAAGCAGCTGTAAGGGGTGTGGGTGGGCATCATGCAGGCTCCACCCACCCCTTCCTCAAACATTTCTGGGGGAGAGCCGTGCCAGGCGGGAATGGAGTGAGGATAGGCCAATAAACATACTTCACACCCTTGTTTCCTCAGTATCTGTTTCTCGACATTTAGTTGCTGTAACATAAGGAAGAATCTTGCTGTTGCCTCAATGCCAGTATGTCTCCCATAAAACAGAGACCTCGTGGTGTCTTTGTTTAATAAAGACACAACATCTGTCAGTAACCCTGTCCAACTCTTGATTGTGTTAATTACTGTTCTCGTCTGCTATAATCCCATCCATCGATTTAGGAGTGATTAATGACAATGATAATGGTCACCAATGATCTTTATATAAAACAGAAGGGGAAAGGGTGGACTAAAGGAAAGAATTTCTAAATATGTAAAACATATACCTATCACAGAGGGAGGAATGTGGTCTGTTATGGTTTTTGTCTCTGCAAATTGGCATTTGCCTCATGATCAAGTTCAAGTTTTCTTTGCTCTTGGCCACCCCCTTGTCTAGAATTTCTTAACTAGGCTACATCTGGTCTTTACATGTTTTAACTTATATATGCTTTCTTTATATTACAAAAGTATGTTTGAAACAGTGATATCTGAAATAAATCCTAAAGTGTGCCTTCTCAAAAAAAAAAAAAAAAGGAAGTCAACAGTAGGTTGTTTGCTTTTTAAAAAAGTGTTTATTTTTGAGAGAGAGCGAGAGTATGAGCTGGGGAGGGGCAGAGAGAGAGAAGGAGAGACTCCCAGGGAGGCTCCATGCTGACAGTGCAGAGCCTGACATGGGGATCAAACTCACAAGCAGCGGTGAAATCATGACCTGAGCTGAAACCAGGAGTCAGATGCTGAACTGATTGAGCCCCCAAGAGTCCCCACAGTTGGTTTTTGCTTTGATTGGTAAAAGCATCAATTGAGTGCATAGTATGTGCTAGCAATGTGCTAAGAATTGTAAGTGGATCATCCAGTTTTACCTTTAAAAACTACCCTATAGAATATTTATAAGAGACTTTATTTTTTAAAGGAGTTTAGGTTCACGCCATAATTGAGGGGGAGGTACAGAGATTCCCATACGCCCTTTCCCCCACCCATGCACAGCCTTGTCCATTATCAACATCGCCCACCAGAAGGTACGTTTGTTACGGGTCATGGACCTATGGTGACACATCATCATCATCATTGTAAGTCTGCCGCTGACACTGGGGCTCACTCTTGATGTCGCATGTTCTGTGGGTTTGTACAAATGTATGATGACATGTATCCACTGATTTAGTGTCCGGCAGAGTGTTTTCACCATCCTCAAAATCACCTGTCCTCCACCATCCATCCCTCTCCCACCCCAATGCCCAGGCAGAAATGCAACCACTGATAGTTGTATTATTTCTATATATTTGTCTATATATTTGTCTTTTTGACATCATGCAGTATGTAGCCTTTTCAAGTGGTTTCTTTCACTTATCAGTATACATTTTGAGATTCATCAATGCCTTTTCCGACATAGTTGTTCAGTGCTTTTATTGCTGAATAATACTCCGTTGCACAGATTTATCACTAATTTGTCCATTCAACCAATGGAGATCTTTTTTTTTCATAATATTTTATTGTCAAATTGATTTCCATACAACACCCAGTGCTCTTCCCCA
>NC_043709.1:135586328-135598309 GCF_006229205.1 Suricata suricatta | reverse complement strand
CTGTTCTCCAGAGTGGCTGCACCAGTTTACATTCCCACCAGCAGTGTAGGAGGGTGCCCGTCTCTCCACACCCTCGCCAGCATCTATAGTCTCTTGCTTTGTTCATTTTAGCCACTCTGACTGTCATGAGGTGGTATCTTAGTGTGGTTTTGAATTGTATTTCCCTGATGATGAGTGACGTTGAACATCAACAGATGGAGATCTTGATTGCTTCCAGGTTTAGGTGGCTACAAATTAAGTCGTAATAAACTTTCACACGCAGGTTTTTGGGTGAACAGAGGTTTTCAAATCAGGAAGGTAAAAGCCTAGGAATGTAATTTTTAGATCATAGTATCAAACTGCTTATTACCTTTGTCAGAAACTGAGAAAACATCTTCCAGAATGATTGAGCTGTGTTGCCGTTCTACCAGCACCGAAAGGGAGTTGGTGTCACATGTCCTTGTCTGCTATTTGGTGTTGACAGTTCTTTGGATTTCACCCATTATGGCTGCATCGTGGTGACTCATTTTTGTTTTAGTTATGTGATAACAAATGGTTCTAGGCATATTTTCACGTGCTCACTTGCTGTTTATCATCTGCGGTGAGGTGTTCAGATTTTTGGTACATTTTAAATTGTATTGTTTGTCTTCCTACCATTAAGTTTGAAGAGTCCTTTGTAGAGTTTGGATAGCAAGCTTTTATAAGATGTGTGTTCTGTACGTACCTCAGGACTGTGTCCAGTCACTGGCTTGTCATCTCATTGTCCTGGTGGTGTCTTTCACAGAGCAGGAATAAGGCCCAATTTGTCCATTTTTTCTTTCATAGATCATGTTTTCTGTGTAGTATGTAGATCTCATTCCTACGTCATATAGATATTCTGTTTTGTTTTCTTCTCAAAGTTTTATTATTTTATATTCTACATTTAGGTCTATGTTACATTTTGAATTTTGTTGTCATTGAAAGTTTTATGTTTGTACTCTTTTCATTTTTTTCTTTCTCTCATGCTTGTGAATGTTCAATTGCTTCATCACCGTTTGTTGAAAAGACTCCACCGAATTGCCTTTGCTCCTTTGTTAAAGGTCACCCTACTGTATTTATATGAGTCTGATTCTGGACTCTCCATTCTCTCCAGTGATCCATTTGTCTACTCTCTTGCCAGTACAACTCTGTCTTGATTACTGTAGCTTTCTAGTAAGTCTCAAAGTTGGATAGACAGCGTTAGTCAATATTGTGCTGGCTGGAGCCTTTTCCTCTCTCTATAAACTTTAGAATCCATTTGCTAATCCCACAAAGTAATTTGCTGGGATTTTGGTTGGATTTGCACTGAATCTATATATCAAGTTGTGAACCTGGCCTCTAGCAATACAGAGTCTTTCTATTTATGAAAATGGGATATTTTCCATTAATTTACATTTCTTTTATTTCTTTGACCAGAGTTTTGCCTCTGTATTTAAGTTCCATGCTATTGTAAATTATATTGTGTTTTGAATTCAAATGACAATTATTTATTATATACCAAATGTATAAAGGAAAACAATTGGTATATATATTAACCTTTAGTCCTGCAACTGCTATAATTATTTATTTGTTGGTTTAAAAAAAGGGATTTTTGGGTCAATTCTTGGAATTATCTCTGTAAACAATCATGCCATCTCAGAACAAAGACAATTTTATTTCTTCCTTCACAATGTGAATACCTGCTTCCTTTTCCTTTTGCACTTCCAGAAAGGGGTTTGGTAGCAGTCCAGAGAAGGGTTACCCTTGTCTTGTTTCCAGTCTTAGGAGAAAAATACTCAGTTTCTCAGCATTATATGTGATGCTGGCTGTAGTATTTGTTTGTTTGCTTGGTTTTTTGTTTTTGTTTTGTTTTGTTTTGGAGATGTTCTTTATAAAGTTAATAAAACTCCCCTATCTTGTTAGTTTGCTGAGTGATTCTTTTTTTCCTCCATGGGTGAGTCTTGAATTTTGACCAATGCCTTTTCTGCATCTGTTGATATGGTCATATGATTTGCCATAATTAGCCTGTGGAGTGATAGATTCCATTAAATTATTTTTATGTTATTAATTTTTTTAATGTTTATTTAGTTTTGAGTGACAAAAAGAGGATGAGCAGGGGAGGGGCAGAAAGAAGGACCCAAGAAGGCTCCAGGCTCCAAGCTGTCAGCACAGAGCCCACCGCGGGGCTTGAACTCACAAACTACAAGATTGTGACCTGAGCTGATGTTGGACACTTAAACAAAAGAGCCCCCCAGGCTCCCCCATTAAATTATTTTTAAATGTGGAATATGCCCGGCATATCTGGAGAAGAATCCCAGTTAGCTGTGGCATATAAATCTTCATAGACATTATTGGAATCAATTTGCTAAAACTATGTGGAGGGATTTTTGTCATATGTTCATAGAAGCAATTGGTCTGTATTTTTCCTTTCTTGTGACACCTTCATCTGGTCATGGTATCTGAGTGATGCTGGATTCATAAAATGAGTTGGGAAATACCTCCTCAGCTTCTCTTTTCTGAAACATATTATGAAATATTGGCATCATTTGTCCTTAAGTGTTTGATAGAGTTCTGTTTTGGAAGATGATTAATTATTGATTCAGATTCTGAAATATATATAGTCCTATTGAGATTATCTAGTACTTGTTATATGAGTTTTCATAGTGGTGTTTAAGTATGGATTTTATCTATTCCTCACTGACCCATCTCACCTAAGGCACCAAAATTGTGGGCACAGAGTTATTCATAATATCCTATTACCTTTTAATTGTTGGTGGAAATCGTAGTGATGGCCTCTCTTTCTTTTCTGTGATTTTTAATTTGTATCTTCTCATTTTTAACTTAGTCATCCTGACTAGAGATTTACCAATCTTACTGATCTTTTCAGGGAACCAACTTCTGGTTTCATTGCATTCCTCTATTGATTTATGGGTTTTAATTTTATTGATTTCTTCTCTCTTTTTATTATTTTTCTTTCTTTGGTTTTCTTAAGGCTTAAATTGTCCTTTCTCTATTTTCCTAAGGTCCAAGCTTAGATTATTGATTTTAGATCTTTCTTCTTTTGTAATATGTGCATTTAGTAATGGTGGACTTTTCCTCATAAGTACTACTTTGGTTTATCCACAGATTTTGATAGAAAAGTTGTGTTTTCATTTTCATTTAGTTCAACAGACTTTTAAAATTTTCTCTTGTGACCCACATGACACAGGGAAGTGTGAGTTTAATTTTCAAATGTGTGGAGATTGGACAGTCGTCTTTCTGTCACTAATTGCTGGTAGTCCGAGAGCACACTTTGTGTATGGTCTTGTACTTTAAATAAGTTGAGGTGCATTTCATGACCCTGAAAGCAGTCAGTCTTGGTGAGGGTTCCATATGACCTTAAGAGGAAAGTCCTTCTACTCTTGGATGGAGAATTCTGTCACTGCTCATGTCACAGACCCTAGTCCCTCCGGAAGCTCAGGACTTAGGGAGTGCAAAAGTCTGCAAATAGTTCAACAAACTGGAAAAACATTCAAAGATGGAGAGAGGAGGAAAACAAGGAAAGATGGGAATGAATAAAATTGTTATGAAAAGTGTGTTTGGGAAGAAAAACAGATCACACCGGAAAACTGTATTTTAGTGTTTATTGACTTTGAAAGAGAGAACACAAGCAGAAGAGGGGCCAAGAGAGACAGAGAGAGAATTCCAAGCAGACTCCATACTGCTAGTGCAGAGCCCGACATGGGCTTGAGCTCACGAACCATGAGATCATGACTTGAGCTGAAATCCAGAGTTGAACTTCTAACTGACTGACCCACCCAGGTGTCCCAGGAAAATTATGTTTGAAAAAGCATTTTATGAGTCTTTTATGTAAACTCTTGTACCACAGAGCGAATTACGGGGAAATACACTTTATAACTTGCCTAAACAAGTTGGAGTTTCAAAGAGTTTGCTTCATTCTTAGATAAAATTGTATCTTATTGTGATAATTCAGCATCCCGCAGCCATGCCAGTGTGGTCTTCTGAACCAGCGGTCCGCAATGACGGACAGCCTGGACCGCCCTTGATTCTGGCTGTTACCCTACACGGCCTCATGCGCTCATTTTTAAAACTTTCTTATTATCCCAAGTACTTTTCTGGCTCTCGTCCGTCACTCTTACTTTTGGATTAAATATATCCGAAGGAGGTCAGTCAGCAGCCGGTCTTTAAGTCCATAAGCCCGTTTTATCTAAAAGCCCATCGTTCCCATCTCCAGATGATTGTTCTCAGCTTCGTCTTTGGGGCATGTGGGATGGGCTCCTGCCCCGTGCACAAAATCCCCTGACGTGGACCGGTGCCCGGAATCCATTAAAACGTGCTCCACTTAATACCGCACGTGAATGCCACCTGCTTTAAATATTTAGTCGGTCATGAGCTGCGTTCTGCCATATTAATTTTTATGAGTTCATAATTAAATGTATTATTCGTGAAAACACCGTAAGAGACAAAGCCCAGGCCCACAGTTCCCGAAGAGATGGGTATGGGGGAGATGAGAGGATTTGGTTCTGATGATGCGCAGCTGCGTCCAGGACATGGTTTCAGCAGTGGTTCTGTGAGGAACGGAGTTACGGGAGACATCTTCTTTTGCTTCTGTGCATTAATTACAAGATCCTGTAAATTGTTTACGAAAGATCAGAAGCATAGATCAAGATAGTGTCAGATTTACTTGGGAAGGGTGCCAAAAGTTGTACTCGGTGAACAGTGTAAAACGTAACTGTTTCATCCATGAGGCTATTCAGGTTGTGGCAAATTTTCCAGCAAGTCGCTCTGGGCTGAACTTTGTGCTGTGACGTAGTCAGAAGCGAGGCAACACGGGGAGGAGCTGATGGGACTACGTAGCCATGTTGCTGAAAACCCAGGAATCTGTTTCAGTTTTCATCCAGAGAAGGAACAACAGCGTCCTTAATGGACATGAAGGGTGTTTTATGAATCTTGGAATAGATCTTGAGACTTCATGTTGAAATAAAGTAGCAGTTTGTCTCAGAGAGAGTAAAGTTGGCATTTAGCAGGTAGTCTACCACGAAGAACAGTGTAACCATTTCTTTCACGGCATTTCCAGAAAATTCTCTGAGTAACATCCACAGACCACTCAGTGTTGTAACATGCCAGAGAGCACTCAGCCAGTGTCTACATTTATAGACACAGTTACGTCTGTAGAGGTTCCTAGCGATACTAACAGGGCACTGCTGAAGAGCACTGACTTTGTTACAGTACATTTCCTAATATTAAATATCTTCATTCAGTACTTAAATTAGAACAAGCCTGTGAAGCAGGTATTGTTAACACTTGAATTTTGTAATTGAGGAAAAGGAAACATCGAGAGGTGGACACGTGTCTGGCTACAAGCCTGGAAGAGTCCTGGGTGGGAAATACACAGACCACCGGAGTCCGAGGCTGGAACTCAGACCCCCGTAGGACGCTGGCTCTGGCCACCTCTGTCTCTGTGCCCGGACACCTGGGATGGCTCATGCAAGGTCAACTAGCTTTTTTAAAGCCGCAGAGATTCACCGAGTCACTCTCTTTGCCCCAGACCTGTTTCTGCTGTATCTGAGCTCAGCTAGTTAAATTCCCAGCCCAGACTCTGGAAACTCACCTGTTAATAAGAAGTTAAGCCCTTCTCAGGCTAATTTTCAGTGGTTGTTTGCATATTTGTTAGGCTTGGTGTCCCTCTGTTTTCCTGCTTAAACTGATTTCTTTGGGCACTTCTGTTTCCTCACACTGGCTTATCCCCAGGGATGTGGGAGGCACAGAGAAAGGGATTCTATCTCAACCTTTCACATGAGCCCCCTGTATCTGCTGCTTCTCACTTTCGTCATCCCTTCTCTTGGCTACAGAGCTGGGGCTTTGGCAGTTTTTCTGTGTCCTGTGGGCCAAATTATTATTTTGAAAAGATTTTCAAAGGATCTTTTGAGAAAAGACAGCGTTTTATAAGTCCCATATCTATGCAAAAACTCCACTTCCACTGTAATCACTGCCTGTAAAAATTTTAATGACCATACATCACCGAGCTCCAGGAGAGTTATTAAAACAGTGCCATGAGTAATCCCCACAGCCCTTTCTACTTCCCGAGAGCCGGCGATGGCAACAGATAATAATAATTTAACACATCTCCTGGCATTAGCTGGCTCCCTGAGAGCCCATCCCACTTGGCATTTCTTCAATTAGACTCGGGAGAAAAATCACACAGCGCTGGCTCGGTGTCACCCCATCGAATTCTTGCGGTGGGAGCAGTGGCGGTCAGATCGGTGCAGGAGGTAACGTGCCAGCCCTTCTTCCTGGTCAGGGACTCGCCGGATAAACACCTGGCCTGTCTCAGCGGCTGAGTATGTGAAGTCAAACCTAACAGGTGTCAGTCTCCTGGTGCTGAAGTGTCTGAATTTCTGCAACTAAAAGTAGTCGGTGACATATTTGTCTTTTTCATGAAAACTGTAGTTTCTCCAAGCAATGCAAGACGTGGATTTTCTTGCGGTTAATTTCCGTCCCACAGCACCTTCCGTGATTTCAGGGGACCACACAGCTCCTACCGTCTCAGGTAAGGTTTCTGCCTGTGGCTTGAGATCTTCTAGCATGTGTCCTTTTAGGCTTCAGAGGACTTTACAGCAGTGGTGGAGACGTGGATGGCTGCATTTGCTGTGATCGTGGTGGGAAAAGGGGGAAGTGGAAAGATGGGAAAGCGGAGAACACAGCAGGATGACAGCAGGATGACGTGTCTGGGTTTCTCCGCACGCTGGCCGGGGACCCTCAAGTGACGTATCCTCTCAAAGAGTTTGCACACGACCTTCTTAATGTTTTCTTAGTACAGACTCAGGTTCCATGGAACACGTGTGCCGGGTGGACCCTGGGCGAATGAGGTCATCGCCCTGATTTTCTCTCCTCTCACTCCTCATGTTGAATTGCTGTGAGCAAATGACTTTGGGCGGAGAGCGTGCAGCGGGTTCTGGGGTGCTCCGCCCAGGCCTTGCGGGCTCTGCAACGCACCTCTGTGCCCCCCTCCCGCCCGTGTGTGCACGGACTTCTGGTACACCCGGCCTGCTCCCCGCACCTGCTGGGTCTGCACGTCTGTGTCCCCCGGGGCACCCTCTGCGCAGGCTGGGCAGGGCGAGGAAGGTTTATATCCAGAGTGTCCTGCAAGAGGAGGGGGCACCGCCCCTGGCCCGCGGTCTCAGGTTGGGCAGTGTCTGAACCGCGTCCCTGTCCCTCCCTTTCCCACCGCCTTCTAGTTTCTCCAGAATCTCCCGCACTGGAGCCCCGCCCCAGGGAGCCCCGCCCCAGGGAGCCCCGCCGACGACGCAGGTTGATTCCGTCTTGTCTCGGGGCAGTTTCCTCCATGAGGACCACCACTAAGGCAAGGTTCCTTAGATTCACCTCTTCTACCTGAGAGCTGCGATCACTGTTTAAAATAAGATCCTCTGGAAAAAGCAAATAAAGACCAACGGAAGTCATCGACACCGTAGAAGCGCTACCAGAGACGTATGGTTTTGAGCCACCGAGATGTGAGGGACCATCTGTCCCAGCGCCCCTATTTCGGAGCAAGGCCCTGAGGTCCCGATGGTGACTGGCGCACGCCGTGCCCTGCTGTCCAAGGCAAAGACACAGCCTCGAAACCCAGACCTCAGACTTCAGAATCTCATCTCTCTCCCTCTAACCGGAGGTGCTCTGTGAACACACCGGAAACCAGGTTTTTTTGGGCCTGAAAGTCATAGTGACAGTGGAAGTTTCGGAGGAGAATTTTCTACCCTAAGGTTCATGGTTGATTACGCGGCTGAGTGGAGAGACACGCGGGCTGTCAGCTCGGCTGGACAGACTCCACGCCAGCTGAGCCTGGAGGCCGACAGAGTGCGGAGAGGAAGTGACTTCCAGTCTGTGTCCATTATGACTGAGTTAGATGCTCTGCTTTATCCAGGTCACTGGCCTCATTCACTAGAGGTTTATTCTCAACATCAAGAGCCCTTATGTGCGTATACACTTACATATGTACTTATTATATGTTTATATACTTGCCGAGTTGTGAGAATCTGGTTATTTCTCAATACCAGGAGGACAGCATATGTATGTGTATATATTTATGCTTTAAAATTGTGCCATAGGCCGATAGAATGATTTTATCTTGGTGTCGAGAAATAAACTCTGATTTTCAGAATTTAGCCCACTTCTTATATTGTAGCAAATTACTTAAGTATCTTCCTGAAGCAGGAAAAGTACCTTTTTACCCGCCTTCCCCCGCTCATCTGTGCGGCAGGGATTCACAGCAGGGCTGACCCGGTGGTTTCCAACCACAGGACAGCGTTTTCGAAGACTCACGTGTCCTGCTTGTCCGCGGCTCCCCACACGTTAGCCTCTGTGGGTGAAGCTCATTTTATAAAGACTTGGAGTTCTAAAGCTGTAATTCAGTTGCGAGATGGTGACTCCTCAGGGTGTGGCCTCGACCCCGGCCCCCTGGGGGCCTCCCCCGAGCATTCCCACCGCACACCGTCCGCAGGCTGGCCCAGAGGCCCGGCTGTTGCGGAAACAATACACTTTGCTCCTCACACTTAAACTGTGTCTCATTTATCCCTCAGATATCACTTTTATATCTCTGTCTATTTCCTGAAATTCAGTTGAAATTGATGCGAGCCTTTCTCAACATCAAGAGCGAAGTGGTAGCTATTTATGAGGGACAGACGGCGCCTATGGAAAGTCACTTAACCCGGCCTGTCGATCGCACTCTTCACTGTTGGCGGCATCTGGATGATGGAGGGGCACAGAGGCTGAAGGAGGATGATGGAGTCAGAATCTCAAGGCTCGCTGGGACGTCAGCTCCGCATAACGAGGTGACCTCGTTGTTCAGAGGCAGATTAAGACCATGACCCCTGGCAGGGGTCCTGCAGGCATCGGAGTTTTCCTCAAGGAGTTTACAGTCATTTGGGGAAGACGTGGCCGGAATGCTATCTGGTGGTGGTCTGAACTCAGGTCATAGGATGCTTTTTCCAACCCATTGAAGATGATATGTGCTCCACAGCTGCCCAAGGCAGGGATTCATTCATTCTTCATCTACGTACAGTATACCTGCAACCTTGTGCAGAGCTATGTACGCAACTTCCTGTCTAAGAGCAGGACTGAAGAAAGACATAACCAGACAATGGAATATTACTCAGGTCTAAAAAGAAGTGAGCCATCAGACATGAAGAGACATGGAGGAGTCTTTTTTAAATTTATTTTTTTAATTTTTTTATTTATTTTTGATACAGAGAGAGACAGAGCATGAGAGGGGGAGGGGCAGAGAGAGAAGGAGACACAGAACTGGAAGCAGGCTCCAGGCTCTGAGCTAGCGGTCAGCACAGAGCCTGACGCAGGGCTCGAACCCACGGACGTGAGATCTGACCTGAGCCAAAGTCAGAGGCTTAGCCGACTGAGCCCCCCAGGTGCCCCGAGACATGGAGGAGTCTTGAATGCATATTACTGAGTAAAACAAGCCAGTCGGAAAAGGCTGCACACTTCATGAGAGTCTGCACAGGGAAGACCCATGAACACAGTGAAAGAGCGGGCGTTGAGGGAAGAAGGATGGGTGGGGGGCACAGAGGGGTTTTGGGGAGGTGGAACTACTCTGGGATACCATAATGGCGGATACATGTCATTATGCATCTGGCAAAACCCATAGAGCGCACATCACCAAGAGGCGCCCAAGGACTCTGGGTGACAATGACGTGTCAGTGTGGTTTCCTCCTTGGTGACAAACGGACCGCCTGGTGGGGATGCTGACGGGGGAAGGCTGGGGGATAGATCTTCACTCAGTTTTGCTGTGAACATAAAACTTCTCTAAAAAAATAAGGTCTTAATAAAAAAGACATGATACTGGAGCTTCTGTTGAGTAGCAAACGGAAGTACCAGGAGGAAGGAACTTCGGCGACATGGTGTTACAGTGTGTATTCCTCCTGCTGGATGCCGAAGCCCTTCTGGGTCCTGGGGAGACGCCCTGGTCTGCTCTGCCTCCGTGTTTCTCTAGTGTTTTCACCGGGGCAAACCTGCAGAGCAGACACCCCCCTGGGCCTGGGGATAGAGCCCCGAGCAGCTCACGATTAAGAAACACTTGAGTTCATGTGTTTACTTCTGAATGATATGCCTGTTTTGTCATTGTATGTGGGCCATTTTCCACCCTTGCCCCCGGTCTCTTGGGCTCTCTCTCAGAGGCAATGACTTTTGCCAGGTTTTCTGCGTAAAACTGGGTGCATGCTACGTGTGTCCACATGGGTGTGTCTTTTTTAAACGTCTGATTAGGTACTAGACGCACTGCCCCACACTGTGCACCTGTGCTCTGCGTTACTTTATGGAGGGAGCAGCTGAGGCATCAGCTCCCATGGCGGCAGGCTGCACGGCACAAGATTCCTGCACGTACCGTCTGTGTCCAGCCGGCATCCCAGTGACGGGCATCGGGCTGTCTCTGCTCCATGTCTTCCCCAGATGGTGCAGGGCACCTGCTGCTACCCATACTCCCCTGGGTGCCTGGGAGGGCATTATGTCGGCGAGAGTTTGAGATGGCCAGTGGCAGACTTGAACTCCAGACGTGGTTCTGATTTGGATGCCGGCAGTGCAGAAGCACACGTCCTTCCTGCCTCTTCAGTGACACCTGCGGGTGCTCTGTGCTGTCCAGAAGACCCCTCCTCCTCATGCCCCGGACCGCAGACCACCCCTCACCTCCAATTGCCAATAACGGGGCCTGTTCTGTTTGTTGCTCCTCAGGAAGCCATCCCACCTCTTGGGTTTTCTCTTGGGACGCGAGAAGACTCTGGGGGATACAGTCTGTATTTTGCCTGGAAATATCCTTAGTCAGAGTCAACAGCTCATCTGATAGCTCGTGTATTCCTGCAGGCCACCGTTTTGGTTCTAACACACACTGTCCTCTGGCCTTCACGGTCAGTCTCTGCAGATGCCCTCCCACTCTTGCCTGCCTGCTGGTCTCAAAGTCACATGCCCTGCTTTTGGTTTTGTTGTGCCCCATTCAAGGTACAAAATAATTGTTCGGTTATCTGCTGCCATCTCCAGACTTGATGGCCTGAGGAGCTGTTTCTCTAACTGTGAGTGTTCCGCTGGCTGACTGGAGTCCGCTGTGGGCTTTTTCTGGGGCTGTCGTGGCTGCAGCAGGATGGTAGTGGGGGCGGGAGGGCTCTGGGTACTCGTACATCCCGGGCGCCTGACTGATGAACTGAGCGGTCGGCTGAAGCCCCGCCCCCGGGACTGCGTGGCTTCTCAGGCCGCGGCTTCCTAGAGCGTCGTCCCAACACCCAGCTTTGCCAGTGGCCGAAGGCAAAGACTCAGGCAAGTTAGAGCTGGAGCCACGTCTCTGATGTTCTAGCTGTGAAGTCGGCCCAGGACTCGAGCAGATGAAGGGAGATGGAGAAGTGAACTCTCCATCCTCATGGAAATGGAAAAGGCATGTGGACTGGGAACGTCGTTCCTTTGTTCTTGGAAAATGCAGCTGCCGGGGCTGGGGTGGTGGGTAACAGCAGGTGCATGCCCACGGGCTGCTGGGACAAGAGTCCCTCCCACTTTGGTCCCTCTTGGAGCTGAGGCTGAGGAATGATGCTCACCCAAAGGCAACACGTGGTGCTGGAGCTGCTCTTCGAGGCTGGCGGAGAGCAGCGGCTGCCAGGCGCTCAGTGCTTTCAGCCTGGGGGCCACGTTTCCAGAGCACAGCCCTTTGCCTCTGAACCCCACCCCATGGCCTTCTCTCAAACTCAGATAATGATTGTTGAGCAGTGAGGAAGGGATCCGTGCTGATGACATTCCAGGTGAGGGAGCTGGCTGAACACCCAAGAATGTAGTCATCTCTGATGATGAAATTTGCTATGGAAACAACTTTCAAGAGAGAATTGGAAATTGAGACACATGATGCTCCGTGCAGACCTGTCTGAAGATGCGGACTTCGAGGTCAGATCAAGAAAGAGCAACAAGCTGGAAGAGTTGAGAAGAGATCCCAGGTGTGAGAGCCGGGCGGGGGGGGGGGGGGGGGG
>NC_043709.1:135571624-135586228 GCF_006229205.1 Suricata suricatta | reverse complement strand
TCCTCCAGTAGGAAAGAAAAATACATGTCTTTTTATAATGGAATACTCTGCAGTTACCAAAAAAGGACAGTGTATGTGTTGACATAGAATAACTCAAAAAGTCCTCATAGTGCATATGGTGTGAAGGAATCACGT
This sequence comes from Suricata suricatta, assembly GCF_006229205.1. Lineage (NCBI taxonomy): Eukaryota > Metazoa > Chordata > Mammalia > Carnivora > Herpestidae > Suricata > Suricata suricatta. The sequence continues at coordinate 135,586,093 of NC_043709.1, read as the reverse complement.
AAAAAAGGAATCACACACGCCTCCGACCCTCTGCTGACTGAGGGCTAAGTCCACTACACGTGGACTGAGATACAGATTGTCCAGCCAGGTGGCCCCTGGCCTCATCTGATCTTCCAGATTGGCTATGTTTTCATTTACTGTGGTGATTAATTTAGGTCAAGTCTGCAACCATTAGTGAGCTTATCTCCAGTAAGAAGTGCTACTCGGTGGCCTGCTGCTCTGCCCTAGGTAACTGTAAGCCTCGCTCTGGGGAAAGCAAAGGAAAACTGTAGCATTGGAGAAATGTAATTTCAAATGTACCACATCAGAAAGCATGACCAGAGTGAATATATTTTATAATTACATGGTTAAACTAAATACAGAGTGGATAGTGTGCTGAAAACATCAAGGTATGTCCCAAATAAGTAAGATAAAATGTCAACTCACTTTTATGTAATCGTGAAGCCTTTATCTGTTTGCTTTCCTGCAGATTTTGCTTTCTTAGATCCTCCAGCACAGAGCTCCTTTTTTTTTTTTTAATGGAAAAGGGCCTTGCTGAGCACTAGAACTTTGTCTCTGTTCTTTCTGTTTTAAGTTTTGTACATCAGCTGAGAATTCTTCCCAGCTCCCTGGAAAAGTAATCCACCATTGTAATATAGAAGGTGATATTAGGACTTTGTAGGCTAACTGGATGAGGTAGAAATAATGTTTGGTATAGTTAGCAACCAACCAAGTAGTATGACTATACAGAACAGGAAAAAAGGAATATATTTAAAGAAAAAATTCCAAATAATGAGTGTAACAAACACAGAGATAATTATTGTCCATGTTAGTATATTTATATTGTTATAATACATTGGAGCACTTTTAATTCATGATTTGTAGTGAACATTTCTTACTCACAAACAACAGTTTTTTATGTATAGAGAAATATTCTTTCTTGGATTGTGCCTTAATTCATTCAACTGTTCCCCCTTTTTGGGATTTATAGGTGGCTGCTTTAATTAAGATTGTGAGGGAGTAGTATTTCGACATTAACCAAGGTGTGTGCATCGGTCATCATAGTTTTGTAGGTTCCATTGCCTCGAACCTATTTCAGTCAGAGTAGGAAGGGAGTCCTCAGAAGAACAAAAAAGAGAGAAGGATCAATAGTAAACTTTGAGTTTCAGAACTGAATCTGCAAATCCCCAGAAAAGAAAATGGAAAAATAGTTGACTCTCAAAGTTTCAAATCCCGAGTTTTAATTCTCAATGTCAAAGTTGTGTCATGACCACCCAAACACAATGGGTCAAATGTCTAACAAAGATAACTGTGGAGTTGCCCACGAAGGGACCGAATAAAGGAATTCGGAGCTGATATCATGGTTTGCCCACCTGGCATTGTAGCTTATGTGATTTGTACACATGTAAATACTGTTGTATAATCATTGTCTGATTATTGTGTTATAATAAACTCTTGGAAGTAGAACTCGAGGTTCAAGGCGTCTGATGGAGCGGATGCGTACTCCCCAGCAGGCAGAGTCTGTGCGTCACAAGCCAGCGGAAGAGCTTTGGGAGTAAGAGAGTGGTGCATTCGACACATAAAAATGCTGCAGGCAGTCACTGCGGTCCTTGTGTTTGTGGTCATCGTAATCGCTATGTGTAAGTGCTTATCTCTATGGAGAGAAAGAACTAGAAGCATCAGGCAGCACAGCGGTTCTTCAGGAAGTGGATGCCCAGGACCAAGCAGGTGGTGACAGCAGGGAGGACAGTGCGCAACAATGTCTGTGGACTCTGGGGGATGCGACAGGTGCTCGAGGACATGGGGAGGGTCTGACAGGAGGTCCTGTTCCCAAGGCGCCTGAGTGACACACATTCCAACAGCAGTTACGTGCATCTGAGCCTGTGGTGTCACCTGGAAGGTCTTTCTTTCCGTGTGACTGTGTGTGTTTACACACATGTGGTCAGCACCTTCATCCCACTTGGTACACACAAGTACTGTCGTATTATTTGCTCGTTCATTGTCTATCAGAGTCTAGGTTTCACTTGCTGACTTTTAAACCTGGCACCAAACCAGTGATTGGCAAATACTAGGCATTCATTAAATATTATAAATGAGTGAGTGAATGAATGAGAAAGTCATTATTTATTAACCACTATAAATAAGTGAATGGATGATAAATAAATAAAGGAATTAATCACTTATTTAATGCAACTGATGTGTAATTTCTTTGTGCTGATTTCCGGATGTGATTGAGTGGACAAATCAAGCAATAATTACATTAAAGTAAATTAGAATTTATGTTGCAAACCACATAGAATCACGGAGGTGTTTTTGTTGTGTTGGTTTTGTTTGCTTTCTCAAAAGCTTTACCAAAAGGTATTACCTCTTACAATGTACGTGATGTTTTGATAGTCAAAAGTGGTTGCATTTCTTTTAATTTTTTCATCTGATTAATATTGTTCATTATATTTATTAATGTGTTCTATGTGTCAATGCTGATTTTTGTGGTCCAAAAGAAAGACCTCTATGTCACTTGATTCTTTTGTGTTAAATTTAATTGTGAAGAAGAGATTGAATAATTTGACCATGATGCATTTCAGAGCACCCTCATTCTGAGTATTTCTCGGTGTGTGTTCATACCAGAATCCAGCCACTGCCGACTCCCCCGGGTTTCTTCTTACATATGGAAACGGAATCCAATAATCAGTTTATCGGTTTATTAAACCATGATATGAGGAGGGATCAGCTTCACCTTCTCAGCAATGCTTCATTGCTCCCCGGCGCGCTCAGCCTTTTGGTAAATATAAATGCAGAGGCGAAGAGAAGCGAGCCTTCGGTGGCATTTGCTCTCCAGAAAGCAATTCAGTACCCATCCCCCGCCCTCCTTAGCTGACACTGAGAAACGTCTGAAATCCGGAGAGAGAATAGGCACGGTCACTCCTCTTTTCTCCCCCACCCAGGGTGCTTCTGAACATCGCCTTTTCTTCCAGACGTTCCCGTCTTCCCACCATATGCCACATGATGTTGATCATAGAATGTGGCTTAAAAATGCCAACAGGGTTTTCTGGCAGATACATAACAGGGAGCTGTTCCCATAATCTGAAAATAAATTGGACCAAGCCTATCGGGTCATATTTGTTTTAATCTGAGCCCTGGAGGAGGAGGTTAGAAGCAGCAGATTTGTGTATGGCAAGCAGAGGACAGTTCTCGCTGCTCCTTTTCACTGCATTTGCTGTTCTCTTCTGAGCCAGAGGCCACGTTAATCCGTCAGTGCTCCCCTCCCCACACCCCTGCATTAAGTCTAGAAAGCCTTTAGGATTGTGGTTCTCCCCCCCCCCCACCATTTCCAATAACAAGGTCATTAATACAAGCGAGTGTGGTGCTTCCATTCTGGAGGGTGACTGACATATCGGGTCTCGGGGACTCCTTCCTGCTAGCTGTTTTCGTCTTCATGATATATTCATGCTCAGGTCAGATACTTGCAAGCGCTCCTAAACCGACACACTTGCAATCAATTGGTTGTCATACTGAAGTTTGTAATGTTGAAATAAATCCATGCAATTCTTTGCAGAAATGTTTCCATGTATGGAATTGGAACCACAGGCTTGGTTAAAGTGTCCCATCCCGAGAAACCATTGTCCATAGAATTGTTTTTCTTGCAGGCGTGCGTGTGTCCTTCTGGAGCCGAGAGGTGAGGCACGGGGCTCACAGGTTCGCGGACACATGCTCACACTTAGATGGAGGCTGTGTCCACTGAACAGGGAAGATGTGGGAGCTGGTAGCCCCTCCTCATCAACACGCACACTCCGTCCTTCCTTTGTATGCTCTCAGGTCAGTTGTATCTCACGTTTCCGTGGAATCACTTCTGCTATTTCTGTGCTATGATCGTGCAAACTCCGTGAACAGTCAGTGCAAGTGACACACTGGCTGGTTTTCTGGCATCGCTTTATTTTGTCTTATGGACCCATCATTAATTCTCAAGTTTTGAGATGAGTCACCTAAAGAAGGAAACCTTCATCAGGGTGGAAATGATCAGGTAATCTGTGATTTCCAAGTCTCTTGGCCTCAGCTGTGGGCACATCCCTTGTCCCTTATCTGTGGGCTTTTCACTATATCCCCCATAGGATGCCATGCTGGCAGCGTCTGGTGCCTTCCTTGGTTCACTGTCCTGGCTTCTGACCCATTTGCCTCCAGAGGACAAGTGAATGGGACATGATTGATACCCTGTGTGTATAAAACTCATCTCCCTTCTGCGTGAGCCCGGATTTGTGCCACGTTCTGATCTTATCACAGACACCAGCTTCAGTTTGTTCCTTGTTTGCCGGATGGACGAGTCTCGCTTGTGAATAACTTGCCTTCCAGGTTTGGAAAACATTTCTGCATCTTCCTTCAGATTATAGCCTTGGTAATACGTTACTTCTCATCCTGCTTCCAGTTTATTCACATCTGAACCCCCCCTTAATTCCCAGTGCTAAGATTTAGTGGTAACATCCTTGGTTTAAGTTGTGTTAAATTCATTCATCTCAATAAATTTAATCTGAAAATCCATACATTCTATTGTTTTTAATTTCTTAATGTTTATTAATGTTTTTGAGAGTGAGAGAGAGAGCATGAGCAGGAGAGGGGCAGAGAGAGAGTGAGACACAGAATCCCAAGCAGGTTCTAGGCTCTGAGCCGTCAGCACAGCCTGACACAGGGCTTGAATTCACGAACCATGAAATCTTGACCTGAGCCCCAGTCAGACACTCAACCCACCAAGCCACCCAGGTGCCCCAAGAAATGTGAAATTAGATGTCACAGTGCATTCTGGTGAATAGCTGAAACATGTGCTTTTCCTATTGTGGAATTTTGAAAGTTTCTTTGGAGGCTAGGAAATCACACAACTTACGGATAAAGCAGAATATCCGTTTTGTTGCATGTTGTGAACAAGGTGTATTTGGGGTCGAGTTGTGGCAGGGCCATTGTGGGTGGGTGGGTACACTGGCTGGGGTGTCCACATATCTGATACCAGACTAATACTTTAAAGCCGACAGCTAGCGGTCATGTCCCCTGCTCGGCGCTGGGCACTCACTCCTCAGTGTGGCGTGTCTGCTGTACGGCAGTGATGCTGGAAGCACACGTCTCCCCATGGGAATTCTGGCTGGGTCCTCGGGAGAAGGAAGTGCGAGCATGCACAGGACGAAGAATGTGCCACCTGTTCGTAAACAGTCCTCCACAAGGGTGGACTTCTCAGGAGGTGCCCGGACACACGCCCAGCACCCTACAGTCATTAAGGTGTTTAATTCTTACACACCTGCTACGTACCATTCTGATTTTACAGATGAGAAAGTAGGCTGATGGGAGATAATTTGTTGGAAGTCATGCATCCAGTTAAGTGGAAGAATAAAGATTTGTGTTCAATCTCTCTGTTATTCTGCCCTTCTACAACTCAGTATAATTATTTAGGATTCCAGATGCATTTCAAATACGTCCTAGATGCCTCCCAGTCATCAGTAGGAGCAGAAATGATCAGTATCATCATTTTATCACCAATTATGAGTGAATTCTGTAAAATAAAGCTTATTTTATAAAGAAGGGAGGAGATGTCATAAGTTATATTTTGTTGAAGTTAAACATTTTTCTTTTCTTGAGTCTCTCTATCCCCTGTCCAGTTTGTCCATTCTGCTCCTAGAGGAAATACTTCCTTTCTTAGGTTAAAATTTTAATAAATTTTGGAAAATGCTATCCAACAAAAAGTTACAGAAGGATGAAGTCAATACCTTCATTCATAGGTTGTAAAATGTCAAGTCAGATGATTTTTTTGTAATCTGTGTTTTCATTTTGGGGGGAAAAAGTTTTTATTTTTATTATTGGTGAATGATCCCAGACAATAAGCTGTATTTGGAGAAGCAGTGGTCAAAACAAACTTTAGAATCACTATCAATCACTTGTGAATACTTCTCTGAAGATTTATGCTACTTCTAATGTGCTTGTGACCATGTTTAATGTGGTGGGAAAAATAAGGAATGTTATCAATGTTTGTGGAGTTTTAGACATATCATACTAATACCTTTATTACAGCATTTATTTTCAATAAAAAATCTATGCATTGTCTTTTGTATATGCCGTATTTTCTTTCTTTAAAGTTTTAAAAAAATGTTTATTATTTATTTGAGAGAGAGAGAGAGAGAGAGAGAGAGAGCGAGCTTGAGCAGGGAGGGGCAAAGAGAGAGAGAGGATCCCAAGCAGGCTCTGAGCTGTCAGCACAGAACCCAACTCCGGGCTCTATCCCACAAGCCATGAGGTCATGACCTGAGCCAAAATCGAGAGTTGGATACTTAATTGACTGAGCCACCCAGACATCCCAAGTCCACTTGTTTGTAAACAAATGGAATCAGCTTGGACTGAAAGAGAACTGTGGTGAAAGGAAAATGACAAGAAGAGTGAGCCCCCATGAGTTTAATGCAGGAAGGAGGCTGCTTGCGGCAAATGTGGGCCCTCACAACAGGATGGTGACTGGACTCAAGCAGTGCAGGGAGAGGCCACAGCGGGGCAGGACCAAGCCCTGATCAGGGAGACACAACATGGCACAGGTGGGATAGAGTTGCTGTGAGTCTGGGGTCACTGTGAGGCTCCGGGTTCCAGCATTCTGAAAGCAGTGTCCCCAGGAGCTACAGTACACACCTGCTGCACCAGTAGATTGGGTGTAGGGCCTTCAGATCAGTGTGACCCAAACTCAAGGACGCTCATGTGCACCTGGATCTGACTTAGATGACAAAGTAATGGACCCATCAGTCTACTGATGCTGTGATATCACAGAGATGTGGTTTGAGTCTGGGAGCAAGGATGTGTCATTTGTAAGTGAGAGGAACACGAGTAATACATGGAACTGCGGTGACAAGTGAAAAGCACGTCTGAACATTTTTGACACTCCCTCCATCCAGAAGTGGACTACAGGGCCCCCCATCCCACCCCAGCCCTCAAATCTGGGTTATTCTTACTCCTTGGCAGTGAGCAGAAGGCTGGAGTGGCATCGCACACCTCTTGAGGACAGCTTATAAAGTCTTGAATCCCTAAGACTATTTAAGAAGTAGAACTAAGCACCTGTGAGGATGGCTGCTACAAAAGTCAAAAGACCCCTCGTGTTGGCGAGGATGTGAGAAAGGGGAACGCTAATTCATGCACGGCTGGTGGAATGTAAACCGTGCGGCTGCCGTGGAGAGCAGCGTGGAAGCTCCTCAAACATTAAAGATGGAAACACCACGTGGTCCAGCTATTCCACTTCCGGGACTAAATCCGAAATGAGAGCACCACATGGAGGAGCTCTTTGCAGCACTACATTCCCTGAAGCGTCATTCATAGTAGCTGAGACGTGGAGATGACCTCAGGGTACTTCAGTGGGTGAGGGAGAAAAGAAATACACATCTCATGAAAGAAACGTAGATATGCACAAACAGTGGCATATTCTTCAGTCATTAAGTGAGATGAAGTCCAGAGGCGTCTGAGTGGCTCAGTCCATTAGGTGTCTGATTCTTGATCTCAGCTCAGGTCATGATCTCACAGTTCGCGAATTCATCCCTCACTTCGGGCTCTGTACTGATAGTGTGGAGACTGCTTGGGATTCTCTCTCATTCTCTCTCTCTCTGCCCTTCCCCTGATCACACTCTCTGTCTCTCTCTGTCTTTCTCTCTCTCAAAAAGAAAATAAATAAAAGTTTTTTAAATAAAAAAAGCAAGGAAAAGCCCAGCTTTTGTGACAACATGGATGGAGCTGGAGATCATTAAGCTAAGTGAAATAACTTGGACCCAGAAAGTCCAACACTGTATAATGTCATTTATATGTACAATCTGAACGCTGTGCTCATTAGGTGATGGTGGTTGTGGGGCTGTGGGGAGGGGGCAGTGGGCAATGGTGATCAAAGGGTCATCCAGTTTGAAGGTGAATAGTTCTGGAGATCTAATGTCCAGCAGAGTGACTATAGTCAACAGTACTGCGTTACATGCTTGGGATCTGCTAAGAGAGTAGATCACACTCAAGAAAAGGTGATGATGTGAGTGGCAGATGTGTTAATTATCCTGATTGTAGTGATCATTCCGTAATACCTATATGTGTGTCCATGGACTTGTCAGTGTGTTTGTGTACGTGTGTATATACATACACACATACATACAGATGCCCACGATGTACATGTTAAGCCGTCATCTGTACACCTTAAAAATTCACCCAGGGCCAGCAAATGGATATAATTTTTATGTATCTCCCGTAGATCAACAAGGCTGGAGAAAAACGTGAGAGTATTAAAGACGGTGTGGCATGCTTTTACAGCAGTCCTGCCCAGGGGCTGGATTCCCGTGTGATGTCGTGTCCCTCCCCAGGGGACCTGCCAGTTCCCACCAAGACCCTGGACATCGTGGTGCAAGAAGACCTGTCCCTCCCTACAGCACCCTTTCCAAATTTCTCACCTTGCTGTGTACCGTACGCATAACAATATTTTCATGTCTCACCCTGTTTGGGATGATGCTATCGCTTTAGTACATGTGGGGTGATATGTGGCTCAGCGGTAGTCATTTGGGCACATCGGAGGAGCGTGGATCCAAGTGGAACTCCACAGTACTGGAAGGATGAAGCCCTAAAGCCTTGATAATTGACAGGGAGCAGTATCTTCAACAAAATCCTGCATCTACCCAAACTTCCACAACGTATAAAGGAAAAAATAAAGAGCTTTTGAAATATTCTGGGACCCCCCCCAAAAATTAACTTTCATGTACCATTTGTCATCAAAGGATGGGAAACATCAAGGATATTTCATCCAGCAGCAGAACAAATAAAAATGGAGAAATAAATGAAATTCAGGAAGAGGGAGATTCAGTGTCAATGAATCAACAGGGATAATTTCTTGATAGTGAGAGGCGATCCTGGAATGTAGCCTCGCCATAGGCCTTGGTAGCTAGTAGGATGCCAGCCTGGTAGGTTCCTCCAGGAGGGATGTTTTCAGTTAAAAACAGACCCATATATAAGCTCAAGGACTTGAACATATAACAAAGTGGTTTAAACACTTCTTACGGAGAGTCTGGAGATGAATTTGTGATAAATCTTTAAAAGTAATAAAGGTACCTTACCAGTACCTCCTCCCCCCAAATCCCAAAATGTTTAACACCAGGGGAGAAACGAAGTTGTTAACTAAAATACAATTAGAATATTGCACATTATCACACTCATGTTTAGAGTCATATTAATAAAATCTGAAAAATAAAACACACTGGCAATCATTTTGAAAGCATGGAATCTTCCAGTGTCTTCCGAGGCAGAGACTCACGGATCTTGCTTTTTCACTAGAGAAGGAATGCCTCTGAATAACGAAGCTGAGAGACCACACGTACCTGGGTGCCAAGAAAATTACTTTGCAAAATGTGCTCGACTTCGCCAATGAACGAGGGCTGATGCCAGTTGAACTCGCCGCTCCTGCAATCTGTTAAATCCCGCGTGTGTGGGCACGTGTGAGCGGAGAGAAGCTGTTCCTGCCAGTATCCCCGTGGAAACATCCAAACACGAGTAACTCGTTTTCTAAATCTGAGGGATGAGTGATGTGGGAGTAAGGTGCGCCGCGATCGGGCTCGCCAAGGACTCCCGGCGCCTGTCCTGCTGGTCTGTCCCCGCTTTCCTCTTGCCGGGCCGCTTCTCAAAGCTGGGGCTTTTCTGCATCCGCGAGGCCCGTGGTCTCCGCCCGGCGGGAAGTCACCCCGCGCGTGCGCCCTGGGGTGTGCGCACGCGCGGCCCGTCCTCCCGCAGGAAGTCCCACCCCCTGCGACCCCAAGTGTGCGCACGCGCGGCCCCGGGGGCCCTGCTCCTTGCTCACCGACATGCTGTCTCCTCAGCAACCCCGGCCCAAGTAGCTCTTCCACTTCCGCGCCCCTCGTGCGTTTCAAACATGGAAGGAGAGTCCTTAACCGCAGGGCGTGTTGCTGTTCCCGCTCCTGTCAGAACCCCGCGGCGGGTCCGCTGCACCGGGTCGGGCCAGTCTTCCCGGCAGCCCACCCGGGGCGCCCCCAGCACGGAGGTCCTGCGCCCCCAGACCCTCTCGCGTCGCTGCCCCGCTGCGCCCCGGACGTGCCCTGACTCGGGCTCTGCTTGGCGTGTGTTTTCCTCTCATTCTTTTCACCGACCAACTCCCTGACCAGCAGTATCAGCCAGCGATGTTTCTTGCGTGAATGAATAAAAAGGATGCAGTTACTAGACCTGTGGGGTCCGTGCAGAGAGGGGGGGGGGCGTGTCATGGACTTTTTTTCTCATTAAGAAATTTTTCTTTCTGTACGGTCAACTTCCCAATCCCGTCCTCTTCATTTTTCATGTTCTGCACACTTCACTACTCTCTTTCTCTCTAAAGTCCCAAGCTGTAGGTATTGAAACGAAGTTATTTTAAGAATGCCTAAAATAAAATCCTTACCCTAAACCCCACTTTCCAAATATGGGAAGGACAATCATCAAAGTGTTAGTTGAAAGAAAAGCTCCCAGATCTCAGAAAACCATCACCGTTCCAGAAGACCATCATTTCCCAGGAGAATAAGGACACGGAGGAGACAGGTGTATCCTCTTTTCTTTAGGGAAATTTGGTGCAGACACATTCGGCTAGAATGTAGTAGACCAAGGAGGCCGATGTGTCTGTGGCAGCAAGTAGAACAGAAACTCTTGTTCGTTTTCAGGTGTTCAAGAATTGTGACGGTGGCATCCAGAGGAACCAAAATTTCAAAGTTAGAAATTATGTCTAAGTACTTGGATAATTTCTGGCGATTTTCTTCCTTGGGGCATAGTTGATTCTGGGTGTGAGTTAATAATGATGCTTATCCTGTAATAGAGTGAAACTGAATGGTGGACGAGCCTTAGTTAACCCCAAACACGGCCAATTTAAAAGAAAGCCTGTTTGGTCTAGGTACAGAACCATGTGTGATAGTTACTTGGTGTTTCTAGCTAATGATTGAATCAAACCTACATAAATGTGTGTATGTGCGTGTGTGTGTGTGTGTATAGCTTAAAATATGTGTGTATAATTTAAAGTATGTGTATATAATATAAAATACATATACATAATTTAAAATACTTAAAACTACTACCGGAAACTCCTTTTTGTTTGTTTTGTGACCTTCTCATTAACCAAAGAAAGTTGTAAAGGCCTTACTGTCCCAGTCATAAAGTAAGATATAAATGCCATATACCATTGTGCAAGTTTAAGGCAAACGTCGGCATGGTTGGGTATGTGTATGTGGTGCATGATGAGCACCACAACATAGTTAACACATCCATAACCTCAAGGAATAGACATTTGTGTTTGTGTGTTGAGAACATCTCATTTTCTTCATGTATTTCAAGTATATAATACATTATTCTTAACTACATGCATCATGCTGTGTATTAGATCCCTAGAAATTACTCATCTTGTAACTGAAAATTTGCACCTTAAGACCAACATCACCCATTTCTCCCACATTCTACCATTTTACTGTTTGTATCAATTTAGTTTTTTAGATTCCACATGTAAGATCCCACAGCATTTGCCTTTCTGTATTTGACTGAGCTCACTTAGCTCAGTCCCCTCAAGGTTCCTCCATGTTGTTGAAAATGGCAGCATTTTCTTTTTTTATGGCTGAATTAGTATTGTGTGTGTGTGTGTGTGTGTGTGTGTGTGTGTGTGTGTGTTCTTTAGCCATTGACTCAAAAATGGATACTTGGCTAGGTTCCATGTCTTAGCTATTAGGAATAATTGTGCAGTGAACACAGGGGTGCAGATACCTCTTCAAGATAATGATTTCATCTCCTTTGGGTATATACACAAATGTTGGTTGTTGCATTTTATGGGACATCTATTTTTAAAATTTTGAAACTCCACAGTATTTTCTCCACAATGGTTGTACCAATTTACACCCCTCCCCTCCACCAACTCTTGTTATCTCTTGGTTTTTTGATAATAGTTATTCTAAAAAAACCGAGGTGATATCTTATTGTAGTTTTGGGCTGCATTTCCTGATGATTAGTGAAATTGAGCATTTCCTTATGTTCCTGTTGGCCATTTGTATGTCGTCTTTGGGAAAATGTTCATTCATGTCTTTGCCCATGTTTAGTGGGATATATCTATCTGTATATTCGTCCGTCTGTCCGTTCATCCATCCATCCATCCATCCATCCATCCATCCATCCATCCATCCATCCACCATCCATCCATCCATCTTTACTGTGGAGCTGTTGAGTTCTGTGAATTACTCATGTTTTGGATATTAACCCGTATTAGATAGATAGTTGGCCAAAATTTTCTCTTACTCCATACATTGCCTTTTACTTTTGCTGTTTAGAAGCCTTTTAGTGTAATGTAGTCACACTTGTTTATTTTTTTGCCTTTGTTACTTATGCTTTTGTTACATCCAAAATATCTTTGCCAAGACCAGTGTCAAGGATCTTTCTCCCTATGTTTTCTTCTAGGAGTTCTGTAGTTCCAGGCTTACATCAAAATCTGAATTTCACATAGAGTTAATTTTTGAGTGGTGTAAGATACGAGTCCACATGCATTTGTTTGTACGTGAATATACAGTTTTCCCAGCAGCATTTATTGAAGGGACTGTTTTTCTCCCGTGAGTTTTTCTGGGTCCCTGGTCAAGGATTTGTTGACTGTATCTGCCCAAGTTTATTTCTGGGATTTTGATTGTTTTACTTTCATCTATGTGTCTGTTTTTATACCAGTACTATATTGTTTATTACTGTAACTTTGTATTTTTTCAGATTTATCAATATATAATTGACATATAACATTGTATAGATGTACAACATAATAATTTGATATGTGACTATATTGCAAAATCATTTCCACAGTAAGTTTGGTTAATGTATCCATTACTTCACATAGTGTTTTTTTCTAGTGATGAGAACCTTTAAAATATTTCTTAGCAACTTTAAGATACACTATGCAAAATAGTTGAAATCAGGATATATGATGCATCCTACTTTGTTCCTTCTCAAGATTTACTTTGGCCATTGGTGATCGTCTGTGGTTCCATATAAATTCTAGGATTTTTTCTCCATTTCTGTAAAAAAATGCCATTAAAATTGTGATGAGGATTGCACTGAATCTATAGATGGATAGTGGGCCATGTTTACAGTATTTAATATAACAATATTTGTAATTTTATAATTTAATAATCTTAAATACAAAAGATAAAATCCTTTCCATTTACTGGTGTCTTCTTCAACTTCTTATATCATACTGTCTTACAGTTTTTGGTGTGTAACTATTTCACCTCCTTGGACAGACTTATTCCTAAGTACTTGACTATGTTGGATGTTATTTTAAATTGGATTGTTTTCTTTATTTCTTTTTCAAATTGTTGTTAGTGTGTAGAAGAGCAGGTGATTTTTAATGTTGATTTTGTATCCTGCAACCTTACTGAATTTATTGGTTCTAGCAGTTTTTGGTGGAGTCTTTAGGGTTTTCTATATATGTGATCATAAATCTGCCAAGAGAGAATTTTCCTGATTCCTTTGCAAATTGGATTCCTTTTATATCTTTCTTTTTCTTCCCCCCTCCCACCCCCCAATTGCTCTGGCTAAGGTTTCTAGTACTATCTTCAATAGGAGTGTTGTTTTTTTCCTGATCTTAGAGAAAAAGCTAATAACCTTTCGTTACTGAGTATGGCGGTACCTGGGGGCTTGTCACTCATGGCCTTTCTACTGTGGAGGCACATTCCTTCTCTAGACAACTTGTTGAGAGTTTTTAGTATGAGAAGATGTTGAATTTTGTCAACTGCTTTATTCCACATCAATCGAATGAGTATGTGATGATTATTTTTCCTTCTATTAATGTGATGTATCACATTTATTGATTTGCATATGTTAAACCATACTTACATCCAAGTATAAATTCTGCGTGATCATGGTGTACAGTCCTTTTAATGTGCTGTTAATTTCAGTTTGCTTGTATTTCATGTGAATTGTTTGCATCTATGTGTATCAGGAATATTGGCCTGTAATTTTCTTTTCTAGTAAGTGCCCTCATATGGACTTGGTGTCAGGCTAATGCTGGCCATGCAAAGTAACTTTGGGAATGTTCCCTCCTCAGTTTATTGGAAGATTGTGAGGAAGATTGACATTAATTCTTTTTTTTTTGCTTCGCAAAAATGAGTTATTTTATTTTATGAAATTTGTATATGGGCTGTTCAAAGTTATTTGATATTAAATATGTGAGAGAGAAACTCCACTGGGAGTCACAGAGCAACAATAACATTTAAATAAATTACTAAGCCTGGCATCCAAATAGTTTATTTTTCTTTTTTTATTTTATTTTATTTTATTTTTTTATTTTTTTATACAATTTATTTTTTTAACATATGCAATTATTTTCCATCATTTACAATACAGTAGTTTCAATGATACTCCAAACAGAAAAGCAAAGTAAAAAATCAAAACCCCCACTTCTATTTCATGTAATTAGACTTATACAGAAATTAGAAGGTTAGGTACCAACTAGTTAATCACCTAATTTCACAGCTA
>NC_043709.1:135567418-135571524 GCF_006229205.1 Suricata suricatta | reverse complement strand
TTATTTTTTTAACATATGCAATTATTTTCCATCATTTACAATACAGTAGTTTCAATGATACTCCAAACAGAAAAGCAAAGTAAAAAATCAAAACCCCCACTTCTATTTCATGTAATTAGACTTATACAGAAATTAGAAGGTTAGGTACCAACTAGTTAATCACCTAATTTCACAGCTATCTGAAGTGGCAATTGTAATACAGCAGCTTATCTATGATACATTCAAGATACATGATATAATTTATTACTTGCCCATAAGCTAAAACACAGCCTGCTTAATACCTTTCCTTAAATTCCACCTCTATACTACAGTATACTTGAGGTCCATGCAAAAAAGTAGCTACTTTTTATATAGAAAATGGATGATTAAGTCTTTGACATTAATTCTTTTTTAAATGTTTCTTAGAGTTCACCAGTAAAACAGTTTGTTTCTAGATTTTTCTTTGTTGGGAAGTTTTTGATTCATGTTTCAGTTTCCATGCTCATTATTGTCTGTCCAAGTTTCTCCCATCTTCATTATTCATTCATAGTAGGTTGCATGTTTTTACCAATTTATTCATATCTTGTAGGTGATCCAATTTGTTGGAATATAATTGTTTATAATTGTCTCTTATGACACTTTATATTTCTGTGGTGTCAGTTGTAATTTTTCCTCTTTCATTTTTCATTTTATTCTTTTGATTTTTTTCCCCCACAGTCTAGGTAAAAGTTTGCCAATTTCATCTGTCTTTTCAAAAAAACAACTCTTCATTTTGTTGGTCTATTCTATTGTCTTTCTGCCTCTATTTATTTATTTTGGTCTGATCTTTCTACTTCTGTACTTCTACGAACTATGAGCTTACTTTATCATTTTTTTTTCCTGCTTCTTGGAAGTGTAAATTTAGGTTATTTGAGAGCATTCCTTTTTCTTAAGATAAACATTTACTGCTATACATTTTCCTTTTAAAACTGCTTTTGCTGGATCCCATAAGGCTTGGTTTATTGTATTTCCATTTTTGTTTATCTCAAGATATTTTTAGTAGTCCTTTTTATTTCTTTTTTGATCCAATGGTTACTCAAGAATGTGATGTTTAATTTCTACATATTTGTGAATGTTCCCATTTTCCTTCTGATATGGATTTCTAATTTTATAGCATTTGGTTAGAAATGATACTCGGTATAATTTCTTTCTTCTTGAATTTGTTGAGACTCGTTATGGCGCCTCACCTATGATCTATCCTGGAGAGTGAGCCCTGTGCTGTGGAGAAGAATCTGTATTCCATTGGATACAGTGTCCTAGGTACATCTTTTACATGCATTAGATCTCGAGTGTTGTTTCAGTCCATTGTTTCCTTAACCATTCATTGTCTGGATCATCTGTCCTTTGTTGAGAGGGGGTGTTAAAGCCCCCTACTATCATCACATTGTTATTTATTCCTCCATTTAGTTCTATTAGTTTTTGCTTTATATATTCAGGTGCTCCAGGGTTGGGTGCATAGATATTTACAGTTGTTTTATCTTCTTGATGAATTGACTCCTTTATCATTATGAAAGATTGCCTTTGTCTTTTGTGGACATTTTTAGCTTAAAATCTGTTTTGTTTGCTATAAGTATAGTTACTCTTGCTTTTTTGGTTATCATTATCTTTTTCTCTCCCCTCTTTTAGTCAGTGTATGCTTCTAAAGCTAAAATGAGTCTCTAATCGGTAACCCATCGTTAGATTTTTTTGTTTTTAACCCAGTCAGCCATTCTGTTTTTTTTTTTTAATTGGAAATTGGAACCATTTTCATCTAAAGTAATTTTATTTATAGCTAAGGTCTTACTATTGCCATTTTGGTCATTGTTTTCTGACTATGGGTTTTTTTCCCCTTTTTCCCCCTGTGGTCTTCTTTTGTGGTCTGATGAATTTTTTGTGTTGATATAGTTGAATTCCTTTATCATAATTTTTTTGTGTGTATCTACTGCCTGTTTTTCCTTTACAGTTGCTGTAGGCTTAACATCCTACTAACCTGAGAACAACTTTACTTCAATGGCATCCAGAAACTCTAACGTTGGCATCTCCATGCCTCACAGTTTAGATTCCTGATGTTACAGTTTACATTCTTTTTATTGTGCATCCAATGTCAAATTTTTGTAGTTATTATTACTTTTATTGTGTTTGTTTTGTAATTTTAATTAAACTAGTGTTGAGAGTGATTTATGCGCCATGATTACAATAGGAGGCAGTCCGGCTTTGACTGTATATTCACCTTGGCCAGTGAGTCAAGTCACTGCTGTAGATTTCATCACCAGAGGCTGCATATATACCGGTTCTGAGTTTTATTTCTGCAGTTTCATCCCATATTCGGGAAATTATATAGCATGGTATTATGTAATGCTAAGTAATTTATAACAAGTGAGAGGAACAAGTAACTGCGTGCCAACAGTCTGAGGAAGGGCAGGATTCATGTTTGGTTAAGGGTCGGATGAAGAGAAGACAAGGCAGCGTGCCCGGTTACATCCCAGAGAGCAGCAGGGGCACACAGCATGGAACGGGGGCTCAAATGAGGATCCTGACCCAGCAGGTGTGAGCTGAAAACTTCTCGATCTTTATTTTTAGGCGGCTCTCTGGGAGGTTCTGAAAGGTAGTCTGGGGAAGGGGCGAGCTGGAGACTTGAATCTCAAGAAGCATCTACCTTCAGAAAACAGAAGCTGGAAATGGACCCTGAACAAGCAGGTCGTTCACTGAATCTGGACGGTGTTTAAGTGCCGTCATCATCATCACCCATGTGGAGAAGCGGATTTTAAGGCCAGGGAGTTTCTCAGGTTGCGCTGGATGGAAAGGAGCTGAGCTGGAAGTCACATGTCAGCCAGTATGCTGCGAAGCGAGCCTTTTACCCACTTGGCGCTGCGCCCCTGGAGAGTTGAGGGGAAGCCATGCGGGGGGCTGTGGGCGGAAGCATTGAACCAGAGCCAGAAAGCCCAGGGCAGGCTCTGGGGAAAGCGAGGCTGGTCCAGCACTGCTCACAAGGTGATGGAGACGGTTCCATCTCACTGGAGATTCCAGATCCGTTGGTTGCTTCCTGGTGTTCTTTAAGGAAAGAGGGCATTTTCATGGGCGACACAGGAGGGCAGATAAGTGGGGTTATGGTTTGAAAGAATTAGCTCCTGTCTCTGATCCTGCAGAGGGGGGTAAGCGGATAGAGGCACGTTCGTCAGCCTGCCACGAAATCTCCCTGATTAGTGTCCTCATTCCAGCTTGCCAGCCAGTCCCGGACAATCTCAGGGCAAATTGCAGGAGGATTACCCCTTTCCCAAGGTCTCCTCCCTAACCGTACGTCTGGAGTACCTTGCTTCTATGTTAAGAGTAAAAGAAAATGCTACCTAATTATTTGCTTGGTCCCTGGGTTCACAGATACTAATTTGAACCCCAAACCTGCCTCTGTGCTTTGAGCTAAATGCCAACAGTGGGAGACCATCGGTGGTAGAATTTTCGTTGCTTTGAAGGAAATGGTCAGGGGAGGGTGTCCTCATATTTGGGTCTGGAAAAGGCAACTGGCGGAGGGACGCAGGGTCACGACTCGTGCATATTCGCATCGTCAGCAGCTCCCTCCGTGGACTCCCCCAACCACGCCCTCTCTCCCTGAGCACTCGGAACGGGTAGGGGACCCTCTCGAGGTGCAGGGGGGTGGAGACCTCGGCCTGGGCACACAGGCTCCGCTTGCCGCTCACTGAGCTTCGTCCAAACCGGGAGGAAGCACCGATATGGTCTCCTTGCTCCCGGCCTGGCGCACGGTCCACTCGTCGCCTGCAGGGGTTCTGCTCCTCCAGCCCCTTCACGCTGGCCACCAGGTGGTGGGCCCATGGTGGGCGTCCGCACCTCTGGGGTGTTCAGCAGAGCCTGGTGAGCCGCGGCTGCCCCACTCTGCCCCTCCCTTGGGGCACGCTGTCCAGCTATCACCCATCACCTCAAAAGAATTCATTAAATATGTATAATATATATTGAGAAATATAAATTATTTATTTATTTATTTTGAGAGAGAGGGAGAGAGCAGAGGAGGGGCAGAGAGAGGGAGAGAGAATCCTAAGCAGGCTTCACGCTGTCAGTGCAGAGACTGACCCAGAGCTCAAGTTCATGAACTGTGAGGC
>NC_043709.1:135543967-135567318 GCF_006229205.1 Suricata suricatta | reverse complement strand
AGATGCCCTGAGAATACACATGATGTTTTAAAACATGACTGTTCTTAGACACTTCTCCAAAGAGGACATCCAGACGGCCTACAGGCACGCGAAACGATGCTCAACATCACTCATCATCAGGGAAATACAAATCAAAACCACACTGAGATACCACCTCACGCCAGTCAGAGTGGCTAAAATGAACAAATCAAGAGACTATAGATGCTGGCGAGGGTGTGGAGAGACGGGCACCCTCCTACACTGTTGGTGGGAATGTAAACTGGTGCAGCCGCTCTGGAAAACAGGGTGGAGGTTCCTCAAAAAACTATCGATAGAACTCCCTTATGACCCACAATAGCCCTGCTAGGGATTTACCCAAGGGATACAGAAGTGCTGATGCATAGGGGCACATGTACCTCAATATTTAAAGCAGCACTTTCAAAAATAGCCAAATCATGGAAAGAGCCTAAATGTCCATCACCTGACGAATGGATCAAGAAGATGTGGTATATGTACACAATGGAGTACTACATGGCAATGAGAAAGAATGAAATCTGGCCAATTGTAGCAAAATGGATGGACCTTGAGGGTGTCATGCTAAGCGAAATAAGTCAGGCAGAGAAGGACAGATACCATATGTTTGCACTCACAGATCTAACAGGAAAACAGGAGAAACCTAATGGAGGACCAGGGGGAGGGGAAGAGGGAAAGAGAGTTGGGGAGAGAGAGGGACGCAGAACTTGAGTGACTATTGAATACTGAAAATGAACTGAGAGTTGAAGGGAAAGGGGGAGGCGGGAAGAGAGTGGTGGTGATGGAGGAGGGCACTTATGGGGAAGAGCACTGGGCGTTGTATGGAAACCAATTTGACAATAAACTATTTAAAAATAAAAAATAAAAATAAAAATAAAACATGACTGTTCTCTAAACCTAAATTATTTTAGGTTGTCTTAAAGTTTGAACATAAGAACGCCGTGAAGGAAAGTTTACAACAGCAAGTAAAATTTTGAAACATGTAGTCGGATATGTCGTTTTTGGGGATTTGCCCATGGGTGGGAATGTAAAGCAGGCATGGTGGGAAGGTAGGGAGCCGGCCCAGACAGCGCTAGGAGAGCGTGTTTACAAATAATGCAACGGGACGTGCACCTTTCCTGCGCGCATGACCAGCGGTCCTCAGGAGCTCTCTCTGCTTGCTCGTTTGCAGACAAAACTACTATTAATAGATCATCACACAGAAGAAACAAAAAGAAATCCATTTTTTACCAGAGTACCATTTAATTCAGTACTTTTGCAGTTTGAATTTCCATAACCAAAATCAAGTAGAAAACTCAGCATTTAAATTTTCTGGGTAAATTGCTTCTGTTTTACAGAAGCTTTTTATTTACAGAGTGATAGACGGGCGGTATTTGGTCCATCACTTACGCAGGTGGAAGGAGGTGTCAGGGAGAAGCAGGTGCAGTGATGCAGTGCACACGCGGGGCTGAGCAGAAGGAGCGTACGTCTTCCTGGACTCAACCACCTGGCTCAGGAGCTCCCAGCAGCTCTGGAGGGAAATATTCAAAGCTATTTTTCATATTAATGCAGTTTCCAAATATGCTCAGTTGTGAATGGATGAGCCTTTACTATGAAGGAAAATAGGACACTCACCTCTCATGCATCGGATATTTCTAATGAAAGAATCTATGACAAATTAACCTAAAGCAAGTACTTTTTAGTCTCACAAAAAAACATAGCTGTGAGGTGAGGTGGGTGGTCCTCATCCATCAAGAATAGTTTCTGGGGTTGGGCGGGGCAAACAGCAGAAACTACACCTTGAGAAATGACTTAGACTTGGAACATGATGGGCTCAAATCCTAAAAACAAATGAAACACGGCATTATTCCATTTCTGAACTCTTGCTGAGGGCTCACTGTCTTAGTTACTGGTTCCGGTAACAGCTGAGCAGGACCTTCAAGGGGTGTATTTAAGATCATGAATGATTGGGGTGCCCGGGTGGTTCAGTGGGTTGTGTCCGACTTCAGCTCAGATCATGATCTCACGGTTCATGAGTTCGGGCCCTGAGTTGGGCTCTGTGTTGACAGCTCAGAGCCTGGAGTCTGGTTCCCATTCTGTGTCTCCCTCTCTCTTTGCCTCTCCCATTCATGTTCATCCACTGGCTCTCTCTCTCTCTCTCAAAAATAAATAAACATTAAAAAAAAAAGATCTTGTGTGTGAGAACTTCTGCGTCTGCCTGCTGCATAGACCACGTGACCGTGAATCCGCGGAAGCGCCCCTCTCCCGGGACCTGCAGGTGCGGCGGCAGGAAGGGCCCCCGCAGTTCCTTTGGCCTCCGCTTCAGAGGAATGAAGCATTTCACGCATTCCCAAACTTTAGAGTATATGCTAAGAACAATCAAAGGTAAAGAAAAGTAATATTTAAGATTTCCTCTATTTCATGAAATTTACCTTCCTGTTTTTTTTATTCCTTAGTGAGTCATTTTACTGGAGGAATGACATTTTGCACTAGAGAAGTACCCCCGCCCCCCGACCTTACAGGGTCCTAATGCTTCTGTATGTGCGGCGCGGGGTGACGGGCCGTGGGCTCGGTGGACTGCCTGCCGTGGGCCCGTCCCACACCCTGCAGGGCGTTTCCGCCTCTGGCTTCCGGCCTCAGATACCACGAGCATCGCTGAGCACGTGCAACAAAGACAAAACGAAACGAAGCCAGGTCCGTCCCACACGTCCAGTGGTCACTGGGTGGAGAGCCGGTCAGGTGTCTCCCGGTGAAGGACGTCTCTCTGCTGACACGCCCTCGAGTGAACAACAACACAGACGTCCTCATGAGTTTCATCCTTTCTTTCCGCAAAGCCGGAGAGCCTCTCCTGCCTTGGGGTCTCCGTCCGCGCCCTCGGTCGTGGTCGCGGTGGGCAGTGCACACCCACCTGTATGTGGCTCCTGTAGGTTCAGCGTCAGTCGGCCGCACCCCAGATTTTATCAGGGTCCTGGGCATCTACTCTGTTCTTTATATTGCGTTCTGACTGTCCCTCCATATAAATTAGTTTCTTCCCTTCCAGTCTTCCTTTCCCCCTTGCCTTCCCCAGCGTTGCGGGCGGTGTGGAGTGTGGTGCCCGCATGGACGTGACAAGACAGATGTTAGACAGACAGAGACCCGGGCGAGTGCCTTTGCCCTGGGTCCAGCTGATGTCACAGTTCCAGGTACAGGGAACCAAGGGTCAAAGCAAATGGAAGAAAAAGAAAATTAGTTTGTTCTGGAATCTAAATTTGGGCCAAACGTGGTGCCTGGTTGGCTCATTTGGTTCAGCTACCGACTCCTGAGTTCAGGTCATGATCTAGGGTCGTGAGATGGAGACGTGAGTCGGGCTCCATCCTGAGTGTGGAGCCTGCTTGTGAGTCTCTGTCTCTCCTTCTGACCCCTTCCCTCTCCCGCACTCTCCAAATAGATAAACTTAAAAAAATAAAAAATCAATAAAAAAAATGGGGCCAGTGGGTGCAGATTATTGATTTATGCCATATAATCATATTATATTTAATATACTTACATAAGTCCATATTATATGCTGTAATGTGATATCTTAAATAAACTTGTTATATTTTATTGTATTATGTACTTTTCTCTTGGCCTGTGTTTTTCTTGTATGAGCATATATTTACACTATATTCTGTACTTTTTAGTGACCCTCAGTTTTCTCCATAAAATCTCATATTACTGACCATACGAGAACGTTTCACAAACCCTCAGCTGGTGCCCGTTACGCTTAGACCATGTGTCCTCCTTCCTGACCTTCTGTTCTCTGTGCTCCGACACTGGTCACCCTCAGGGGCATCCCTGTGGAGTCCAGTCTCACAGTCATGGACTACTCGCCGTTCACTGGATCTCTCAGTGTGTTGGTTCTCGCCCCTCAAACAGGGTGGTCACAGCACCCACTTCAGGTGGTTTGTACGGAGGAAGGCGGTTGTGCCTGTGAGTCACCTGGACCCACGCCTTGCGTGTGCTTGGTGACCGACTCACCTGGGCGGTTATTTTTGGTGACCTTGATTATCTTTGAGTGCCCGTGGGGGCCGAACCAGCACTTTCCCGAGAGGAGTCCTTTGTCAGCTTGCCACAAGAGTGTCTCTCTCTCGTCCTTCCTCCCTGGGTCTGAGTCCCTGTCCCCTGCTGCACTCACCCAAGCTTTCCCTGGAGACAGCTCGCTTCCTCTGGGCACGGCCTCACCTGGTGCCTTCTGCCATCACTAATTTGTCTCCTTTCCACTCTGACAGTGCGTAGACGAGCGCCCTGCACAATTTAGCGCTCAATTACATGCTGTCTTACGCTCACATTTGTGTCCTGCGTTATGATCATCCTCCTAAATACATTGTTAACTCCTTGAGGAGATCATATTGTAAGCTATTAAAACTGTCACAAAGCTTAGCTCAACTTTGGGTTCAGAGTAAGCCTCTGGAGAAATTCCGAGGATTCTTCTCTTCGCCCAGTGTAGACGGAGCATGTCCTGAAGGTGATACGCTTTTCAAGTCGCAGCTTAGCAGACTAGCTGGTCCACAGGGATGCTTACATGCAAATTTCATCAAAGGAAAAGTTTGCTGCAATAAATACAAAGGATGTATTCTCACAAGCAGGAGACAGGATACTGGGGGTGAACTGGGCGAAGCTGCTCAGTTCTCTCGGAGGCTCCTCTTGGATGGTGGGTGAGGGCCCGGCCCCGGCTCCAGGTGAGGTCTGGCCGGGTCTGCGAGCCAGAGGCCCTGACCTCCCACCTCACGTGGCCGGAGTTCATGTTGTCTGGATCTGCCCGAAGCATCATCTCTTGCTGGTGCGCCTTGAGGACTTGCCTTCTGTACAGTGATGACCAAGCCACGCAGCGGAGCCATGAGGACTGCCGGGGGGCTCCGTCGGCTGAGCCTCCAACTTCGGCTCACGTCATGATCTCACGTTTCCTGAGTTTGAGCCCCACGTTGGGCTCTGTGCTGACAGCTTGGAGCCTGCTCGGATCCTCTGTCCTCCTCTCTGCACTCCCCCCCGCCCCCGGCTCGTGCTCTCTCTCTCAAAAATAAAAACACTTTACAAAAAAGTGCTCAGGAGGATGTGAGCAGCAGATCTGGTTGAACCCCTCCTGAGTGCCTGAAAGGGAAATGTGTTTTGGGGTAACGTGCGTGTGCAGTGGTGCAGAATAGCGAACTCAGGACACATCGAGTTTTCCCTGTGGAAAGCAGAAATGTGGGCAAGAGAGGAGTGTTGTGACGATATCAAGTGTCAAGTAAAATACTACGCATGCCGAGGTCTAGTTCTAAGTGATGGTTTACATATGCACTTGATTGATGTAATCCCAATTCAATGTTTAAATATGCAAATTAATTTTCATCCTTAGTGCCTGGTGCTTACTTATGCCCGGGACACTATGGAAGGCACCAGAAACTGTTTTAGGACAAAAGTCGTATGTAGAATGTGAGCTGATCCTTAGTATATGAAGTGATCTTTAGAATTCCAGGTCTTATTTTTAGGGCTAATTACAAAACACGTAATTATTACAGGTTTGAGTCGAGAAGTGAGAAAAAACGTGGAGAAAAGTTTGAGTAGAGAAGGTTAGTTTGTTCATCTGTAAAATTCAATACTGAATCAATTATTAATTGGACGATGGATTCAAAGGAGAGATAATGGAGTTACACAAAGGTTAACATATTATTAGCTGAATTTTATCTGTGCAGTTTTAACTAGATTATGTGCAGTCAGATATACATATATTTCTCACTTAACACAGAAATATTTGAATCTCTAAGTTTTTTAAAAAATTTGGAAATATAGTACTTAAATATATAGCTTTTTTCCCCCCAGATGGTATTTGTATCCATAAAAGTTCCCTTTAACTCTATATATTTAGTTTTTAGTATATTTAGTGTTCAGGATTCTAAACCAAAGTAGTTGAAACTACTTTAAAATTTTAAGAGTGTACGGAAATGACTTGGAATGTACTCGACACATCACTTTTTACTACAAATATCACCTGTGGGAGTCTGACTTACCATGATCAGCTGCAACCTCACAGAGATAATTTACAATGGTTATTAGGGCTTCAGGCTGTGATGATTAATACAAAATTTAATACAGTCCAGCTCTGGCAGGGAGTCTCTGCGGGCTGGCTTCATTACAGCCACTAAGACAGAGGGTTCACGGTGCTGCCCGTGGAAGACCTGGCCAGAAGGAGAAGCCATACTTGCAATTTTTTTTAATATTTGCAATTAATTTATGGCACTTGGTCTTATATTTTACTGATATTTATGGCAAAAAGAATATGCATACAGACCGCAGGTATTTGGCACACAGGGGTAAGAGGGAGGAGTAAGAGGGGCTGTGAATGGTTTCAGCTTGGTCCTTTCTCCTCCAAACACACCTGAAATTCTGCACGCCTGTTACTAGTCCCGAGTTACGCTCTTAGCCATTCCGGGGACTTAGTAATCGGCACCAAAATATGGTGCCTTAGACTGGATAGCATCTGCTTGTATGCACGCATCTGCATTTTGGTGTTTGTCTCCAAAAACTTTGAGTCAAACTTTGAGTCTCAGCGAATTGGAAATCACAACGATGTTTCTGTCCCACTAGGTCCACAGCGTGACATCTTCCTTCCTCGATGTGGCTGGCGTTCTGTGCCTGAGCTGCCTCTCTCTGACCCGAAGTATTTTTTTCCTGGTCTGTTGCCGCGGGGTTGGAGCGCTGCCCTCCTGCCTGTGCGTCGTCTGCATGTTAGATGATGTTTCATTCTTTGTTACTATCTTAGCACTTTCCGGTTGGAGTCAGACTTCCAGTGACTTTCCTAGACGTGGGCACACTATGGATTTTTCTAGCACTGTCTGAGCAGCAACATTAAGCGTCCTTAGTGGAAGCTGCTGATCAATATTTTACTCATTGACCATTTCCCGTCTTTTGTGAGACCCGGCACTCAACAGCAGCTCTGACAGGGGCCAGCTGAAGGGCAGGGACGTTTTTCTTGTTCTTTCGGGGGAGGGACTCTGTTGCTCCAACCCTGAGGCACCGAACGTCCTCTAAGCAACGAGAGTGCGTCTCATCATCTTCAGAGTAGATCCGTGGAATACTGGAATATGCACCTGTCCTGAGGTACGTCTGCTACACACCAGGTTAACGTCAAGCCTTTCCCCGGCCACTGCAGGACTTGCCAGAAACCTCAGCGCATTGCCGATTGCCAAGAAGAGAATTTAGTATGAAGAATTTCCGTAAATCTGTTGACCAAGGATTCTTCTCCAGAGATCTCTAAGGCTAGGGTAAGAGCGTTGCAACATAAAGGGAGTGCTGTGGGTTTTTCTAAACCGTTTACGGCTGTTGTTAAAAAGCTACACGGGTTGTCTATATTTACACCTCTATTGGACGTTCCAGAGATATTTTGTATGGGTTAAAGACTTCGGCTACCCGATTTTAAGGCAAACATAAAGATTACAGAGTATCAGTGGAGATCTATTTTCTCTAAGTCATCACTTTTTACTTGCTCGAATATATGACATTGATCTCAAGGTTCTAACTATACAGCGTGGCGTAAACAGGCAGGGACTTTTACAAAAATACTCATTTGCTGGGCCCTTAACATACTGTATAGAATACAAATCTTAAAATCTTGGCAATAGAACAAAACATTTGTTGCTTCACATGTATTAAAATTTTTTTTGAAAATTTTGAGATGGTTTCTGTTTTCAGTCTGGGAAGGGGAAATTCTTCTATCCAGAACTGTATTGTAGAAAAATTACCAGGTGGGTGCTGTTATCCGTTGGGGTATCAGACCTGCAAATACAAGAGAGGCCAGAAAATGTGTGCACTTCAAGTCCTAATATTCGGGCTCAATTTTATTTGATACTCGTTCATGGACTCATCACATTAATACAGCTCACTATATGTAACTTGTGGATAAATTTTTTAAAAATTCACTGTTGCTAGCTTCATGTAGAATTAGAGAGAAAAAAAAGTGTATTTTGGAAACAAATAGGAGGTTTTTCAAGAAATGTGGTGTCTGCTGATTGGGGCGCATGCATTCTTGATTAACATAAGACGTTGACATATCTGAATGTGAGAGTCGAGTCGTGGGTATATTTCTGGGATACGGTCTTTCAAATCCAAGCTCCTTGCGCCGTTGCCAGGCTGTGTTTGGAGACACTGGCTGAAGATTTTATTTTAGTTTCTGGAGATGTGGGGAAGCGAGACCTAGGAATCACTGGGAGAAAAGCATTCAGTCTCGTGCAGGTGCAGGTTGGGAGGTGGGTGTGTCCTTTTCTGTGACACGTCCCTGGTGATGATTTCTACTGTACAGCCATTTAAAAAATGTTTTTTCAAACCGATCAAGCAATTATTTTAACTTTCTGCCAAAACATGGAGTCTTTTGGACACGATTGTATTTACAGACATCATGTCTGTGAAACTCATTCTTCAGGCTGGCTTCCTAGAATCCCTCTGTGGGAACAAATGTGTGCCGGCCTGCTCGGAGGGTCGTGAGCAGCCTTGAATATAATTAAAATTGCTTTCCTATGAAAATACTGTTTTGCTTTTACTTTAATTCAATAATCCCTCTACAGACTTTCAAAAAGGTCCATTTTATTGACATTTTTTATTGCTGTTCCTAATATTTATGAGGCCCAAGGCCAGAGCACAGATCAGGACCCACCTAGGACGCATCTAACTGCCTTAATGAGCTAGCAACTGTTATTTGAAATTTGTTGGAACTTCTTACCTACCATGTGACACATCAAGTCAGCGCTAACGAAGGACTT
Source organism: Suricata suricatta (assembly GCF_006229205.1). Lineage (NCBI taxonomy): Eukaryota > Metazoa > Chordata > Mammalia > Carnivora > Herpestidae > Suricata > Suricata suricatta. The sequence continues at coordinate 135,558,577 of NC_043709.1, read as the reverse complement.
TGGAGTGCGTCTTTGCTTATGACCATCAGTTATTTTATCTGCACACACCCCTGGCTCACAGACGGGCATGTACATGCACACGCAAACATAATGCTTGCCGTCAAACACGCCCTTGCACATATGTGAACACTCACCTGCCCACTGAAGCTGGTCTCCTTCCGCTGTACGCTGTCACCCCGCCCTTCCCCCCCCCTTCCCCCGCCCCCCCCCCGTGGAGCAGGGCCCTGCAGGCTGGGGAGGGAGCCCATTGTCGCGGGGATCATGCCTCTGCATCTCCCTCGTGCTCTGGGAACGACCTTTCTGGTCAGGTTACATTCCTCCACGCATAGCGCTGTCCTTGACAGGAAGTTGATGTGGGTCGTGCACGTTGAAGAACCACTCGTGAGCCAGTTGTTTTTACAACGGAGACCAGCAATCTGGAGGTTTCTGTTGTACGGCCATTCCTCTAGAGGGCAGGTGCACAGGGGTGTCTTGCGTAGTTTGAGGAGCTAAGAGAGACTTCTGAGACGTGAGCCTGAGTCAGATTTGGAAGACAACCAACGAGGAGATACAGACACAGAGCGTCAGAAGGGCTGGGGCCAAGGCCCATCCCAGGAGGCTGGTCAGAGAGATCCTGGACTGTGCAGGTGAGCACGAGGGGGGTGCAGAGAAACGCAGGATAGCGGGAGGGGAGGTCATGATGCTAAGAGAGAAGCTGGGAATCCTAAGTGGGGACAGTCCTTGAAACCCATATCTCCAAACAGAATTCACCTTAGGTGTTAGTGATATGCAGGGGAATGAGACAAGAGCATTTACATTAAAAAACAAAACAAAACAAAACAAAACAAAACAAAATTCCCAGGCGCATTTAACAGCACTACAACACCATAGTCACCCAAACCCAGACTGGTAAATTCTGCAGGACAATATTGTTCTTTTCATTAATAAATTTACAAAGAAAAAATAAAATACAAGAGCGTTTGATGGAAGAGGAACTTATACATGAGAAGATGCCCAAGAAATACAAGTGATTTCAGTGTGTGACTCTCCCTTGGCCACTCGTAACAATGAGCAGAAGATAAAACGTTCTACGATCACGGGGGACATTTGAACATCGATAAAATATTTGATCCTATTGAGCGGGTATCACTCAAGTTCAGGTGTGTACGTGGAGTTAAGGTCACGTCTTTGGGGAGAGTGCCTGCCCGCGAGGCGGGCTCACTGCGTGTTTGCACACGGCAGGACGGGGTGTGCACACTTGGCCCTGTGATGTGTGAGAGTCGACAATGGGACGACATTGGCTGTGAGCAGATGGTGCCAGAGCTGCATGATAGCTCTGAGCCAGCCGCCGCACCTGTCTTCCACATTCACCTGCTTGCAGGTTCCCCTAATAAAATGTTGTTTAGAGAATTGCAAACGGGGTATACGGTGGGTGTGGATCGTGGCGTGCAGGGCGGGAGGTGGGGCGGTTGCCAAGACGCATGCGTGGTGCAGCCCCCCCGCCCCCCGGGGTCTCCCTGCATGCTCCCCGTTTTCCGTCTCACAGACGAGCCCCAAATGCCCACGCTGACGGTCAGTGTACTGTCTTCCCTAGATGTTTCACCTGTTGTGCAGACAAGGAAGTAGCACAAAGTATTCATCAGGTCCACATTTTTAATAATATCTTTTATATCAAATGCATGCAGGTATGATAAAAACTTCCTCCCGCCTCAGGCCCGCACAGTATGCCGTTGTGTGGCTAAAACACAGTAGATGCATTTTGTCCCGTGGATGTACAAGCAGGGTGCTGCCGGCATTGGAAATGACGGGGCAGCGGTGAGCACGTGTCATCTCCCATGTGGGGGAGACAGTCCAGCTCCATGACGCGCGTCTGTAGCTTTGAGCCACAAACACGTTATCCTCTGTTGAGACTATCGCCTCAAACTCCTATCCACACAAGGAGTTGTCCTGCTTCCCCAAGCCAACGAAAATGGCATCTTGGTGTAGTTTCAATTTTCTTTTCTTATGGAATCTTATCAAAAGTGTAAGAGCCATTTCCATTTCTATTCCTTGAACTCGTGCTGTCTTAGCTTTTTTCTTTTTTATTGTTGTTGGACTTTTCTCCAAACAATTTAGAGGACTTTCGGCATAGTATAAATTAGCTCTGGTCAATAACACGCATTGCGTATGGCGTTGTTGGGGCTGTCATTTGCCTTTTGCCTTTGCTTGTTTTGGCTTTTTTCTTATATGGAAACTTTGGGTCTTAAATGGTTGGATTGATCAGTATCCTTTCTTGCCTTCTGGGTATGTCGCCAGTCTTAAAAAGTCTTTTCCATCTTTAGATTATTTTTAAAATCTCAAGTATCTACCCAGTGTTATTTTTACAGTTTTGTATTTATAGGACTCCTCTCTTCCATGTGGAATTAATGTGACATCCGGTAGGAAGTGGTTTCTGCACTGCACGGAGTGGAACAGCCACTCGGTGCCCCCAGGACCCAACGGGGCCATGAGATGGAGTGTCCTGAAGGGTGGGAGGCAGACGTGACCCCTCAACCACCCACCTGACTCCCACATTGACCGCATGATCCTGACCTGCCTGTCGGCCATGGGTGTATCCTTCCCAGGCAATGCAGTGAGGACAGGCTGGGTCCCTGAGTGACTCTGTGGAGCAGAGCACCCTCATGTTTCTCTGTGTTGTCTACACCCCGAGATTTTGATGCTATGATAGCGACCTTACCTCGGGACACCCCAATGTATATGTATTTCCGGTACCCCAGCTCACACGGTTCTGTGTCACGGGAGGACATTTCTCCACCGTGATTGCAGGTGGGGTGGTAGGACTCAGGGGTATAAACATGCCTGCAGCTGCCACTTCCTGTCTTCTGGGCTCCCTCACAGCTCACACAGCTGCACGCATGTTTACTGCCCCCCCGTGCCCCTTAGACAGAGTGTAGCTGTCATAGGTTTACATGATCCAGCACCGTATTTTGACAGAGTCTAATGAGTAGAACCCAAAAAACAAAGCAGTGGTGAGTTCCTTCTGGTCCATGAAATGCAGAGAGCTATTTTCGGAGGACCTGGCTTTTTCCCTCGGCCAGAAGTGGGGGAGCTCCACGGCCTGCCCTCCCCTCCCGAGGATGGCGTCTGGCAGGTTGAAGACCGAGGGCACCACGTCGGCATCTCGGCCCAGGTGTCCTCGAGGTGGGGGCTGTGACACACAAGGGTCAGGCCCCACTCTGCAGTGACCCAGCCTGATGCGCTTCTCCGCCCGGTGACTGGGTCCCGACCTTCCCTGACGCAGCTTCTCAGGAACGTCCCCACTCGGCCCGCGACTATCCTGCCCTGGAACTGCCGAGCACCCCAAGTCTGCAGAGGGCCAGCGCGGCTACCGCGGGCAAACCCGAGCCCCGCCGAGACCCTGCCTCCAGGGTGACTCCCCGAGACCCCAGTGTCCTGCTTACCCCTTAGCCTCTGACACCGGCCGGAGACACATTTGTCCCCCAACACATTTTCGTAAATCTGAGCCTCAAAGGAAAGAGTCCGGGTCCTATCCTGTCTCACCCTCTCCTCCCCGCGGACAGCAGTGCCGCCTGCAACTTTCCGTTGTGATGGAAACGTCTCGGGCTCATGCTTCTGGCTACATCGTCCCGCGGCTCCTGAGCCCTTGACGTGCGGCTGGTGTGGCACAGCAGCTGTTTTCTGTTCCTTTAATGTGATCTGTGCCCAGGACAGGCCACTACCCACCGCCACTTACAGGCTCGTGCCCGTGCCAGCGGGTGGTGTGGCCCGGAATGACAGCCCTGCCCCTTAATAGATGAGGACGCAGACGCAGGGATGGGTCCCCGCCTTGCTCCGCCGGAGCCCTGGGCCCCCACGCCTGGGTCCAGAGCCGGCCTCTCCCCTGCGCGCAGGCTGACCGTGCTTGTGAACGCTCCGTACTCTCTGAATCCAGCCGGACCCTTACACCGTTGCTGCGAACACTTTCCCACGGATTTTAATTGCAGGCGAGACTGCATGAGGCCCTGTTTCTTCTGCCTTTAATCAAAAGCAATCAATACTGAATTTGTAAAACGCTGTGAAAATTTTTAGTACAGGACGGCCGCCACCTGGTGAAAAGTAAGGAGCAGGTGGCCTGTTTCAGTGCCTGAAAGAGAAATAAAACCAAACCAGGAAACAATAACAACACAGAGCAAACCCACACGCTCGCTTGACAGGTCCGTCCCAACGTGGGAGTCCTGGCGTCTGCTCACAGGTCGGGGACACTCTGTGTGACAAGACGGGAAAGCAGTGGTCTGCGGCCGTGCGGCGACCACACCAGGCACCCCGTCTCCGGCAGCCAGCAGAACGGACCAGGCGTCAGGGGCACCATCCGGCTCTCTGTCGATCTCAGTGGGACTGTTTCCAGCAGCGTGACCTTCATGATACGAGAGACCTTTATTTCCTCCTCATACGGCAGTTTCTCGTCTGTGGTTATTTCAGTGAGAACTTTCTCAAAGATAAAAAAAAATGTTAATAGGAGTGAAATGTGTTTCACATAGTATCTTTCCTTCCTCGCCTCTAAGGGAACCGCACATGATTGCTAACTCAGCGTTGCGCCCACTCTCGTCACCCAGACGCCTAGGATTTAGAGGCATCATCAGAAATCAGTGTCCCGAGAAGCAGACCCTGGGCCATGGATTCGTGTGCAGAAGTTTGAGGGGCCCCCATGGGGGTGCAGGGGCCTTGTGCCAGACCCGCCTGAGCAAACCCAGGGCGGCCCTGGGGAGCCTGGTGGCTGGGCGGGCTGGCTCTCTGCCGCGGAGGGGGACCTGCAGACGGGCTGGCCCAGAGCTGTGTCCACGTCATTTCCACAAGCAGGGGAAGGGGCAGAACTGGAACGTTCCAGACATCAGTGAGCATCATGCTCAGCCACTCAGCTTGAAAAGCAGGATCTATTAAAATGATGCTCGTTCAGATGAAGAGTAAGGGAACCAAAGCTTATTACAGGGTCGAAACACGGAACTGTGAGAACACAACCTCACATAATCTGTTCTGATCACATGACTTTAAAATCTTGACGATTCAAATCAGAGAGAGAGTAGCGAGGATCCTGACTTCAGCACGACATGGAAGATGTTCCTCGTCACCAAACAGGAAGCGACCGCTGGCGGTGGTGGCTGTGCTTGGATGCAGACCGCTGACAGGGGCACCGTCTTCCCTGGGAAGCACCCGCCGGCTTCGTGCAGGACCTGGTTCCCTCACAGGTGTGAATTCAACAAGGACGGCCATTGATGGCTCGTAGACCATCTGGCATTTTGCTTACTTTCTATCGTATCGTCTGGTTGGGTTGTGACCCAATACGATTCTCACTCCATCTGTAAGGACTTTTCCAGGTGGGGAAAGTTCAAATAAGGCTCAGTTTCTTAAAAAAGTATATCAAGTGTTCAACATGGACCCTTTACAGAAAAGAAAATCTTTAGTGAAACTGAATTTGGGCAGGACCTGTGGGCGATGTCCACACAGTCATGGAACTGGGAACCTTACCTGAGGATTGGCGTGCCCGCCTGGCTTTGAGCGTTCTTCTCCACCTTCTAGTGGCTTCCGTGCAAGGGCAGCGATGTTCTCTCAGTAGGTCTTGGTCTGTGTCCTTTCCCCAAATCAGGGTTAGGGTGCGGCTGGGGTTGAGACACCCAGCGTGGGCTCCATCACAGTGGCCATCGCTGGAGCCCATCACCCAGTCTGATGGAGGCAGGGTCCAGGACACAGACACGCTCAGAGGGATGACATGTTTATTTCAATTAAATATGCCCATAAAATTACTGATAAATTATTGGCTATTGAATGCTCAGCTATTTTTTTTTAACTTTAATGTTTATTTAATTTTGAGAAAGAGAGAGCGAGAGAGACAGAGCACAAACAGGGGAGGGTCAGAGAGAGAGGGAAACAGAATCTAAGCAGGTGTCAGGCTCTGAGCTGTCAGCACAGAGCCCGATGAGGGGCTCAAACCCGTGAACCATGAGCTCATGAGCTGAGCCAAAGTTGGACGCTCAGCTGACCGAGCCCCCCGGGGGGCCCCTGAGGGCTCGGCTAGTGAGTGATGTATACGAAAATACTCTGTACACGTGAAGTGCCCTACAATAATTAGGCACCATTTTTGCACTTATCCCTCTTCTAGTTAGAGTCAGCAGTCCTGGTGAGAGCTAACGTGTATCAGCCTCAGATTGTCCTCGGGAAAGCACGTTCCGGAATGCCTGGCCCGGGCGTCGGCCTGCGAGTCTGCGTCCTCGGTGCAGCCTTGCTCCGCGTCAGAACCTTGTGTGAGGAAGGAGGCAGAAATGGTCTCAGGCAGGGGTTGGCTTCTTCCCCCGTGGGCGTGGCCTCCCTTGGGTTGTCAAATTCCTGCTTGGCCCACGCAGTCCGCACTAGTCACTCAGGGAGGCAGCTCATGAAACCATCTGTGTGTATTAACGACTTAATAAATAAACTTAAAAGCAACTAAAGCGTCCCTCTTGTAATCATGCCTCTGTTTTTCTAACGGAAGCCTCATTTGCAGGTTTCTAATTGCAGTGAGTCGGCTTTAATTAATAGAATAAATTTTAATGTAATTAATAAGTTGGATTCTTACAGGCTCTCTCAGGTGATTATGCACTTTGAGTTTCAAAGATGCAATTTGCGTGTTATTAAAATACTCAGAAGGACCTCGGCATCCGGGGAAAGGTAACGTTTAATTTTGGCTCCCTTACGTCGTTTTGTCGTCCGGAGCAGAGTGAGTGCAGGGCGTCCCGTGGTTCAGGACGCAGTTGTGCCTCTGCAGCCCGTGAGTTTCCCACTTGGGCTTGGCGAGGGGAACCGGGGCATGCATGGGGTGAGATCATCTCTCTCCAGCTGTTTACCAAGCCCTGGACTCACCTCTCTCTTTGCAAACACATCCTCTTTCCCAAATTATCCTCCAAAGTTCTTTTAGGAGGCGTGGTCACGGCCGTGTGTTGGAGGAAGGCAAGCCTGGGCTGCTGGGATGGAAGGCCCTGCCGAGAGGTGGCCCTGAGAACAGGAGGGCGGAGCAGTTCTTGCAAGGAGCAGAGCCCATGGGTCCCGGACTCTGGGGATCTGTCTGTGGGGACTCATAGCCCAGGCTGCAAGGTGGCAGTGAATGACCTGGCTACGTCATCAGGTCCAGGACAGACAGGAATGATAAGGCAGGAGAGTTAGTTCTGGAGGGTGCGGGCACACAGAACTGCGGCAGCGAGCACAGGACGTGGTGCCCTGAATGCCCACGCTGGCGGTGCGGTCTGCATGGAGGTCAGGGAGCATGCCATGCAGCCGGGCTTTATCCCTCTGTATTTTGTGTGTGGTGAAGTGCCCAGAGCGAGTGGCAGAGAGGGGCAGTGGGAGGGAGGCTCTGAAGCAGGCTCAGCGCTGTCTGCACAGAGCCCCATGGGAGACTGGATCCTGCGACCCTGAGATCATGACCTGAGCTGAAATCAAGAGTTGGACGCTCAACCGACTGAGCCATCCAGGCCCCCAGCATTTAGAATTTTTATAATGCATAAATAATAATCACTGAGGCAACCATTTTTCAAAACAGATTTGCAGTATTCTGATTTCGTATATAACCATGTAACTTTTAAATTTTGCTAAAATGTGACCTTCAAAATAATGCAACCCTAAAACCTTTGAGACTTCACAGAGATGGGAGTATTCCCGTGGTTCATCGTGCATCATTATCGGGGAAGACAATCTCCCGTCTGTGTCTGATTGAAGGAGCCGGCAAATTCTTTAAGCAGGTTCTGCTACAAAGATCTGTGAACAATGAACATGATTTTAGCCAATTTATCCAAAAGAGTAGTACCTTTTTAGAGCATATACATCAGGCATATTTTTAGAATGATAAGATCATTTTCAAAAATCAGTGCACAGTACGAAATAGCAGCCTGCAAGTATTTCAGTCCCATTGGGTACATGAGCAGAAACTTCCAGAAAGTTTAACCATCTTCTAATCCACCAGACTAGTTCTGATCGTTTACACCTCCGTAGAGTACCAGAATTCCACTCTGTAGCTGACGATGTGAGAGATGGCATGACGGCGTCACGGGAAAGCGCCCTTCCGGGTCAGAGGAGCCCCGGAGGGTCCGAGGCCATGTCTGCTAGTGGCACAGCGTCCGGTCTCTGTGCTCTGTTAAACCCATGGTTTACACTCCAAGGAAGGGTCCCCCATGACCGGGCGTGTTTCTAGCACCTGTTCAGTCAGACACACACCTCCTCGGACCCTCCAGCCCCAACACTGGCTTCCCGGGCGTGTCCCACTGGGCCCACTGTCTTTGTAGCCGTTCACTGAGCCCCCGGAGCCAGGAGACGCAGAAGGCAGAGGACGTGTCACCCACTGTGACCCAGACACTTTGTTGTGAATGAACTACAAAATGAAATCAGGTGCCTGGGAGTTTCACAGTCACACGGGCCACCCAGGGTACATGAAACACAGGCTTTCTTACAAACTCATGGTGAGTGTCAGGCCATGGTCTGTGCTCTGCACGGCCCTGCTCAGGGACTCCTGACTCCATGTCCACGTTCCTTCCCTTTTATCCTGTGGGCACGTGGTAGGAGGTCGCTGTCTGCACTGCAGGGTGTGCTTTCCTACGCTCCCTCCCTCCGGGGGCCAGCCAGCAATCTCGAACCCATGCGGACAGCAGGCAGGTCTGTGCCCTGCCTTCGCCGGCACCCAGGTGAGGACCCAGGGCAGCCCGGAGGCTCAAGAGTGTCCACACCCAGGCTCGACACATGCACACTCTTACGGGAGGCAGGGGTTTGCACTGCTTATGTGTACACCCTCCTCCAGGTTGAGGAGAGAGACACACGGTCCAGCTGTGTGTCCTCAGCCAGTCAGTGAGCCTGCCATCCTCCTCTAAGGACAGACCCACGAATGAAACGTGAATTCAGGCCCGCTACAGTGGAATGTTTCCTTGTGGGATCAGCAAGCACTCATGCATCACTGAAGCCGAATGTCCATCCGCATGGACGAAATTAGATGAGTAGAAAAGTAAAAAAAAAATCAACAGGTTAAGTTTTTAGCTGTGAGGAATTAACTTATTTTCTACACTAAGTGGTATACTTGGGAAGCGTTCTCTGCTGGCGGATATCCACCACAGTCTGAGTCCCCGTAAGGGTCCAGGATTACGGTGATCACAGGCGGCAGACGTTGGTTCTGTGGGTGTTGGTGGTAGATTTTCCTTTCCAGTACGTTAAAAAAAATCCTTCTGTTACCAGGAGATTAGCAATGTCCCTGTCAGAAAAAAGAAGGGCGGATTTACTAGAAGAAAGCCACCACCACCCCACAACAAAACTAATGTCCTGGCTGATACCTAAATCACAATTCTGTTATTTTAGCCGGTGAATACTGAGCGAGCTCTCTGCGTCCCTCCTGACCTGGGAAAGGTCCTTCCCCAAAGGGAGGCGGAGGAGACACGCGGAGGCTGAGAACAGGGAAGATCCTAAAGCCAAAGCAATGACTCTACAACAAAATTGAGGAGTTCGTGTTCACATGATTTTTTTCATTTGTTATTGTAAACTGAGCACACTTGCAGTGCCGTGGATGAAAAAATGTCATTAAATAATTCAGTAATTCTTTCTCAAGAACCTACTGTGTGTGATGCTCTGTGAACTGTGAATTGCAGTGTAATCTATAAGCAAATACACACAGACCTCTGCCTGGGAGTTTGGGAGCCCTTGACCTGACAAGGGGGGAAGGGGTAGCAGAGGACCCTCTCTAAACCATGATTGCGTAATTAGCGTGAAGCTTTTCTCCGGGCTGAAAAGTAATTGTTGGCAGGTGCACATATCAGAACCGATGCCAAAATGCATAACACTGAAAAATTATTATTCTCGTTATCACACCTCCCCTCAGTAATTCTAACTGTCGGCTCTTGCTGGGTATCATACGGAACTCGGTGGTGGGGCAGATTGGTGTAGGATTGTGTCGCTGGTAATTGCATTGTCACATGAAGCCATTACAATACAGGGTTATTATTTGCACATCTTCTTGGACACAAAAAGATGCGCCCGTCGCAGAACCTGGACTAAGGCGGGCCGTTATAGACATGAAGTGGAGTCCTGGGCGTCATGGGTGAGCTGGTCCAGAGAGGCACACGCTCACACGGTGCCAGCTGGCCAGGGCGTGACATCTCTCAACCCTCGTGACAGAGCGAAGTACATGCCAAAGGATGGAAAATACACTCCAGCGTATAATGTAAGGAAAACCGAAGGTCATGTTTACGTTAAAAAGATTCTTTTTTCTACTGAAGTTGCATTTCATGAGCCATAAGGAGATTGAACTTTACTGAACCTGAATGGTCTCATGTAAAAAGGACACTTACTCATTTATTCAAAGTATTTATTGGAAATGGCAGAAATGTGGGTGCCTGGGTGGCTCAGTCGGTTGAGTGTCTGACTCTCGATTTCAGCTCAGATCATGATCCTTGGCTCGTGGGTTCAAGCCCTGTGTCTGGCTCTGCACTGAGCATGGAGCCTGTTTGGGATTCTCTCTCTCTTCCTCTGTCTGCCCCTCCCTTCATCACTTGTGATCTCTCTCTCTCTCTTCCTCTCTCTCTAAAATAAAAAGCAAATGGCAGAAATGTAAATATGGTGTTGTGCATACAGAAATGTTTTGTTATGAACTGCTAAGAAAGACTAGCATATTTTTCTTTGGCTTGTTTCTGTGTACTTTCTTCCTGAAATTTCTCCAACTCTGTGAGCATCTGCATGTGTGATGCACAGAATATCTCTCAGTGAACTTGACTGCTAAGAATCCCTACCGAGTGGGGAGCTGTGAGGGCTGGAGGAGGTTTGCACTCAACTCTCTGGGCACCTCGAGTTGACTTCTGCCCCAAGTGGACGAGGCCCCACTCAGACCACAGGGCAGGGGCTGGAAATCACTTGCACTGTTTTCATTACATCAGCACCAGCAAAGGATTCAGTGGCAGCTCTGGTTGCTACTGATGCGGGACAGATAACCCCAAACCTTCTGACGGAAGCAAACAAGCACTTTGTGTGCTCCCAGACCCCCGTCTTCTGTGGGTAATGCCCAGGGTTGGCGATGCCCGCCCCACTGGCTGCTTCCTGCCATGACAGGAAGCTGGCTCAGGAGGGAGGGTCTAGTTCTCTGTATATTCCTGTTACCTCTGTTCACTTTAGTTCAGTGGGTGTTCCCTCTGCCCATCCCTTTCCCCACAAACATCATGGGATCTTAGAAGATACAGGATTCAGTCTATGAACCAAAAGCCCGAATCTGACCCTGAGACAGGCCTTCTCTGACCTGGGCTCTGTGTGAAGAGACTGGGGGCCGCAGGGCCAACCCTCCGTCCTCGGAGAAGCCCCGTGTCCAACCACATCTAACAGCGAGTGCCTGGGAGCCATGCCCTGGAGCCCAGGAAGGATTCTGTCCTCGGGAGGGTGTGGAGGTGAGACTCTTTCTGAGGTGGGTTCACAGGTAAATCACTGACCCCATAGTCACCCCAGGGTCATATTGTTCTGGTCTTTCCTTTGAGGTCCTGTCTTTCTCTGAGAGAGAGACTGGGGATGATTGATTTCCAGATGCAGCACGTTCTGGCTCATTCCTTTCTGGAAGATTCCGCCTGAAATCTGATAGATAGTTCTCTGTGCCTCTTCTTCCTGGTGTTTTGCCAACGAGTCACTGGCTCTGTGAGCACACGTGGAAGCTACCAGCTTCCCGCCACATCTGCCTCTCTCCGGCTTCAAGACCATTTTCCCTCACTGTCCCACAAACCCTTACTGACAGCCTCCTTGGAACCTTTTGGATTTGCACTAACACCCCCTGTGAGGACACCAACCTCTCATGAATAGCTCCGCGCTTCTCTGCGCCGCCTGGTGCAAAGCCAGCACCATCTGTTTGGGATTTGGGGGTGGCTGGAATTGCTGAGTTTTCTTTTTCACTGACGCGTCTACTCAGGCAGGGACAATTCCAACACCACAGTCATTAACCGGAGCTTTGGCCCAGGGCTCCTCCGTGTGGCTGCTGGCAACATGGCTGCTGGAAGGGGTTCCTGTTTCTTCAGCGTTGACCTAGGTCCTCTGGTTGTGCTCTGACTAAGGTGGAAATCCCACTGTGTTGGTGACTCAGCTCCAAACCATGTAGCATTGCTTCTGTGGGGCTTTGCTGGAAGTCCCAGGCCTGCCCAGACACAAGACACGGGCGCCCTTGATGGAGAGGTGGCCTCCTTGTAGAGGGACAGGTCAGACAGGAGACGTCAACCCCATCACCTCTGGAACAGGAAGTGCACAAGGCACCATGGCGAATCTATTGCTGTTGTATCTCTTTTGCTTCAACCTGGCAGCATGATTAAGAAAATGGCATCTTCACTGTCACACACAATTTTGTCACTCATGTCCCTTTCTCTCTTTTTCACACCTGGTCCTATCTCTGCTATGCCTTCCCAAGGGGTGGTCTACGCCCTAAGATCTAGGGGTCTTACACCTCCTTCCCTCTCAGTCCCTCACTGTGGTGACCACACGAGATCATACCAATCAATACTACCAGTTGTCTTTCCTATTCTTACGGTTTGGGGGACACAGTGCTGTGGTTTTGATGGAAGACACCATGCCACCCAGCAGACTTGGAGGTTTTCATCATGTGTGACTGGAACTTTCTACCCATTGAACAGCATCTCCCCGTTTCTCCCCTGTCCCTCGGCCTCTGGCAACAATCTGTCTACTCTCTGTCTTTATAAGTTTGACTAGTTTAGAAACTCACATAAGTGGAATCAGGCAGCGTTTGCCCTTCAGTAACTGGCGTATTTTATTCAGCCTAAAGTCCTCCAGGTTCACCATGTGGTAGCGTGTGTATGGTGATCTCCTTCTTCCTAGAGAGCTGAATAATGGCCCATTGTAGGGATGTGGCCCACTTTCCTTATCAACTCCTCCATCCACGCATTGGGCTGTTCCCATGCCTTGGCCATTGTGGATAAGGAAGTAGTGAGCCTGGGAGTGTAGGAATCTCTTTGAGATCCTGATTTCAATTCCCTTGGAAGTGGGATCACTGGATCACGTGATCATTTATTTTTAATATTTTAAGGCATCTCCATGCCGTTTTCTATAGTGGCTGCACTATGGACCTGTGTGGAGCAGGATGTGGGACTCCTATTGGACCACCTTCTAGCTCCCCCACTGGGAAGGGCCAGGGCCCCTGAGCCTGGACACAGCGAGAGGGCCACGTATTTGGAGACTTATTCTAGGTATTTCCCTTCATTATCTGGCTGAGATTTGTTTCACTACTACCAATTGTGTTTCCCAGATTAATTGGATCATATAAAAATATATTTGTCTGCCAGCCTAAATATTATTATTTGTTCTTGAAACAAAAGCAAGGCAACCATATGTCTAAGTACCTCAGAAATGGTTCCTTTTTAAATTGGCCCATCTTGAATAACATATGTGTGTATAATCTTCTTTAAGTGAGAAGTAGGAAGTACTACGTTATGGAGCCTTCACATTTTGGCGTTTTCCAAATAGGAACAATTTATGTTATCATGTTATGTTCCTTTTGCTTTGGGAAATACTTCTTCTTAGAAAACACATGCAGTCTGCTTATTTTATACTAGAAGCTCAATGCATATGTTTGAACATGTAAGAGGTAGAAAAAGATCAATGATTATAATTCAAGTGTCTGTCAAAACCTGACTAACACATAAAGATACAAACAGGAATCTGGTGTAAGGAAATGCTAAGGTATGCATTTGATATCAAGATACTGGATGAGGAATACAGCTTTGTAAAATCAAATATATGGAAATTTGATTTAATAAATTGTTTTAATTTATTGATTTTGAGAGACAGAGAGAGGAGAGGAGGGGAAGAGAGAGAGGGAATCCCAAGCAGGCTCCACAGCTTCAGCTCTGAGCCTGATACAGGGCTCAAATTCATGAACCGCGAGATCATGATCTCAGCTGAAATCAACAGTTTGACGCTTAATGGACTGAGCCCCCCAGGCGCCCCGGAAATTTAATTTTTTAAAAAATTACAACTCAAATTTTCTTTCTTGGTATGCCTACTCTGGAAAGACTACAAATTCGTCCTTATTGGCATCAATTTCTTTAACTTTCAAATTGGTTTTGATTTCTTTTAAAAATAACACATTGGGCTCTATCGTGGTGGTGACAACTTACACCCACACTTGTGTCCCTTGGCCACCAAGCGTCATCCGAAGTATCCAGGATCTTATTTGAAAGGCCTAAAATGACAGCCACATTGATAAAACACGATGTGTGACATACAGAGGCCTTGAAATTCATTTAAGGGTAAGAGTTTTGCAATTCTGTATGTTTATATAAGTGTAAATTCATCCAAAGAGCTAGATAAACACACCAACCGGCAGGGCAGCTTCTAGAGAAGAGGCTGTGAGATTGTGTGGTGAGCCGTCTCTCTGGTTTGACTGACTTGGTTTTTCTCCAGAGAGACTATATACACACGCGTCTTCCGTGATTAAGGACAACAGGTCACACGAAATAAACCCTGCGCTGAGACACATCCACATGTGTCCTTACAGCTGCTTGTATCACAGTGACAGTGACGTGCATGGCTGCAGGGCCGGAAGCTCGGGAGGAAGGAGGCTCGTGATTGGGCGTGGCTCCGGGAGGAAGGACGATCGTCACTCGAGTTGGTGCGGCT